>NC_046309.1:25943425-26249444 GCF_004115265.2 Rhinolophus ferrumequinum
GACCTTCTCGATTACTTGCTGCAGTTTTTTTATTACACACCAGCACTTGCTTCACCTTGTACTTTTATGTTATGGAAATGACTTCTTCACTTAAATCTCACAAACCAACCTCTGCCAGCTGCAAACTTTTCTTCTGCAGCTTCCTCATTCTCAGCCTTCACAGAATTGAAGAGAATTGGGGCCTTGCTCTGGATTGGGCTTTGGTTTAAGAGAATGTTGTGGCTGGTTTGATCTTCTGTTCAGACCCTTAAAACTTTTTCCACGTCAGCAATAGGTTGTTTTGCTTTCTTATCATTCATGAGTTCACTGCAGTAACACTTTTAATTTCCTTCGAGAACTTTTCCTTTGCATTCAAACTTGGCTGCTGGTGCAAGAGGCGTAGATTTCAGCCTCTCTTGGCTTTTGACATGAGTTTCTCACTAAACTTAATCATTTCTAGCTTTTGATTTAAAGTGAGAGACGTGACTCTTCCTTTTACTTGAACACTTGAAGGTCATTGTAGGGTTATTAATTGACCTAATTTCAATATTGTTGTGTCTCAGGGAACAGGGAGGCCCAGGAGAGGGAGAGAGATAAGAAACAGCAGTTCGGTAGAGCAGTCAGAACACACATAATATTTATTAAGCTTGCCATCTTATATGGGCACAGTTCACGGCACCCAGCAACAATTACAATAGTGAAGGGGACCAAGGTTTTGCCACCATGAAGCTGCTTTTGGGAACTGATTTTAAGCTGGTTATTAAGAAAAAAAAAAGACTCAGAAAAAAACCTTTGAGCCTCCCCCTTCCTGTCTAAGAGATTTAGATGGAAATGTCTACCCCAGGAAAGAAATCTTAGGAAGTTCACCTTAACTTAATGTGAATTAAGTATGGTAAATAGGAGGGCTTCAGGTAGGAGCCTATTAGCTAGATAACCCCTGAGTCTCAATATTTCTGAGTCACCCATCAAGAATGTTCCTGCCCCATGTGTTCCACTCCTCCTCAACTACCTGTAAATCGCCCATTCTCACTTCTGAAATCTAAGACCAAGTTCCCTCCCCTTACTTCCTTTGTCCAAAATGTCATATATACCCAATGTCATATATACTCACTGTCTATGGAATTTTCAAGCTTATATGAATTCCCCATGCACATGTATTAAAATTTTGATTTACTTGAGTTAATCCATTTCTGATAATTTGATTATTGGCCCAGCTAGAAGAACTTAGGAAGTGGGAGAAAAAGTATCATATATATTTTTTTAGCCCCCACAAAAGTAACATCAAAGATCACTGGTCACAGGGTTTTGGTCAAGATGGCAGAGTAGGTAAAAGCTATGCTCACCTCTTTCCCACAACCAATTCAAAATTACAACGAAACTACAAAACAGTCATCATTGAGAACTGCTTCAAGTCTAGATGAACATAAGTCCTATAACTAAGAATACACAGAAGAAGCTACATTGAGACTGGTATGAGGGGCCGACACATGGAATGAGCTGGTCTGACACCCATGTGTAATGGTTAAAAAATGGAAGGTATATCTCAGCTGTGGAAGTCACCCCTGAGGAGAGAAGGGGTACCAGCCCCACACCAAGCTCCCCAGCCCAGGGTTCCAGTGACAGAAAGACAAGTCCCCATAACTTCTGGTGTCAAAACCAGAGGAGACTGGGGTGAGTAAGACAAAGGGCTGATGAAGTCCCAGGTGCTCCTCTTAAAGGGCCTGCACATGGACTTACTTGCTGATGTACTCACTCACTCTGGGCTCCAGCACTGGGGTAGCAACTCAAAAGGCTCCAGGAACATATGGGAAGGAAATGAGTTGTCTGGTTTCAGGGTGAGGACTGTAGGGGCAGCTTTCTCCCAGACAGAAAGGCTGGCAGAAGCTATTGTTCCTTTGTTGAGCCCTCACCTCAGCCACTCTGCACGCACAGATGGGAGCCATAACTGAGTCTCCATCAACCTAGCTAACACCACTCGCCCTGCTCTGGTGATTCCCTGAGATCCCACATCATCCAACTTGTGGGCCCACCAAAGCTGCTTCCAGTGGCTTTTCCATAAGAATTACCAGCCTTGGCCCATGCTGTGAACTTTTCTGAAATCTCTCAAAGATTCACAAACCTCAAACAAGCAATGTCTGGCCTTGGCATGCCCCATACCTCTCTCACAAAGCAGCCTTAAGTCTGACATTTAGCCACAGCCAGCCTTAGTTTAGTCTCTCCCAGGTACCTCCAAGCCCAGCACAAGTGGCAATCATCTGCAGATCACTTTGCAGATCATACCAACTGGCCCCGGGCATGACACAGGCAGTGGTTGACCTTGGTCTGCACCACAGACCCTGCCAAGGGGCCCCAGAACCACACACCCAGTGGCCAGCTTCAAACAACACCAGAGCACCACCCAATCACCTCCAAAAATTATACACCCAAAGGGCAGACTCAGCAGGTACCAGAGACCTGCTAAAGTGAATCCTGCTCTGTTGGGTCAGCTCTGTACAACAGCTCCTCCATCGTAGTCAGTAGGGCACACACAACCCACACAAGGGACACACCTGGAGCACCCAGTTCAGGTGACCCGGAAGACGGCACCACTGGGCCCCACAGGACACCTACTACATAAGGCTGCTCTACTAAGACCGAAAGAGAGAGCAGCTCTACCTAACACGCAGAAACAAACACGGAGAGGAAGCCAAAATGAAGAGACAGATAAAAATGTCTGAAATGAAAGAACAGAACAAAACTCCAGAAAAAGCACTAAATAAAATGAAGACAAGCAATGTACCAGATGCAGAGTTCAAAACATTGGTTATAAGGATACTCAATGATCCCAGTCGGAACTTCAACAAAGAGACAGGAAACATAAAAATGGAGAAAGAAAAAATAAAAGAGAACCAGAGAGTAATGAAGAATATAATAACTGAAATGAAGATTACATGAGAGGGAATCAACAGTAGATTAAATGAAGTAGAAAATCAAATCAGTGATTTGGAAGGTAAAGTAGCAGAAAACACCCAATGAGAACAGCAAAAACAATATCAAAAAACTGAGGCTAGTTTAAGGACTTCTGGGACAACATCAAGCGTACCAACATTCGAATAATAGAGCTATGAGATGAAGAGAGAGAGCAAGAAATTGAAAACCTATTGAAAGGAATAATGACAGACAACTTCCCTAAGCTGGTGAAGGAAATAGACATATAATCACAGAAAGCGTAGAAAGTCCCAAACAAGATGAACCCAAAGAGGCCCAACCAAGACATCATAATTAAAATGCCCAAAGTAAAAGACAAAGAAAGAATCTTAAAAAGCAGCAAGAGAAAAGCAGTCAGTTACCTACAAGGGAACTGCCAGAAGACAGTCAGCTGATTTCTCAACAGAAACTGTGCAGGCCAGAAGGGACTGGCACTAAATATTCAAAGTGGTGAAAAATAAGGAGCTACATCAAAGATTATTCTACCCAGCCGAGCTATCATTTAGAATTGAAGGATAAAGAGCTTCCCAGACAAGAAAAAGCTAAAGGAGTTCATTACCACTGTAGTTCAAACTCCTGTGGACATGTTAGAGGGACTTCTTTAAGAAGAATAAGGGGGGAGGAGGGAATCAAAAATATGAATAATAAGATGGCAATAACTACATATATCTCAACAATTACTTTAAATGTAAATAAATAAAATGCTCCAATCAAAAGACATAGGGTCACTGAATGGATAAGAAAACAAGAGTCGTATATGCTGCCTACAACAGACTCACTTCAGATCAAAAGACATACACAGACTAAAAGTAAAGGGATGGAGAAAGATATGTCATACAAATGCAAACAAACAAAAAAAATCTGGGATAGCAATACTTATACCAGACAAAATAGACTTTAAAACAAAGACTATAACAAGAAACAACAAAAGACCTAGCAATTCCATTTCTGGGTATTTATCTGAAGAAACCCAAAACACTAACTGGAAAAGACATATGCATCCATATATGCATTGCAACATTATTTACAATAACCAAGATATGGAAGCAACCTAAGTGTCCGTCAAAATGTGAATGGATTAAGAAGATGTGGTATACCTATATACAATGGAATATTACTCGGCCATAAAAAAGAATGAAATCTTGCCATCTGCAACAGCAGGAGTAGACCTAGAGGCTATTATATTAAGTGAAATAAGTCAGAAAGAGAAAGACAAATACCATATGATTTCATTTATATGTGGAATCTAAAGACAAAGCAAATGCACAAACAAAACAGAAACAAACTCATAGATACAGAGAACATTTTGACAGTTGCCAGATGGGAGAGGGGTTGAAGGGATGGGTGAAAAAGAGGAAAGGATTAAGAAGTAAAAATTGGGGGCGGACAGGTGGCTCAGTTGGTTGGAGCACATGCTCTTGGCCACAAGGTTGCCGGTTCAACTCCCGGAAGGGATGGTGGGCTGTGCCCCCTGCAATTAACAATGGTGAGTGGATCTGCAGCTGAGCTGCGCCCTCCACAACTAAGATTGAAAGGACAACAACTTGACTTGGATGGAGCTGATGGGTCCTGGGAAAAACACACTGTTGTTCCCGATAAGAAAAAGAAGTCCTAGAAATACACACTGTTCCCCAATAAAAGTCCTGTTCCCTGCCCCAAAAAAATCTTTAAAAAAAAAAAAAAAGAAGTACAAATTGGTAGTTACAAATAGTCATGGGGATGTGAAGTATAGCAGAAGGAATATAGTCGATAATATTGTAACAATCATGTATGGTGTCAGATGGGTATTAGATTTATTGGGGTAATCACTTCATAAGTTATATAAATGTCTGACCACTATTTTGCACACCTGAAACTAATATAATACTGTATGTCAACTGAAATAGAAAAATAAAAAGTTATTAAATGCAAAAAAAGATCACTGATCACAGATCACCGTAAAAAATATAATAAGAAGAAACAAAGTTTGAAATATTGTGAGAATTAACAAAATGTGACACAGACACAAAGTGAGCAAATGTTGAAAAAATGGCACCAATAGAAGTGGTCTCCACAGGGTTTCCACAAATCACTTTGTAAAAAAACAAAATATCTGTGAAGTGCAATAAAGCGAAGTAAAACAAGATATGCCTGTATGCTCATTCATTTGATAATATGCATATTTGATCCATTTGAAATGTATTTCATTAATTTGTAAATAAACCTAATAAAGGTAATTAAAGAATAATCCTTTTAACATACATCTAAAACCTTCAACTCACCTGTCTGAGTCCTGAAACAAACATCAGATGGGAAAGGATATATTGTCATTCCTGATACAGACTCTATCTGATGTAATCTTTAATGTCACATTGCCACATACCCTGAGCCACGGTTTCCTTCATTGCCAAATGTTTTGATCTTGAGTGTGTCCTGCTAAAACTTTTAACAATTGCTACTCCAACTTGATACAATTCCTTACTTGCCCAGACACAAGATACAAATAAATACATTTTTTTTTAAATGTAACAGCTTTCTTTTTTCCAACAACCTAAATGGTTGGACAATTTCCAACTGAGAGAGATAATAAATATTCCCCCAAAGTGTAGCTAGTTTGAGGAAGACATGGTATTGATTATTTAGAATGGTTTTATTGGAGTAGTACGATGTTTTCTTTTGCTTTTATTTTGCTACTTTCCTTTCCACTGAATAAGTTTCTCCATAAGGTAATTACAAAGTTGACAACACTATAAAATATGATTTCTAATTTTCAATACATTATCAAAAGTATGCACAGTGTGGAAATGTAAAACTTCCGGGCTCAATATCATCATGTAACAGACCTCCCGATCATCTTATAAAACAAATGAGAAAGTATCATTTCATTCAGCTGATGCTTCATTACCATAAGCAGATCCCATTACACCACCAAGCTAACAGTCCAAAGCTGTGAATTATCACCACCCTCCCTGTCACTGCTGCTCGGCAGAGCCTCTCACTTACCAGGCCTCAATTCTCTTTATTTAATCTAGGGTACAGGTTGGGGAGCTTTCCACGGGCGATAAAAATTTGATATAACAGGGGGCCGGCCCGGTGGCTCAGGTGGTTGGAGCTCCATGCTCCTAACTCTGAAGGCTGCCGGTTCGATTCCCACATGGGCCAGTGGGCTCTCAACCACAAGGTTGCCAGTTCAATTCCTCGAGTCCCGCAAGGGATGGTGGGCTCCGCCCCCTGCAACTAAGATTGAACATGGCACCCTGAGCTGAGCTGCCACTGAGCTTCCAGATGGCTCAGTTGGTTGGAGCGCGTCCTCTCAACCACAAGGTTGCCGGTTCGACTCCCACAGGGATCGTGGGCTCCCTCCCCGAGGGATGGTGGGCTGCGCCCCCTGCAACTAGCAATGGCAACTGGACCTGGAGCTGAGCTGCGCCCTCCACAACTAAGACTGAAAGGACAACAACTTGAAGCTGAACGGCACCCTCCACAACTAAGATTGAAAGGCACCCTCCACAACAACTTGACTTGGAAAAAAGTCCTGGAAGTACACACTGTTCCCCAATAAAGTCCTGCTCCCCTTCCCCAATAAAATCTTTAAAAAAAAATTTTTGATATAATAGTTTCTTCCTGATAATTAAGATGTTCAAATGGTTAACATTAATGCCATGATTGTTTTAAAATGGTAGCTCAAATGCCTAATAATAACTGTCTTAATTTCCACACAAATTATGAGTGTGTGGAAAGGAAACACTGATAGCCATTATCAGATGTCACATAAAATAGAATTTTATGCCTTTCACAATACAGTGCTGCTAGCATGGATTTTTAAAGTTCTTATCTAATTATTTGAATAACATTACTTTAAGAACAATTGCTATATTTTTATTCTTTATATTTTATAATTCTTAAGTCACAGATCTTTTAAGGAAATGCATTTTATTAACACAAAGAGAACATAATGAAAAATTAAACTAGAGAGTCTAAGATAGATGAATAAATGGGACGATATCTCCAAAGCCGACAATCTCCAGTGAAGTGCGCTGCACCCCTCAGAACCCCGGCAGGGTGGGTAGGGGCCAGGCTATGGGGCAGACAGAGCAGGCTGAAGGTGCACCTTAACCACTTAGTAGCTGGATGATTCTAAGCAAGCTTTTCAATGTCTCTAAGCCTCAGTTTGCTCAGAAATTAAGTGACAAAAAGTACTAGATGAATGCCTCGTACATCACAGCTAATATGTCAATAGCATGTATGTGCACCGGGCACCATTCTATTTCTTGTATGAAGCTATTCTATTTCTTGTATTAAGCTCCCGACAACCCTCTGAGGCACGATACCATCCTGTTCACAGATGAGGAAACTGAGGCATGGAGGATCTCATAACCTAAGGTCATACACTGTACACAGCAAATCCAGGTTCAACCCCAGTAGCCCAGCTCAGTCCTGAGCTTACCCACCACTCCCTCTATGAGTAGGTGATCCATACATGGAAGCAAAACAAGAAAAAGCATTTCAAAAAACTAGATTCATTCTTTCCAATAAAACCAAGCCAAATATTTCAGGTCAGAGTTTATAGAAATTATCTTTTTATATTTTACATTCAATTCCAATATATGGAAAAATTAGAAAACTAGAATGAAAGAGATGACGTGTAAGTCACTGTGACCGCTGGCAGTGAGGGCTGCATTAGGCAGTTATGCAGAAGTAAGTGCTCAAGGGGAGAAAGCTGGCACCATAAAGGAGCCCCTGAGCCCTCCCTCTACTCTGCAGCTCTCCAAAGTCACAACAGATACTCCTCGCCTGGTTTCTGAAGAGTTTGAACAGGACCCTCTACACTCAAACCTCACACAGGTATGAGGAGGAGAGCCCTCAACTAGACCCCTCTTTTCCTCCCAGAATTTCTTCTACCCCCATCTCACCCTCGGCGAAGGAGACTCGCTGGCATGCCTGGATGTGACCCTGGCCATGCCAACAATCACATCTCAGTCCTCGTCACCACGTAGGGACAAGTCACAAGGTCCTTCTCAGGTCACCTGTACTAACTAAGGCCCAGGACCACTGCCCTAACGCCAACTTACTGACTTAGCAGCAGCCCACACTCTCAGATTCCTGCTACAATTTAACCATTCCTGGCTCCGGCTAGAAAAAGCCTCGTTACTGAATCAAAAGACCTGGGGTGTAGCCTCCACACTGCCACTCACACCTCTCAGGTCTGAGGTAAGTCCCGGCTCCTCCGTAGGTAGGTGTCCATTCCCTCACTGGTAAAATGAGGAGGCTGAACTGGGTGATGCCTCCAAGCTCATCTCATGCTCATGATCTCGGATTCTACTTTAAACCAACGACAGCTGGGTGAGACTCCAGTAACCCCTGCAGGTAACTGCTCCTCCTCTAGCCCACCCCACCCCTCTTCCGTCCTGCCGGGGCTTTGGGGACAGCACCACCTCGAGGGTGGGAAGCCGGGGAGCAGGGTATTCCGCCCAAACGCAGTGCACTTACACTGAAGGGCTGCTGCTCCCACGGAGCCTCCGATGCTTTTCAGGCGCACCGTTCCTCTCCAGACAGGCCCCAGCCTGAGTGAGGACACAAACACATACACAAAACACACGTGGAAAGAACCGCGGGAGGCCCTGCCCACTGGAGGCCTCCCAGCCCGGTGGGTCACACCTTTAGGACGAGTCCGGCTGCCAGCAGTGGAGTTTCTGAAGGAGACCCTCCTTCCAGCTACGCCTGGGAGGCAGAACGGGGAGTTTTCTGTAGACAGACGACAGCTCAGGGGCTGAAACAGCGCCCTCCTGTCTCCTTTGCATGACTGTCCCACCTGGAGTAGGCCTTGCTCTTGGAGGGCCGCAGCCCCTCACCCTTCCCAGAGAAAGACAATGAGCATGGCTTCCACTTCCCTCTTCCCTCGTAAACCCCCAAACTATTACTTTACCATAATATCTTACGTCACATTTCCGACCCATACAATAACTCACTTTATTATACGTTTTAAAGCCCCAGGGTTGCCTTATAAATGCTCACCCTGTTTTTCCATATTTCAGAAATGATAATACGGGTTTTCCCTCCCCACCAACATGTCAGAGTTAAGTCAAATTGCAACTTCCCCTTACTCCACCTCAGAAGAAACTTGACCTAAGACATTGCTACTCGCCCCAGCTTCTTACCCTGCCCCAGCTGCACTGCCTCAGCATTTCCTTTTCATGTTCTGTCATCCTTCACTGGCTTTGCTTACAGCACCCCAAGGCTACCTCATGGCCTATCCCATAATGTTAGAAGAGTCCATTGCGAAAAGCATCCTCCAAATAAAGAAGATTCGAACAGAGTGAGCCCAACTCCTCCCATGAGTAAACGCTACCCCTCATCCCTCAAAACTGCGAAGTAAGGCAGAGGAGAAGGAAGCAGCCACCAGGGAACGCAACAGCTCTGTGAACTAAGGAGAGAACTCAGCTGCTCAAAGCAATACCATGACCCAGACCAGTGCTAGACATTCTCCAAGGCCACGTTTAGAATTATCTTCAGAAGCACAAAGCACAATTATAACCAAAGACACGATTAACCCTGATAAGAGGTCTCCTTACCAAACTCCAAACCTTAGATAAGGGCTCTTTCTGGAAAGACCACACCTATTTGTTATGCTTTAAAAGGATGGTGGCAATGGTTTTTTACTCCATCAGATGATTGTAAAAAACACATTGGTTTAAATGCTTCATGCTAACCAATAAAAAAAAATATACGTAAATTATCCTGATACAAAACTAAGATTCATAAGAAACAACTTAAAGTTACCAAAATGCCTGGTAAAAACACGCAAGAGTAAGATTTTCTTCCCACAAATATGCACCCAACAACAAGTATGTTTATTTTACACTTTGAAAGTCAGGGTCATTTTACATACATTTCAATCACAATCAAAATCCAGGTTTCTACAACAAATAGACAGGTAGCCAAGGCAGACATAATCCCCTGGAAAATGCTTCTTCAGGCAAACCGCAGACCTTCCTGTGCGGTTTTGGTCTGTTCACCTGGCTGGTAACAGGAAACACGGAATGAGCAAAGGAAGTCAAGAAAAATGGTCATGAATGGACTATTGTGGGTTGTCCCAGAGGCAGAAAACAGTAGAGAAATTCTTCAAGAAATATGGTAGTATTCAGCTAGTTTTTGGTAAGCAAAGACAGTCACAAATCTCCATGGTACTCCGAAACATAAATCATTCTTGATGTTTTACAACAGTGTTCAGCACACTATTTCTATAAAGAAACAAACAGTAAATATTTTAGATTTTCTGAGACCACCCAGTCTCTATCCCTCAATGCTGCCATTTTACTGTAAAAGTAACGATACACAACACATAAAAGTATAACTATGCTCCAATAAAACTTTATTTATAGGCTATGAAATTGGATTTATCATTTTCATATATATCATGAGATATTATTTTGAAATTTTTTCAACCATTTAAAAATACATTTTAAGAAATATTGTTAGCTTGCAAGCCATACAAAAACAGGTGGCCCTAGGACTACAGTTTGACAGTCCCTGTTCTATAATGTTCACTGCAGTTGATTTGACATTCTCTGAAAGAGCTCCGATGTTCAATTAGTTTTCTGCCATTGATCAGACTCACAAAGGTTATGGAGTCCGTCACAAAAGGAGTCCAGCAACAACTGCATCAGGCAGCTGATGGATCAGGGCTGGGAATTCAAGAAAACTTTTACCCCAGTTCCTTGCGTTTCTAATGATATAATGAGCAATTCCCAGTGTTGATAGCCCATACTACTTTGTTCATTCCCTACTAATTAGATTAGTGGTAAATCCTGAACTGACTTATGAGAAATCAACTACCATGTTTCCCCAATAATAAGACCTAGCTGGACAATCAGCTCAAATGTGTCTTTTGGAGCAAAAATTAATATAAGATCTGGTCTTTTTTTATATTATATTTTATAAGACCGGGTCTTATGTTATAGTAAAATAAGACCGGGTCTTATATTAATTTTTGCTCCAAAAGACGCATTGGAGTTGATTGTCCGGCTAGGCCTTATTTTTGGGGAAACACGGCACTTTCACACAGGGTAACAAAAACATTTCCATAGAACACATACATCTCTAGCCCTCAAAGATTCTATAAAAATGGAAAACATGGGTTAAGATTTCCAAATCTCCTCAATTATAAGCCAGGAAACATTATACAAAGTACATTCAGAGTATAAAATACAAGTAATAGCTAGTTGGGTTTGAGAAAATCTGGTCCTTTTCACCAACAATAGGTGAAAGAGAATTCTTGAGAACAAGAAACGTAGATTTCAATCCTAAGTGCACAGTTAACTATTTAGTTAGCCATTTCACAACAGTACCTCAGTTCTGAAATTAAAAAGGAGGTTTAGATTATTTCTGTGGTCTTTTCCAGCTCTGAAATGCTTGTAGTGAGCTACAGTAATCATGATATCTGACCTAGGCTGCAGAGAATTTCAGCAGTTTTCAATTTTCGTTACCTTTAGATAAGAGGCAGGTAATTTCTTGTCAGCTCTTTTATCTCTGGGCAATGGTAAAGGCCACTGAATATGTATTTCTGCTCAGGACAATTGTGCCATCTTAGAATTACCCAGTCTTAATGCAAATACTCTAAGTGACTCCGCAGAAAATGGAATGCAGTATGATATTTGGAAGATGTTTCTAGAGACGGACGGACATTTGTGCCTGCTGCGACCATCAAATCCAAGTTGCGGAGCTTCCCATAACCAAAGCAGTCCTATAGCTACCACAGAAATCTGTTTTCAAAATTGCTTCATTTTTCCACAACAATCACATCCTCGACCGACAGGAACCACACTGTACCTGACTCTAGAATCAAGCAGACCTGGATTTAGCCCCTGCCACTGCTACTTATCAACTGAAAGTTCTCCACCTCTACACTGCGTTTTCCCCATATGTAAAACAGGGATGCTATTCCTGGTAGCAAAGGACATGGTGCGTGCGTGTGTGTGTGTGTTGATGTCTTTAGGAAGACACATTGTTGGGTTTGAAAAAATAATTTACAAAGCAACAAGAATAATTTGATAGCATTTTGGAGGTTTGTTTTTTTGTTTGTTTGTTCGTTTTTTGAAAAGCATGCAGTGGAAAAAAGAAAGAAAATTCTGACACATGCTACAATATGGATGAACCTTGAGGACTTTATGCTAAATGAAATAAGCCAGTCAGGGAAAAACCAGTACTGCATGATTCCACTTACATGAGGTACCTAGGGTGGCCAAGTACATAAAGACAGAAAGTAGAGTGGTGGTTCCCAGAGACCGGGGGCAGCGGAGAGGGAGTTGTTTAATGGGGACAGCACTTGAGCAAGATGAAACCGGTTCGGAGTTTGCTTACACAACAAGGTGTACTTAACACTATTGACCTGTACACTTAAACTCTAGTTAAGATGGTAAATTTTATGTTATGTATATTTTACCACAATTAAAAAGTATTTTAATTATTTTTTTAAATAAAACAAAATAAACTTTAAGACCCTTTTAAAAAGCATACAGTGGCTATCGCTGGCAGAATTACTGATGGTTTTCACTTTCTACTTTGTACGATTTGTCACTGCTGCAAAAGTAGAAGCTCACTGTGAAAAACATTCAACCCAGAAAAATAAAAGACATTTTCTTTTTACATGTGAAGTAAGCCTAAAAGCCTGAAAGCCGGGAAATCTAGCAGCTGAGGGTTGGATAAGTCTTGAAATATATTAAAGTTAAATACTATAGTCAGGAACTATACATGTAATTAGGGTCAGAATAACTGACTAAAACAATGATAAAGGATTGGTAAGAACAAAGTATATTTCTTTTTTTTTTTTTTTTTTTTTTGAGAATTTGTTTGAGTTTATTTGAGCCAAACTGATGACATGCCAGGAAGGAAGATCTCAAATGTTCCTGAGAATGAAGTATATTTCTGATCTTAAATTTGTAGAGAAATATTGACTTTAAATGGCATTTACACAAAGTTTAAATTTAAATTGTTATTTGGAATACAAAGACATTATAAAAGTATAAATAATTAAAATTTTATTGTTAATTCTAGTGCCTAGCAATGCCTATTGAGTGAATAATTGGACAAGCTCGAGTAGAAAGCAACTCTTGAATCTCAGAATATGTACAAACCATTCAGAACAGATAACGATATGACACTGCTATCAACTAGCGGCCGGGCGGGGGGGCATCCCTAAAACAGACAGGCAATATCTAGGGAAGGCACGTCATTGCTGAAACGTCAGAGGATGTAAGTCAGAGGGTGACACACTTGTAGCAACTTTTCCCCTTTTCCCCTTTGTTATTCCCTATTAAATACGGACACTGTCTTTTATAACGGCACACTGACTCTGCTATAACACCATGAAAAAAGGTGCAAGGTGGGAAAACTACTGGAATTACAGCAAGACCCAGACCCACTTAGATCCTGCTTTAGGTAACACTGTGCCTCAGTTTTCACAGACATGAAATATGGGTTATAGGGTGCTGTGAGACATACAAGAGATTCAGGCGAAAGGACCTTGTAAATGGTACAATGTCAGGAGTTAGTACTATTTGTTATCATTAATTAAATTACTATTATTGACTTTTTCAATTAAATAATAAAACATCTCTGAAACATTTCTATTTACGAACTGTGTAGTTATTTAAGTTTAACAAAGTGCACCAGCTTTGTAAATATCTCACATGCTTGATTAAAGATAAAAGGATGACAGACATCTGTCCTTTGAGTCATTCTTTATATAGTTCCCCCGTCATCTCAATTCAATTCAGACGTTTTCCCAGGACTTGTTTTATGTTTTGTTTTGTTCTTTAGCAGAAACATGTCCCACATACTTTTCATGAGCATGATTTATTTTTAAATGAATGTCTGGGAGTTCAGCATACTGGATCTTAGGTCAGCGCTCCATGTTAGTCACTGTTTCCACAGGCCAGCGGCACTCACGCAGGAAGTGTGCTATGAACAGAAGGAACTGAATCTCAGGGATCTATCAGTAACGTCCTCTAGCATTTCACAAAAAGCTGATACACATAACTACTCGTGAAAACTGGAAATGTCTTTATATTATTATATGCAAAGACAGAGAGGAAAAAGGGGATCATTTATGACTCATTATCACAGGAAATAACTGAAGGTAAATAGACTGAAAGCGGCTAGACTTAGGATCAACAGCTTTTAGATTTTCCTACTCTGGGCAACACTAAAACAATATTATATTTTATTTTTATATAATATAAATTACCTATATCAAAATTTGTCCTCATAATAAATCACAAGTAAAATTAGATCCAAGAGGCCGATGTCTTAGCATTTCATTGAGAATATAAAAGATTCTAGGAATGTATGCATGTTTCTTAAAAAAAAAAAAAAGTGTACCCTGAGGATGGATGATATAACAATGAACAAAATCCAGAGGCCAGTGAACTGCCAGGCATTATACAGCCAGGCATTATACAGCAGCCATACACTTAAATATAGCCATGTTTCAAAAACATCTGAGAAAATCAAAAGATAAAACATGTTAGGTTCCCACACACTATTTACCTAAAATACTCCAAATCTACTTGAACCAAGTCTTTCTAGAAAAAGCAATTAAAAGTATCATAAATGTTTTCTTCTACCCGAACTAACCCATGAAAGATAAGTCATCTTTTTAATTGTTTACTGTAATTTATACATTTTTTAAATTAGGTACTGTTTTTAAGTTACACTAAAGCACTCATGTGTAAAGCATTACAAGAGAAAAAGTCTCATACATATTCCTTAACACTAGACATAAAATATAAGTACACTAACTGTAAAATATAAAGTATAAAAAAGAATAAATTTTATTTCTATAATCAAGTTTCTTTTCAGATACTCAAGCATCTAGAATCAATGCCTATTTGGAGACAGATTGCTTAAAGGTGAATATTTAGGTCATTTGGGGATAGTTCAATGACAGATGCTACATTTTCCTCCTCGAGCACAGAGCAGGGACTTGGTGGCACAAGTCCCCTAAATCTACTCAAAATATGTGGGAGGCAGGGAGCTTTTGAATTTGGAGTCAATGCTTTTAGACTGAGGCTTTTTTTTTTTTTTGGCAGTTCATTTCAGTACTAGAGTATAAGTGTATTTGTATGAATTGATAAAAAATATAACTGTAGAAAGTATATAATATTATCCTAGGAATGTTTGCTGTACTTTAGTATGTGTTAGAGACACTGAAACACTATGATAGAAACTTTCATATATTATATTATCACAAACATTTCCTCCATCTTTGACATAAAATGGTAGACTCTATGTTAAAAGGCATAAAACAGTCAATCAAGGGCTCTAAATTATTAAAATGCATATCTTGCCAGAGTTAAAAAATTCTATAGACTATTCATTTATTTTCAACATAAATAACGTACTTCTAAATTAAGAGGTTCAAAAGGCTATTTCATCCTTTCTCTCCAGAGACCATGGGCAACATGATAAAACAGTAAAATTCTGAGCCAAGTTCATTACACAGAATCAAGGGCAAAGAAGCCTTTAGCTGTCATCTCCCTGACCTCTGATTATCAGTGTCCAAAAATCATTTTCAGGACACTAGGGTTTTTCCCCGCCTTAATTTAACAATTTCACTGCTATATATCCTTCTGGATCAAGTCATTCTTGTCAAAAATATATTATCCATACTATACAACAGTCATCCATATAAATGTAATGAAACTAAACAAGGAAAGAGGAAACTTAAATAGAACTTATAGTGGGATACCACAAAAGTCAGTCTTCTCATTTTAAAACACAGACAACAGATGATGGTAGCATCATTTTGAGAGACCCTGACCTCAGATTTGAGAGACCCTGACCCAGAGAAACCTGAAAATGCCAGAGAGATCTCTAAAAGAGAAACTGCGGTCACCCTGCAAAGACACTCTCCATAGGACATGAATCAAATCAGCAGCAATTATGATCTAGAGACAACCCATTTAGAACCCCTTCCCTAGGGGGAAAACAAGCCTTGCAATACACCACGGGGTGTAGGGGAGCACATTCTAAAAAGAAAATGCATCTGGCATTATTGGAAAAAAGAATAGATTTTACGTTATTATTGATTTGCACAATTTTTTCATTTAATGGTTCATAATACGGGGATTCCGTAACACACACACACACACACACACACACACACACACACACACGCACACACACACTGCAACCCTTAGGGAGCTAGCAGAGATTCCATGTTGTACCTAATCTATTTGAAATAGACTATATTAAAAATATAGCATGCTATTCACTGAAGGTAATTAACAAAGCTTGTAAACATAACCAAATGCTATATAAAAACAATACTGTACTAGAAACTTGACATTCCACCCCCACCGAAAAAATAGAAATTTCTTGATCTCCAGCTAAAATTACTTAGATAAACTTCAATGTTTAAGAAAGTCTGTTCAGTTCTCAGCCACGTGTACTGCGAGGATGAGGACTACCTCAGCAGTCAGCCAGTGGACATTCCGGGGAGTGTGGGCATCACCCTGCGGGGCCCACAGGTGTGGGGAGGGCCCCACGGCCCCTGCAGAGCGACTTCAGTCACATCGGTGTAGGACGCAGTCCCCTTGGGAAGCAGCAGCAGCAGCTCCGGGTTGGCAAATAGTGGGTGGGGAGATAGAAAGGGACTGGCTCCTGCCCGCACCATCGGTGGTGCACAGAACACAATCAAGGGTGTCTGTCACCCTGAACTCCGGTCACCAGATGAGGCCTGTGTGTGCTCGCTTCGCCACCAATGTCGTTATTCAGGACACTGGCTCACTTGCTACGATCCAAAGTTTCTTGGGTGAAAAATGCATCCACAGGTTTCGGATGAGGTCAGGTGTTACTTATTCAGCAGCTCAAGCCCAGAGATGAGTTAATTTTTGAAGGAAATGACGTTGAACTTGTTATCAAATTCACCTGCTTTGTGTCAAGAAACCACAACAGTTAAAAACAAGGACATCAGCAAATGTGGGGATGGTATCTATGTTTCTGCAAAAGGATCAGTCAGCAGGCTGATGAACAAGATCTAAGTTGTCCAGCTACAGAAACACCAAGATGTCAGTGATTCCTCAGACTTTGTGACATTTTAAAGCTGCAATACAGTCGTGTACTGATTTGGGACTTTTTTTCTTAAACTGATTGTCCTTCACAGATATTTGGCAAGTAAACAGTTAATAAATTCTAGTATGCCAAGAACAAAAAAAAAGTATGTTCATAAAATATGATGTCTTTTTAGGTTTCCATACACTTTTATTATAATTTGTCATTAGGCAAAAGACATATCAGATTATACTTTGCTAAAACAAGATAGGATTCTGCTGTTACTTTGGCATTGAGGGGAAACATACAGAAAATTGGTCATCTCTTTCTTTTTTAATATACCACCTATACTGATATGAATGAAATTATCAGTCTACCCCCCCAAAGTTACAAAAAAAGCATAACAACACTAAACTGTATCAGAAATGGTCTCCAGTTACTATGACAGTTATACAAGATGTACTTTCTGGCAAGCTTGGCCAAGGAACAATCTTGAAGGCTTGTCGGCACCGTTAAAAACATGGATTACTTATGAAAGCATCATTACCTGACTCCTAAAACTTTATCACCTTTACTAACTACTAGGCCTTTCTGACTGACACAGACATAAAAACCTGTCTTTCCAGCTCATTTATCAAGTGAAAAGCTCCTTTCCAGGCAAACAGACACCTGAGCACAAGAGACTCTAACCAAAAGTAGCAGTACAACCATTCAACTGCACTTGGCATTGGCAGTTTGGTTCCTACTGTGTGCTTTCAGGAAGAAGGTGGCCCTTGCATTTGGAAATATATTCTATAAGTACGTACACACGCATTCTTCTCCACGATACCGAAAGTGGTCGGACTGATTGTCTGGTAACAGAGATAGGTGAATACCGTCTGGGTGAACTTCCAGCTCGTGTGACTAGGCCTCCTGCTTTCTTCCATTCATTTGCAGCAGAACAGTTTTTCCATCTGCCCAGTGGATTTTTATGCAGACTAGATAAGGTGCGAGTTTCACTGCTTCTGCTCTAAGCAAATGTCAAATCACCTCTTCAGTTTTCCAACATCAACATTTAAATGTTCTACTAATTGGTCGGTGCTGCAAAGGAATCCTAGGTTCACACCACAGGCTCCAGAACCCAAAACTCTCAGGGCCAGAAGCTTTAAAGAATGTCTTGCAAATGTCTTAGTTTTTGAGAGAAGACATAAAATAACCCTTTAGATGCTAGGATTTCTAAATTTTAATATAACTCTTACCATCAAGAAGATCCCAAGGCAGCCAGTTAGCTGAGTTGGTTAGAGAGCTGTGCTCTTTACAACAAGGTTGCTGGTTCGATCCCCACATGGGCCACTGTGAGCTGCACCCTCCACAACTAGATTGAAACAACTACTTGACTTGGAGCTGATGGGTCCTGGAAAAACACACTTAAAGAAATAAAAGTGGAAAAAAAAAAGATCCAACAGGATTTCTCAGTGAGGGTGCTATGGGTATTTTCAGCAGGGTAAGATTACAGTAATAGCCCTGGCTCCCAGTGACACTAACCAGTGACACTGACCGTTGTGTCAACACAAAGTCCACACACACATTTCCACGTGGCGCCTAGTGGGACAGCACTGCCCTCCTAACCTTAACAATGTATTTCCCTAGCATCTAAACAAGTCACGCAAAGCTCCGAAGAAGTTTTTCATAACAACTCAATTATTCTGATAGACCACAGAAGTAACTGGAGATGCAAATGAAGATGACGGGGGAGTTGGAACTCCTAGCATGCATGCTGCTTGAAAAAGTCCCCAAATTCACTTTGCTTTCTGGTCACTTGTTTCCCCTTCATAAAAGCACTTAAGTTGCAGCCAAGCCTGTGTTGTCCAATATTGTATCCACTCGTTATACACGGCTATTTACATTTAAATTAAGACTTCAGGTCTAAGTCACATCAGCTACCTATGCTCAACAGACTACAGAAAATGTCCATTGTCACAGAAAGCTGTATGAGACAGCACTTCTCCCTATAAGCACATGACAGCACTGCATTTTTGAGGGGAGTTCACAGCAAGACAGATTCTCCAGTGGCAGGAACAGAAAGTCACAGTTCATCTCCAAACCCTTTTCAACATTTGGCTTTGGAACAAAATCCAGACATGAGCAACATTAAAACCAGAAACTTCGATATTAGACAAAGTTGATTAGTGTCTACCGAATGGATCAGCTCTTATATCTCCTAAAAAACTATTCTAGAAGATAATGTTGAACAGTGAAATAGTACGCGGAAGGCACCTAACCTTTCTTTCTTCTCTAGCCACATATCATCCACTAAGGGCCAGACTTGGTGTGCATGTCCCGTGGCTGGAATGCCCTTCAAAGGTCTGTGGAGCCCTTGGGGGCCACAGAGGTACAGCCATGTACCCTCAGCTGAGGTTTCACTTTCCGCAGTTTCAGTTCCCAGCAGTCACCTGTGGTCCGAAAATATTAAATGAAAAATTCCAAAACTAAACAATTCATGTTTTAAATTGCGTGCTGTTCTGAGCAGCATGATGAAATCTTGATGCATCCCATCTGGGACATAACTCATCGTCTGATACTGACCCCATACTGCACGTGCTCCCGCCCCTTAGTCACTAAGAGCCGTCTCTGTTCTCAGATCCACTGTCACAGTGTAACGGTGCTTGTGTTCACATCACCCTTATTTTACTTAATAATGGCCCCGAAGCACAGAAGTGGTGATGTGGACAAACCGGATATTCCGAAGAGAAGCCATAATGTGCTTCTTTTAGGTGAACTGTCACTGAAGAACCAAATTCCATGAGGACGGTTTACCCTGGGAGTATGGTAATGTCCTATCTCTTGATCTGGGAGTGACATGGGTATGTGTCCTTTTAGGTTAGGTAAGTCATTGGCCTGTGAACTTATAAATCCTGCTCTTTTAATAGGAAAGCTATAGTCAATTAAAATTTTTAAGAAAATTTCTGCTCTCATTTTGGGGGGACACAGACAGAAGTAAAGTACTGTGTTTCCCCGAAAATAAAACCTAGCCGGACAATCAGCTCTAATGCGTCTTTTAGACCAAAAATTAATATAAGACCCGGTCTTATTTTACTATAATACTAGACCGGGTCTTATATTAATTTTTGCTCCAAAAGCCGCATTAGAGCTGATTGTCCGGCTAGGTCTTATTTTCGGGTATATAGTCTGTCGGTATATAGTCTGTCAGATGGTAATAAGTTCAATAAAGAATTAAAAAATAAAACAAGGAAAAGGAATAGGGAGCACCAGGGTAAGTAGACAAGTGTGGAAAGGGCTTTACAATTTTAAAGGGTCAAGGGAGGCTGGACCGAGAAGGTAACATTTCACCAGAAAGCTGAAAAATGAGGGTGTGAGCCATGCAGCTTTCTAGGGGACAGCACATAGAGCAGATAGTCCAACCTAGGCTTATGGTATGTGGCAATTTCTATAACACGAAGAAAACTGTTTACCTCATTTCTACCTTCCTTTTTATTTTAGCGGAATTATAACAACCGACATCATTATAACATTACTTTCTAAAAGGTTATTTCCCCATGTGTACACACAACAGAACAAACAAAACAAGACAGCTTTTAGAGGAAGGGGATTCTCAGGCACAGACACCGCTAGCACACTGAACAAAAGTCAAAGGGATGCGTTTGCCCAGGTTGGAAAGAAACTGGTCCAAACGAGAGAAAAACAAAACAAATTGCATAACAAAGTACTCATTTTCACTCACCACTCTATAGTGAAGTCAAAGGTAAACAATCACCAATCTCCCCACCCCTGAAGACAACACACACACACACACACACACACAGAGTTCCTACTAGTCAAGGTTCATCAGAAATATGAGGAAAATTTTAAACAGAATACACGATGACAAAAAAAACAAACAAAACGCTTTTTATTAAAAGGCATATGGAAGAAACAGAGGTAATAAAAACAGAAAAAGAAATTTTAAAAAAGAAATTATATATCCTCCGAGAGACAAGAGGATATTAGATCCTTGGACAAGAACAGATGCTATTTTTCAAAATGGGGTGACAGAATCGTACATTTACAATGGGTGAGCTTCTTAGTATATAAATGATACCTCAACAAAGACAGTGAGGCCCTAACCTAAATCCCCAGGAAGCAGCCTGATGAAAGTGCTGGGAAAGAGAGCTGCGCTGTCCAGAAAGGTAGCCATAGCTGCATGAACACACGAGCACACGGAATGGGGCCAACCCGAGTTGAAGTGCGCTACAGTACAAAGTATGCACTGGATTTCTAAGTCTTAGTACAAAACAATATACAGTAATTATCTCATTATCAATTCTTTATATTCAGTACATATTAAATGATAGTATTTTGGATACACTGGGTTACATAAAGTACATTATCAAAATTAACTCCATCTATTTCTTTTTACATTTTTAATGTGGCTTCTAGAACATTTTTAATTTTATATGTACCTCATATATAGCTTGTGCATTATATTTCTACTGGAGTGCGCTACTCTAGATTATACATTCATTGAGGACAAGGGCTGTATCTAAATAATTTTTGTGTCCTCAAGAGAGCCCAAAGCATAGTAGACCCTCAATGTAAGTACTTGCTGAATATAAAAATAATGTATGTTCTCACAGCATTAGTGTCCAACATGTTATTTTGGAAGTATATCCTGAGGCAAATTAGATAGTCAATTCAACTAACTTGAATTGTCTATTCTTACCTTCTATGTATTACTTAAAAATATTTTTGGTATATTTATAGATCACGATTTAGTCCTCCCATATTTTATTAGAATACAATGATCATTTTAATCACTAGCCTGAATTATTTCAATAGCTATGATCACAGAGATTCCCAAAACCAAGAAATGAAATCCACTGCTTTAAGTTTTAAAGCCTGCCCTACAGCTCTACATATTATTATGAATAAATACATTTGTCCACAAAGATCAATTTGCTTTACAATAAAATTTCAAACCAATTGAACTATGAAATCTGCATATAAAATGTGAAAAAAACTCAGAAAAACATAGCAAAAACTAAACGTTGCAGATAGCCAACATGTTGGCCTCAAGTTAACCAGTTTAATGAAAGGAAGTCAAAGAGATTATATCCTTCGGTGTCATTTTTAAAATAGCAATAAATATTCCATTTTATTAAAGTGGGCAAACTTGCAACACAATTTGCAGCCACTTATCACTCCAAATATACCCAAATAAACATGCTACCAGATTAATCAAAGCAACTAACGAAGTTGGGAGATGGACTCAGGAAAATACTTATGAGGCCTCCTATAGAATTATAAAAATATGTCAAGCACTTAGATTTTTACAGATCAGAACAGGGGTGAACTAGCCAGTATCCCTTAACCAGGAATTGAAAGGAGAAATACTGAAGGACTGGTAGCTAAGAGGTTGGAGATTATGGAATGTGGACGGACCGACTATTTGAAAGAGTTCGGAGGATGCGAATACACACAAATTCTCAGTAGAAGGTCTAACTGCCAAAGAAACTCGTAATCATCCTTCCCAGTCACCTTTGCTGGTTCCTCCTCAAGAAGAAGAAGAACACAACCTCTTTGGGTTGGAAAAGCAAAACTTAATCTAGGGCCTCTTCTCTTCTTTACCTATACTCATTCTTTCAGTAATGTTATCTGATCTCATCGCTTTAAATACTTCCTATAAAGAGTGTCCAAAATCTATCTCTTGCTATCTCCAGACTCATAAATCCAATTACCTGCCTGACATCTCCATTTGAATGTCTGAGTATCTGCAAATTAACACATCCCAAACTAGTCTTCCCCCAAAACCTGCTCCTTCTTCCCCTCAAAGCAGCCTTCCCCATCTCATCTGATGGGTGCATGAAGGCTCTCTCCAAAGAATCTGATATTAACTGTGATTTTTAAAAAATGAAGTAACTAGAATTCATTCATTCTGACCAGTGGCATCTAAGAAAACGATCCATTAGTTTCTGATACCTAGATCCCTGTGGATGCTTTAGATTTTGTCCTTTCTAAAATCTAACTCTTCAGTTTTTCATTAGATTCTGAAATTTTTCACTGTTCTTAAATTGGCCAGGGTCAGTTTCTGTTGCTTGCAACCAAAACCCTTTAGTCAGTAATAACCACAACCTCTCAGCTCACTTTACCACCACCAATTCCCAATTTGCCACCAAATCCTGCCTGTATCCTTGTTTCCATCTTAACTGACAGTTAAGATGAAAATACAGAGTTATCCCACTTTCAATTACCATATTTTGCTATGTATAATGAGCACTTTTTTGCTCAAATATGTGAGGGAAAAATAAGAATGTGTATTATACACGGGTAGTACTAATTCCATATCTATATAAATATTTTAAATTATTTTATTTATGCTTGTGAGTTAAAAGTCCAACTCTAGAAATCAATAACGATATCCGTATGCAAAATAATACCCTGGAACACAACAATCAGGTTTTGTTGAACTTACAACGTACTTGCAACATCCTTGCAACGACAAAGAGTTCTTGGCCTTCTATGATGTGTAAATACCTTAAATTTGTTACTGGTACATAAAATTTCTTGTACCTTGTATCTGTTCTTGTGTTTTGTAATTATTTGTTACATAAAATTTCTTGTACCATCATATGTTAAAAAATAAATGCTAAAATTCCTTTATAATACAAAAAACAAGTACCTAAATGTAAACAAATAAAAATTTGAATTAAAAAATTAAAATGAAAGTTTTTTTTTTCCCCTGAAAGTTTGGGCCAAAAACGTGGGTGTGCGTTATACATGGGAGCACATTATACACAGCAAAATATGGTATAACAGAATCTAACCACACATGCCCAGAACTGTTTTGTATGACATCTGAGAAACTCTAAGAAGTAACACTATCTTTCACCAAAGTAGTTGTTTCCAAACTGATTATGTCCACCTATTCATGGAAAACACAATGAGTAGAAAATCTCTCATGGGACTCCCCCTGCAGCTCATCTAGAATAGTCCTGTACCATAAATCCTGACGATCCCTTCCTCTGATCTCACACAATCTCTATTATAACAGCTAACCTCAGTCAAACACAGTTAATTATTCATTACTTCATGAAAGGAAGGCACCATGTCTCCTCATCTCTGTATCCCCAGGTGAGGCAGATTTGATAAATGTTGAATTTTATCGCAAGTAATATAGAAAATGCTTCACATTTTTAAAACAATCACCATTACTTCAAACGATATGCACTCTGAGTTGAATATGCTGTTGGTATCCAGATAAACTGTCTGGTAAGTCTTTCTGGTCATAGTGAAAAATCAAGAGGGAATTATATATGGGCCTACAAAGTAGTTTAGTATCTTGATATTTCTAATTAATTCATGACTTAGCCTCGGTCAAATTTTATGCACATCTAAAAAATATGAATACATATACATTCGTAATTCTTCCCATCTCATTCTTTTTTTAGTAAATATGCTTAAATTTGGGAGTTGGGAATCATATAAACAAAATGATCTCAAAGATCTTTAAAACTCCCATCTAATATCTGCCCTCGCCTCCAGTTTAACCTCAAAATACCGAATGAACATGTTCAGCGTGAGTATCATACCACATACACAGTTCTCAAAGGCCAACAAGATGTGGTTTTCCCCAAATACTAGAACTACATCGGAGAGCCTCACAAACACAGAGACAAGCACCACCTAGTGGTCAAAAGAATTACTCCAGATAAAGAGTTACCTGAACAGCAGACCTAAATTAAATCACCTACCAAAATCTAAATCATGAACGTTTGTTATTCAGGACCCGATTTTGTTAAAATGTATAGTAACCTTGTGGATACTAAATCAAGAGTAGTACCAGTCGGAAGATACAGATGGTGATTAGGACAGTTCAGGTTCAGCTGTTTGAACATTCTTAAAATTAAAATGGAAGTGGACTGACGCCTCTGCTGAGCACTCACTCTGCCACATGTCGGGCACATGGCTTATGCTACATGTCATGTGAACCCACAACAACCCAGTAAGAAAGTTGCCAAAATCCCCACTGTAAAATGAGGAAACTGACCTTCAGATAGTAAATATCTTAAATCATACAAACATTAGGTGATGGTCACGTCCCCAACTACGGCTCATCTAACTATTATTGTGTCCTTGGGGGAAAAACAAAGTAAGTAACACACTAAGTGTATACAAACTCACTAAGCACTTGGTGTCCTACGTAGCTGCCTCCAACATTAGCCAAGATCTGCTCTTGGCTGACAGACAATCCGTCAGACTGGAGGCTTCGTCAGCCTGATTGGCTGCAAGTGGACAAAGCCCATCTTAGCCCGAACGCGCCGAGGCAGAGGGGACTTCGGAGGCTGGCCTATGTGTAAATCAGTGTTAGCAAGCTAATGTTGAGTGAGTGCTTTCTATGCAGTAGAGCATGGCGCTAGAGCTGGGAACATGAAGGTGTCCATGCAGACACAACCCGTTCTCACAGCAGCTACACTCCTGCCCTGGAGGACTTTTCAGTCTAGTGGAGAAGATGACAGAAAAGAGGTCCTTTTGGCACATTGACAGAGGCCGCTTCACCCATAACCTAGTGTCATGAGGGGTGTCATGCGGGGTCTCTTCTGGGTCTCTAGTCCCGCTCTCCGCATAAGAACGCAGCATATGGTGAGGCCAAAAAGGAACATGCACAGAGCCATAGATAGGGGAGTCATACTACCATATTCTCACTGGTGGCTGGGTTGGAGACACAGGAAGCAGGAGCCACACTTCTCTCTGCCAACCCACCTCACTTGCTGGCTGCAATCCACCGTGCCAGCTGCAATCCGCTCTTGCTAGCTCAGCACCATCTTCTTGCTAGCCCCCATTTGCTGCTAGCGTAGCCACAGCAGTTCTATTAGTGGCCAATGGCTCACTGTTACAGCTGACGGCCAACTAGCCACAGCTGATGGCCATTCAATCACAGCTGATGGCCATTTACTACCTGAGCCAGCACCTTTCCACATGACGCCGAGAGCCTTGAAACTGCACTCCTGGCTCTGTCCCCACACCTACTCTGGGGCAAAAGGAGGAGTTTCTTAGAAAATTGTTTTTAATTGGGTAGATTGTCCCCTTCACAAGACAGGCCTTTATGAATCAGTCCTCCCAACTTTCAAAAGCTTCCTCTCTCTCTCTCTGTCATTCTCTCTGTCTCTCTGTCTCTGTCTCTGTCTCTGTCTCTGTCTCTCTCTCTCTCTCTCACACACACACACACACACACACAGCTGAAATGAGTATGTACAAACGGGTTTCACTGACTCTACTTCAAACTTCTGCTTTCCAGCAGATGTGCCCTTTACAACAAGGCTCGGTCCTTCAAATACTTATATCTTCACAGATCTAGATCAATTCCATTTTAAGAATTGACGGATGTAACAGATAGATGGTGGCAAAGCTTAATCAGAAAGGACAAGTCTTTGGAACCAAGTTGTGGGGACAGAGCCCCAGAAAGCAGTTTCCAGGCTCTTGCCCTCACATGGAAAGGTGCTGGTTCAGGTAGTAAGTAAATGGCCGTCCGCTGTGATTGGATGGCCGTCAGCTGTGGCTAGTTGGCCGTCAGCTGTAACCAGTGAGCCATTGGCCACTAATATAACTGCCGTGGCTATGCTAGCAGCAAATGGGGGCTAGCAAGAAGATGGTGGCTAGCAAGCACGAGTTGCGGATTGCAGTTAGCAAGTGAGGTTGGTTGGCAGAGAAGCAGATGGCACGTTGCGGATCGTGTGGCTCCTGCTTCCTGTGTCTCCATCCCAGCCGCCAGCGAGAATATAGTGGTATGACTCCCCCATCTATGGCTCCATGGGTGTTCCTTTTTGGCCTCACCATGTCCTGTGTTCTTATGTGGGAAGCGGGACCAGAGACCCAGCCTGACACCCTGCATGACAAAGGGCTAGGTGACAAAGGTGAAAGGAATTAAGAAGTACAAAAAAATTGCCAGTTATAAAAATAATCACAGGGATGTAAAGTAAACCACAGGGAATAGAGTCAATACTATTCTACTAACTGTGTACAGTGCCAGATGAGGAGCAGACTTATTAGGGTGATCCCTTTGGGAGATACGTAAATGTCAAATTACTATGTTGTTTGTACACCTGAAACTAATATAATATTGTATGTCAACTTTAATTGAAAAATAATTTTTTAAAAATTAACATTCCATAAAATTCAAAATATCAAACAAATAAAATTAAACCTAGCTAAAAAAAAACTGATTCATACATTATTTAGATTATTAAAAAATCAGTAAGAAGGGGGATCATAAAGTTAGGTCTGCCTCTTCTCTTTCCCTTCCTAAATCATTCAGTTCCAAAGTCAGAGCAGGGCACCTGTGCTAAGGTGGGGACACACAGAGGCAGCAGGAAAGCCCAAAGAGGGTGAGGAGAACACCTGGTCCTGGGCACAGGCCCACCTGGGGGGTTGGAGCCCAGCAGAGCAGGGAGGGTGTGAGAACAGGGAGTGGCTGCCCCGCGGGGTCAGAGCTGAGGAGTGTGAAGAAGGGATGGAGGGGTGCTGGGGGCTGAGCCCAGCCTGAGCAGTGCCTCTGCAAACAGCTGCTCAGCATGTGCTTCAGAACCCGAGCAAGTCAGCCAGAGCGAGGCGAGGATGGATGCTAAGATATACTGGTTACATACAGATACACGGAGCGAATAAGCAACACATTATAGGTACGTCATAGGCCCAGGTTCTCACGGTGGGTGAAATACATATGGAAAGGAAGGAAACTGGAATGAACCATGGAGGCACTAGGTTGGAATCTGAGGCATCAACATGAACTCATGATTTCAAGAAAGAGAGGGAATAGACAGAAAGAAACACACAGGTGAATGTGCATATACATGTATTCCCTTACTCTGTCCTCTGAGAGAATGGGAGCAGCAACACCCCTATAGCAGTTACACACCTCGTGCCCAGATCTTGGCTTCTAAATAGTTTTATCCAGTAAAAGGAAAAAGGGAGACTTAGAAAAATCATTGATTCAAAGGCTGTAGCAGATGAAGTCCAAGCTGAGACTGAAATATCTTAGTAATCAAGTACTCAAAGAATGACAGGGACATGTCAAAAGGCTACAGAAGCCAGCTTGGAGGTGCTCACACAGGCCAAACCTGAGACAGTCTGAGTATGAAAATCATGAAGATAGTAACAAATGATAGCCCACTGAATAAAACAGGAAACTAGGAGTCCACACTGTTATAAAGAAATAAATGAATACCTTAAAAGTCTGATGAAGAATTCACAGATCCAAAGCATTTCTCCACAAAATATTTACTGACTATAAGAAGACTGAGAATAACTTCACAGTAGGAATCCTTGCAGATACCATCTCAATCGGGTGTTCAAAATGAGCATGATCAGTAATGGAACAAATAAAACCCATATGCCACCTGGCAGGATGCAATGAGAAAAACATAGACTCACTACTACGAGATTCCAGCCAAGAAAGCAAACATAACTGTACTTAATCATGAAGAACCAATGGACAAACCCAAATTGAAGGGCATTCTACGAAAGAGCTGGCAGTATTCATCATAAGTGTCAAAGTCATGAAAGTCAAGGAAAGACTGAGGAACTGTCCCAGACTAAAGGAGACTGGACACACAGCAACTAAACGCAATGCATGACTGCAGACGGAGTTTTTTTGCTATAAAGCACATCGCTGGAACCACTGGTGAGACTTGAATAGGGTCTGAAAACTAAATGTTGGTACTGCACCAATTTTTTTTAATTAAATTTATTGGAGTGACAATTGTTAGTAAAATTACATATGTTTCAAGTGTACAATTCTGGAATACATCATCTGTATATCACATTATGTGCTCACCACCTAGAGTCAGTTCTCCTTCCATCACCATATATTTGACCCTCTTTCCCCTCTTCTACCATCCCCCCACCACCTTACCCTCTGGTAACCACTAAACTTTGTGGTTGTCTGTGTCTATGAGTTTTTGTTTCTTTGTCTTAGTTCTTTTTTGCCTTCAGTTTTATATTCCACATATGATTGAAGTCATATAGTTCTCGACTTTTTCTGTCTTATTTTCGCTTAGCATAATAATCTCAAGATCCATCCATGTTGTCACAAATGGCAGTATTTCATCTTTTCTTATGGGCGAGTAGTATTCCATTGTGTACTGAATACCACTTCTTTATCCAATCACCTATCGAAGGACTCTGTGATTGTTTCCATGTCTTGGCCACCGTAAATAATGCTGTGTATCACACTCCCTGACTTCAGCTTGCAAGTACCGAGCAACAATAATCAAAACAACATGGTATTGGAAGAAAAACAGTCACACAGACCAATGGAATAGAACTGAAAACCCATAAATAAATCCACATAAATATGGACAGATAATTTTCGACAAAGGAGCCAAAAACATACAATGGAGCAAAGACAGCCTCTACAATAAATGGTGCTGGGAGAATTGGAAAGCCACGTACAAAAGAATGAAACTGGACTGTTATCTGTCACCGTGTACCAAAATTAACTCAAAATGGATCAAAGACCTACACATAAGACCTGAAACAATAAACTGCATAGAAGAAACATAGGTTCTAATCTTATTGACCTTGGTTTCAAAGAGGGTTTTGTGAATTTGACCTCAACGGCAAGGGAAGTAAAAACTAAAATAAATGAATGGGACTATATCAGACTAAAAAGCTTCCGCACAGCAAAAGAGGTTATTTGAAATAAAAAAACTGAGTCAGGACTGTTGGAGGTGCCTCCACACTGACTGTCAGCTGGTCCTGTGGCCAGCATCAAACAGAAGGGCTCGGCTTCTAGAACACGCACTGACGGGAGAAGACCTAGGGCCCCCAGAGTCCACGGCTGACAGGCCTGAATGCACCACGGTGTAGAGAAAGACTCGGGAAGGCAAGGTCAAGGTCCTCAGGAACCGCAGGACCAGGAGGTTAAGGAGCCAATGGGCTATACAGGTTATGTGGGGCACTCAGAACTTGGGGTGCCTGGCACCATCTGAACTCAGGTGAACTAGAGATGTGCAGCCTTCAGATGAATCACATGGCCTCCATAAGAAAAGGGAGTGATTTTTAAGATGATTAAGAGTATAGGCATGAAGGAAATGATGTTACATGAAGTAAACTTTGAATAGAACATGGAATGTGAAGGTTAGTATTTTAATATCAAACTAGAAAGGTTCGCTGGAGCTAATGGAACAAGGCCTAGAATATTAGGTTTAGATGTCCCTCGTTTAGTTGCTGGGAAACAGAAAGACATTAAAGGATTTGAAAACAAAATCCCAGTGTATAGGACAGATTAGCATAGATTAGAGGAAGGAAGATCCACTGGGAGATTATTGTAATAAGATTATAAAGGCTGAAATATAGGCAGAAGTAGGAATTGAGGAGCTATTCATGAGGCATTACAAATTTGACAGGATTTGCCAACCAAACACACGTAAATTATTATGCACCTTGAAAGTGGGGTCCTTAAGAGGAACGTAGCTCTGTTGGGAGGAAGAGAAGAGACGGCAGCCAGTGATCTACAACTCAATGAGAATATCCAACAGGCAGATGAAAATGCAAACCTGGAAATTAGGGGAGGTCAGAGAATAAATACAGATATGACTTTCAGATACATCGTAAGATTATTGAAGGGTACAGCATAAGAAATGAACATTGCTGAAAACAGAACCTTGAGAAATGCCTCTTGTTAGGAAAAAAAGACTATGTTTTTATATGGTCCAAGGAGTCAGAGAAAAATGCCTTATATTAGGTATTTTCCATTTGCCCCTCCAGGTCTACTTCCCACATTCCCCCACCCTCCATGCCCTCTGGCTTCTGGGTGGGTTTGGCCAATGAGAGACCCCAACAAGGAATTACAAGGGCTGGAGGAGAAAAAGGGCAAGACATTTGCCCACCAGCTCCCGATGTAGTGTCATCTCAGAGGCACAGATGGGCCCTGTCTCTCCAGTGACGGCCACAGCCCTTCTGTACAGCAGCCTCTCCGGGTTCCAGAAAGTGCTGCCTCCCCCGTCCCTTCAGACCTAGAGATGGCCCTAGCTCCCTGCCGCTGGTTCCAAGGTGCTGTACTATCTCGTATTATTCTTAATGTACTAGTATCTTATATTATTCTTAACGTATTATCTTATATTATTAAGGTACTATCTTATATTATTGTATTATCTTATATTGTACTATCTTATATTATTTTTAATGTACTATCGTATATTATTAATGTACTATCTTATTGTGCTATCTCATATTATTATTAATATTCTATCTCATATTATTATTAATGTACTATCTTATATTATTGTACTATCTCATATTATTAATGAAGTGTCTTTTATTATTATCCTGCCCACTTCTTCCTAAATGGGTCCTTCATGAAATTATTCTCAATGAACAGTTTGAATGTGTGATCTGTTTCCTGCTGAAACTTCATTAACACAGCACCCTCTGTTTTGCAGCAACAATTATCTCCATAACAATATACCAAAACATTTCATTTCCCCCACTCAAAAATCCTTAGCCTTCTGCACTGTACACCTGAAGCTGAACAATAATGAATGCCAACTATAATATTATATATATATATGTATATATATGTATGTATACACTTACAAGAGGCGGAGTACAGCATTGGGAGTGGAGACAGTGCAAATGGGATGGCTCGGTGCGATGTCAGAGAGACAGTGGATGGGGGAAGAGGGGGTCCACAGTGTGAGGGATATAAATGATAAACGTCTAAGTATTACTTTGTCTTGTGCACCTGAAACTAATTTAAAAAAAAAAATTCTTAGCCTTTCCTGGGATCTAATTGGTCCGTCTCCTGTTGGTCCCCTCTGTTGCCTTTCAGGATGCTAGATTCTAAGACATCAGAAGTGGGATTCCCCCTCACTCACCACTGTGGAAGCTGGTGCCTCCAAGGAAACGGAAATCTGGAGACATCAGAAAAGTTCATTCTGCAGAGCAGAGCAGGAAGTAACCTCGACTTCCCTGGCACGAGACCGGCTGTCCTACATTCCGGCCCAGCCTTCCTGACCTAGCGTGTCTCTGAGATGTGTGTCGATGGCTGGGAAGCCGACCTGTCTTACCAGAGGCTTTGAGGGGCCAGAAGGGGCCAAGGAGTGACTCAGCTAACTTGGCACCAAAAACGACCTTTTCCCTGCTTACCTCACAGGATAAAATGTATGGATGCTGAAGAAGGTAGCAAGTCCCGATACTAGCTTGCCAAAGAGAATTCCGGAAGTGACAGGCCATCTACTGAAACTGTGGCCTCAAGATTCAAAGCCCATTACTATTCAGGGTTTGACGGGTGCCCCAGCCAGCTGCACCCCAGATTCCAGTCACCTCCCTAAGACCAAGCGGGCTTGTTGGCGTGACTTAGCAGCAGTGGAGACAGTGCTGCAAAGGAGGTGGGGTGGGGAGGAGACAGTCACCTAGACTAAGCGGCAGGAGCTCCAGCGGTCACACTGGAAAGTCAAAGATCACACGGAAGAGACCGTAACATCTGAGTATCAAGTCACGCGAGAAGTGCTGCTCTAGCAGGAGGGATGTGCGACTCCGGATAAGGAGAGGCCTTCCTCTCCTGTAAGAGAAACACATCGCACACAGTGCTGTGGGGCAGACCCGCCCCTGCGATGGACACCACACTGTCGGTCAGTCCTACAGAAACTAACAGCACCTAGTAGGGAGACGACAGGACCAAGAAGGGAGAAGAAACACGAGAAAGAGACAAAGAGGACACCAGAAGTGCTGCGGGGGTTATGAAGCCTATTGCCTTCAAGATACAACAGTATAGAATAAATTCCTTTCCAACCTCTTTTTTTTTTTACTGTTGTTAGGATGGCCTGTGCTACCACCAGTCTGGGACTAATCTGTTTGTTCTGGCATAAATGAGGTTATACTTACAAGGCAGAAGCTCTGTGGGGGCCTTCCTTCCTTCCCACCCCTCTCTCACCTGGATGGAGCTCGCCCACCAGATTGTGTCTACATCAGAGCTGTGCCAATAAACAGGAAGCTCTCTTCCCAGAGAAACACACCAGAAGTCCATTTACTGAAATGCACAACATCTGAATATTTTGAAATACAGTCACATTTTGCCAAGAATAGTTTGGAATGCAGAGCCTATACACTACTCATTAAATGGATTTGAGAGAATTACAGGACGGAGTACAAAGAAAACTGTGAGTGCATCATGTCCACAGAATCAGAATGTTAGAGCTAAACGGGCCTTTCAAACACAGAGTCTAGACATTTTTAATGTTCCTCAGAATATCGGACATGTAAACAAAAGAAAAACAGAAATTAGGTGATCTCTAAAGCTTCTGTCTAATTATGACCATCATAATCTCAGATTCCAAATTTTTGTTTTCACACAAAAAGTCTTATTCTTTTCACTAGTATAGAGAAAAAAACAATCCCTTAAAACAAATATATAGTAAATGTGTTTTATAGATGTGTATAATTGAAAATGTGAATTAAAATAGCAATATATCATTTAGCACCCATCAAACTAGCAAAATGTTGAAACATCAGGGGATGGTGAGGATGTTAAGAAATTGGAGCTTGCATATATTGGAGGTCGAGTATATAACCGTACAACCATTGTAGCAAACTGAATTCTCATTCTGATTCTTCACACCCTCCCTGTATTAGAATTAGGATCCACATACTTGCCCAATAACTTTGCAGCACCACCCCTACAATGAACAGAGCAGATTTCCCTACCCTCCACAGATTCTGGGCTCAGCCACGTGTCTTGCTCTCGCCAACAGAAAGTGAGCAGAAGTGACAGTGAACCAGTTCTAGATATGATGCACATGAAGTTTTATGTACTTCCACTTGCCTTCTTTTGGCTTCTGTCTTTTCCCATGAGAAGAGTGAGTAGTTGTTTGTCCAAGAGAATGAAAGACATGGAGTCAACGGAAACCAAACCTAAACCCGACCCCCAGCCTACAGACTAGAGTCCGGAGACTACATTCCAACCTAGCTCATGTGAGCTATAATCAACCCATAGATCAAAAGGGAAAAATAAATATTTACTGTTTAAAGCCACTAAGTTTTAAAGCATTTTTCGTTTGTTTGTTTTTCTGTTTTTGTTTTTTTATAAATGTTATTGGGGAATATTAGGGAACAATGTGCTTCTCCAGGGCCCATTAGCTCCAGTTGTTGTCCTTCAGTCTAGTTGTGGAGGGCGCAGCTCAGCTCTAAGTCCCATTGCCGTTTTCAATCTTTAGTTGCAGGGGGCGCAGCCCACCATCCCATGTGGGAATTGAACCAGCAACCTTGCTGAGAGCCCACGCTCTCACCAACTGAGCCATCTGGCCGCCCCTCTGGAAGCTCAGTTGTAGCACATTGTCTTCAATCTAGTTGTGGAGGGTGCAGCTCACTGGCCCACGTGGGAATCGAACAGGCAACCCTGCTGCTCAGAGCCCACGCTCTAACCAACTGAGCCATCCAGCCACCCCTGTTTTTATTTTTTTGTTTTATGTAGCATTATTGTAGTAATTGCTAATACAACCATCTGTAAAGTAACCTGCCAATATCCAGTCAAGATGAAAATGCCCATATGGCCCAGAAATGGACACTTCTAGGTATGTGCCCTACAGCAGTGGTTCTCAGCCAAATCAGATCCAACGCCTCCTTCTTATAACAAAATTTTTAAACACCCTCTTTCTATCCTGTAACAACCTTAAGAGATAATATACCTGTTCTCACACACAAATTTCAAAAAATGAACATAACATCCTAACTGTAATATAAAGAAAAAACAAATAACGTAACTGGTCATCAGGACTAGGAGAGGCAAGCAAGGTGCCCAGGCTGCAAAGGTCAAGGAGGAAACTGGGAGATGCTGACGCGGCAGTACTCCCACAGCGAGGACCGCCTGCAGCTATGCCCCTGGGCATCTCACTCGTTAGCCCTGGCCGTGTTTAAAGCACACACTTGGATTCCGAAAGAAATGTATTCATGACTTTGCTAGAAGACTTAATGAAGTAAACAGACATTCGCACTCACACAGCATCAGCATAAATGCAAAACCTACAAATGCAGGCTGACACGGTATGTTGTGTTCGCAACTCCGATACTGCAAATGGCATTACTACTGAAGTTGTGAGTTTCTAAAGCAGTGAACAATGCTTGGTACAGTTCTGAACAAAGAAAAGTCTTCAGTCAGTTTACACAGTTTGAATTCTTTAAAACAATAGCATCCGCTAAAACTATGGCAAAAACATGTTAGACTTATATGCAGAATGAAGGTTCTAAAGTCAGATCAGTGTACACTGAATTTTTACCTATGAGTACCTAAAAAGGAAATTTAAAAATTATGTGGCACACAGGCAGACACACATATTGCAGGGCAACCAGTATCTCCTCACCCTCTCACTGCCAATCATTGTGGTAACTAAAAATGCCCCTCCACAATTTTCCCCCGTCACGTGATAACAAAAACATGCCCCCACACATTTCCAAACTTTCCCTAATTCATCCTGTCACCATCGATAATCCCTTCCCTGGAAAACCAGGGCAGAGTACAAGGAGGTGCTTGCAGCAGTCACTGTCTGACTGCTGTGGATACGCCATGGTCCATTCACACAGTGGAATACTATACAAATAAAGTGAAGGAAGTAGATCTACCACATGGAGAAAGAGTGCATGAACATAATGTTCCACAACAGAAACAAACTGCAGAAAGATATGTGCAGTAGTTCATTCATGTACATTTTTTAAACTCACAAAAATTACTACATTTTGTTCGTGAACACATTAAATACAAGGAAGCAATACTAACTTCAGAAAATAGTTATCAATAAAGAGGGAAGGGGCGAATGTGGTGCAGCTCTACCTGTACAGGTAAGAGTTTATTATTTTCAAAAGAGGGAGATGTGGTAGGAAATATACAAGATGAGCCTGGAGCACCCTGTACTGCTACAAAGTAAAGAAGTACTCCCCAAAAAAACAAAAAACACACCACATCATGATGAGGATAAGTCAAAGGGACCTAGGAGCCAACAGAAAGAACTCCCAATGGTTAAAACTGGAATAACATAAGCAACAAAACAAATAATGCAGTATTGGGTTATACGCCAAAATAGAAAATAAGTATCACAAATTCATATTGAGGTAGATAGATAGATAGATAGATAGATAGATAGATAGATAGATAGATAGATAGATAGATAAGAGACAAATCTTCTATGCAGAAGAATTCCAAATAACTGCGGTAGACACTCCACCCTGAAGGTGGCTAAGAGATTGACCATACAAACAGGCAATGACCAGACATATATAAAAATAAAACTCTGAGCCACAGCCTGCAACACCAGTCCTGAAAGCCAAACCACAACTTTGATAATGATCAGCCCAGTCACGACTTGATCAATAACTGACAGTTTCCCTAATTTTCATCCCCACTTCTCGTTTAGGACAGACCCAACCAAGCCAAACATGCTCCCCTAAGCAATGACACAATGTCCTGCTCCCAGGTAGCCAGTCGCCCCCAGGGCCCCCTGGCAACAGCCTCCAGTCGGAGCACACCTGCAGCCTTGCCTTTTTGCTACTGTCAAGCTTTCCTCCTGCTCTGCCTGCCTTTGCATCTCTGCCAAAAACAAGTGACGGTGGCTGACTCTCTTGCTAGACAAGCTCTGAATAACTAGCCTGTACTTATTCTCATCTGCGTGGCTGTCGGCTATTTCCATTGGGGAAACAAAACTCTTCACTCATCAAGTGTGGGCTGTGCAAAGTGAATTCCATTCTAAGACAGTATTTGAAGGGTGGAGGGGAGCAACTTGACACTGTAGAACTTGACAAACACTACTTCAGCCAAGTGAGCAAGGTCAGCGTCAACAGCGGTAAGTTCAGTTGATGGTTTGTACCCTTGAAATCACATTTTACCTCTGTGGTCTTCCTCCCCTAAATCTATAATCTTAGAAAAAGCATGAGGAAAAAAACAGACAAATCTCAACTGAGGGACAGTGTGCCAAAGACCTAACCAGTACCCCTCAAAACCGTTTAATGTCATCAAAAATCAGATAAGTATGAAAAAGTGTAACAGCCAAGAGGTATATAAGGAGACATGACTCTAAATGTAATGTGGTGTCCTAGATGGAATCCTGGATTGTAAAAGGACATTTGGCAAAAACTAAGGAAATCTGAATAAAGTATGGACTTCAGTTAATAATAATGTATCGATATTGGTTCATTAATTACAACAAATAAATCATACAAATGTAAGATAGTAATAATAGGGGAAACTGGGTGTGAGGTATATGGGAATTCTCTATACTATCAGCAATTTTTCTGTAAATCTAAAAGTATTCCACGAAATGTAATTTACAGCTTATAGTGAAAAGAAAGGAAAAGCATTATACTTACAAAAAAAATGTCAACATAAATAATGTTTAAATATAAGCAATGGATGACCCCATTATATTACTGTCTTTTTCAATATGGGTAAAACATAATTACAATTTTTTCAATTTTTTTAATCCTTCAGAATGAACTCCAATTTACCCCAACAGATTCTGTCTTTTCTCCCCGTTTCACCCTCCCTTCAGCCACCAAGTGGTGTGACACTCTTGCTGATGCGGTTCCACTGGCCTGGGGGCTCTGACAGCCAGCCGGGCCAACACAGTGGCCACATGAACGTAAAGTTTCCGCTCCTCCCCTGTTGGGTGCCTGTATGCACATTTCACTGGGATTTCGGTTGGCTGTGCTCCTCCTTCCCTCTCTGCGCTGCTACTGACTTGAGGGCAGGACCCCTCCTAGCTACCGTCTCTTCTTCTCCACCCACATCATGTTCTGTAACTTGCCAACAGGACGACTCAGTAAATGTATGTTTGATGGTAAGAGGCTAGAGATTCCACATAAAACGTCCTTTTCTGCAGTGCAACAAATCAGTAAGAATGAGATCTGGGAACAGATTAGTGAAATCTGGCTTTGAAACTGCCCACATGTAAGCAGCTGCAGGGAAATCGTGACAAAGGATAGGGGTATACAGCGAGTTAAGGAGTAAAGGTGAGACATAGAAGAGAAAAAGCTTGTTCATTTTGACCAAGAATGGAGCTCCTGTTGCTGTCATAAATGTTGCCTCAAAATTGAAGAGAAACAGAAAACATACGGAGGACAAAGAACAGAGAAAGAAGAGAGAGAGAGACAAAGAAAGAAAATACGTAGGTAGGTAAGGAGGGAGGCTGACTCAAGAGGAAAACCTTGACTGAGGCAGGCACTGAGAATTATAGAATAAGGTCAATATTACAGCAGTAGGAGCAACAGTAGCTACAACTACATGTCTGAAATGTACTCAGCACTTAGATTGTGCCAAGCCCTGTGCTACGTTTACTCATCTCACTGACTCTCCTAACAATCCTCTTATCCTCCCTTATGGATGAGGTTAAGCTTAGTGTTAGGATCACAGCACTGGTAAGTGGCTTGGAGCCACGTTGACCTTGAACTAACATGTGGTTTTATTAGTCAGTAATCCAGGAGTGGCGAGGCCGAATACAGTGAACAGAGAGGCTCATGGGCCTCCCAGCACACTGACTGGACCAGCTGGAACTCCAGACCTGTGCCCTGGACGATGACTTACACAGGCTGCCTGAGCAAAGCCACACTTTAATGTCCCCAACAATGGGAACCAGTGAGAGAAGAAGAGGGGGCAGTGATGCTGAGCCCCAGGAGCCAGAAGTGACAATAGTGCAGCTGGCGCAATCACGGGCAGCAGAGGGAATGAAGCTGTCACTAGGGTCCACGCCTGGCCACACAGCTCTGGCTCAGAACTGTTACTGCTCACCCACCCCGGCAATGCTTACTCTCACACCTCCAGGCGAGCACAGCCTGAGAAACCCTGTTTTATTTGAGTTACCTTGTGATCAGTGTAAAACAATGGGAACCAGTGAGAGAAGAAGATGCAAAATAGGAAGCAGCTGTGAGAGAAACTCACCAATAGCAAAGTGAATCTGTTGATATTTTGCAACACTGTGATTTACTAACAGCTATCTTATTTCTAAAAGGTAACATACAATACATTAATTTTTACTGACTTGAGAATTTTACCATTCATTTTGGATAAGTTGCCACATCCTGCAGTAAGAAAACTAGGCAGGGGATCGTGGACATACGACAATTGGCTGCAAGAAGCAATGGCTGCTTGTCGGCTGGAACCTGGGGTGAAAGCCGTGTGCTGGGATGAGGCCAGAGCAATTCCCATTGAAATACAAGATGACAAGAGACTATGTTTCACAAACACAGCAGGGCTCGCCCTCGGAGGCTATGTGAACTTTGCCTAAATATGTAAAATCTGTAGCATATAAAGCTATTTATTTGGAACAATTGACACCATCTAGCTGCCACATTTCCATTTTCTGGTTGCTAGCCAGAGCTAAAAAGAGATTTCGATAAAACTAAATATCAACAGCATTCACATATCAATAGCAAATTTTTAATGAAATATAACATCTTATTCAAATAATAAATGATTGCAACAAAAGAGTATAATCCATTAAGATTCTATCGCAGTATCTAAACATTTTTATACCTTCTTTTGTTTTTACAGGTGTTACAACAGAAGGATATACACTGAAAAGGACTTTACAGTTTACGCGAAATCATGTTTATTCGTAGAAAGTAAGCTACACGTGAAACAATGGATGGCACAACGGGAAAGTGCTTGCCTGTGATCACAGGGACACAGTTCCGGTTCCCTGGCCAGTGGCAGACTGCTGATCACTACTTACCAATACCATTTAAGTTTTTCCTTTGGACTGAGTAATAATAAACCTTTGTTTTCTCTTAGAAGGTAGATTTTCAAGCAAGCTTTGAATTTAGATCTTCTCCAGCTTGAACAAGAACATGTCTTACCTTTTTAAAGCATCTTATTACTACTCGTCTCCTCTACTCATAGTGAAAACTAAAAATGCTCATTTTTAAGAATTATAGTTCAGTTTTAAAACTTACCAGATGTTGTTACACTATTTTCTGTAGGCAAGCAATAAAAAATAACTATTAGTGCAAAAGAAAAATTTTTAGGAATACTTTTAGAGGCAAAACTAATTAATATCTGCATCTTTGCTCAAACTTAATTGATATTATGTTGTCATCGCTTCTATACTTTCCCTCGAAGAATTTGACTGTTCAAATAATGTAAAACAACGAAAAAATTTGTTCTTAGAATGACTTTCTCCAACTGATTAGATTTTCTGTTAGATTTTTTATATTACAATTTCAGGCTTTTACTGAATGATAATGCATCTACATTAGAGAAAAAACAATTGAGAAACAAGTTCCTAATATTTAAAAATTATAATTTAGCCTCTCACCCTTCATCTCTCAAACGTAAACATGCAATTTAAAACACTCTCTTTGCTAAAATTAGAGTCAAATATGCTTAGAAAAATTTTCTCTCTAACCCATAATGTCAAGTATTCTGAGGCTAAACTGAGAAACGCATAGTTTGTTTTGGTTTATATTAAATAAAAGATATCAGTGATAGAGGCTAGGAAGTCCCCTTCCCCTCCAGCAGAGCCCAAGAAAAAGGTACAAACCACATCACACCATTTGTTACTATGTGTCACTATAGGAACCTAAATGTATGTCACAAAAAGAAAACCATTTGAATCAAGTGGGTGTAAAAATTGTGAAACACCCAAATAGCATTACTTTACTAGTTCTACTAATAATGCTCAATAACCAGTACCTACCGTGTTTCCCTGAAAATAAGACCTAGCCGGACAATCAGCTCTAATGTGTCTTTTGGAGCAAAAATTAATATAAGACCCGGTATTATATTATATTATTTATATTATATTATATTACATTACATTATACCTGGTCTTATAGTATAGTATAATAATACCGGGTCTAATATTAATTTTTGCTCCAAAAAATGCATTAGAGCTGACTGTCAGGCAGGGTCTTATTTTCCGGGAAACACGATATCAAATAAATAAAAAAAGTTCAATTTGGTAAAGAAGTAAATTTCATTCTCTCATTCCCAGGGGAAGGAGACTAGAAACTGGAAAAGCTTAATGGAGGGAGGAACTGTAGCATTCCACTATTCCTTTTGCTAATCAAGTAATACTTTAGAATGGGATAATTGACTTTAAAGCAAAATAAAACCATAAAACACCTTTCTAACTCTAGATCATACATAAATCCAAACTGCTTATTTTTAAAAGCTACTTCTTTTCTAAAGACTATTTTATGCCTCAGAGTGTTTTAACGGTTTGTGCTATTCCAAATTGTTAAGGCTTTTTATTTTAAAAAAATAGTCCTTGCTCACTAACCTGAAAGATTCCTTTAAAGTCCTCTACAGGCTTGCTCAAAATTTCAGAAGGACTGACACTTAAACCAAGATCTTTCATTAGATTTAGAGGTCAATTTAAGAAACAAAGTTAGAGTTCTCCACAGAGGATGCTTGTAAATAGTATTCTTTCAGTTTCTTCAAATTCAGAGGGTAAAAAGGCTCTCTCAGGTAAATGTTGCCTTATTTTGCAGAGAGACTTAGTAACCGCAATTAAACAGTGACTCCTCTGACCACAGCCACTGCTAATGCGAAATACTGCTGGAGCAACTGGGCCTGTCAGTTTCTTATTTTAGCACAGCAGAAATGTCTGCTGTATCTGAACGACTGGTAAAGTAACACATAGGCAGCTGTCCTGCCCTACTGGGACATCTAAAATGAATTTCATTATATAGTCTCTCTGTTCCCGGAAACTCAAGACATCTGTACGATGACATCTCAAATACAATAAGGATGTTGGGAGATATTATTTCATGTTTACAACAAACAGACCTGCAGAAGTGGTTACAAGCAATCCAATTAACTCATTATCCTGGTCAGTGCAATTTTTGGATGTTCTTTAGAAAGAATATCCAGGATAAATGAGGTGCCATTATATACCAGGGGTGCCCAAAAAATACACATGACTTGTAATCATCTTTTGTTATCCATAAGATATTGAGCATTACAATTTTAATACAGTTTTTTTCCTTTCTTAAAATGTATATATATATTTTTTGGTACCCTCTGTATTTTAACCTGCCATCTCAAAGCCCTTAGAATACAAACCTCTATAGAAACAAGCTATGAGAATGCCTTGGATTGAAACAGCAGTTTACAGCCTACAAAAAGCACTGTCTCCTTCATTTTACCAGCTCCCATGAAGGTGCATTCCAGTCAAGGGAGCCATTCCTCAGCAAGCTGGAAAGCCAAAGACAACTACCTCAACCACACAACTATGCACAGGACGCCCAGGACTGTGCCCAACACGGTTAATTTAAGGAGTCTTAATACTCCTTAAGTGGAATCTGTCCAGGTGCACACGTTCTATCATCCCTTTCCAGCCCCCCCATCTACACAATCACTAAGGTGTCCTGACCCATCTGACTGGTCACACTCATACCGTTTCCCCGAAAATAACACCTAGCCGGACCATCAGCTCTAAAGCGTCTTTTGAAGCAAAAATTAGTATAAGACCCGGTCTTATTTTTCTATAAGACTGGGTATAATATAATATAACATAATACAATATAATATATAATATAATACTGGGTCTTACATAAGACTGCGCCTTATATAAGACCAGGTCTTACATAATATAATATAATATAATATAATATAATATAATATAATATAATATAATATAATATAATATATATATAATATATATAATAAAATATAATATAATGTAATATAAGACTGGGTCTTACATTAATTTTTGCTCCAAAAGATGCATTAGAGCTGATGGTCCGGCTAGGTCTTATTTTTTGGGGAAACACAGTACCACTATCACTTCTTCCCTTTATCGTTTTCCTGCTCTGAATTTCTCCACTAGTTCCACTGCAGGCAACCACCTCCTCACACACAGAAACGCTCTTCTCCTCCCTTGTCTTCAAACCATTGCCCCAGTTACCTCAGAAGGATCCTTCTATCTCTCGAAGTTTCCTCTTATTGTGAGCCAAATACTAAGCCCAGCCACGAGAACTGAGTACTAGCAATAGCCTTCTGAACCAAGAGAAAGGAAAACCTGAGGTGGTGAAGAAAATGAGAACAGGACCACCAGTGCTGTCAACCTTGGAAAGCCTTGAAAACACCCAAAGCAGTCCATGCATTCACCTCTTCATGGATCATCATTGAGCAATGAACGCATGGTGGAAGGACAAAGATAAAACAGTCATGACCCTGCTCTCAAGCTCTTCCGGGTACACAAAGGAAAGAGTCCATACAAACATCTCCACCACTTCTCGTTCTCATTCTCGTTCATAAATGAAACTGCTTTCCCATCAAAATACATGTTTAATGTGTTCACTTGTATCGTTTTCTTTCATAATTTTCATTCTACACATAGAATATCAGCTATGTAGTTGTTTACATGGGATATAAACAGACTTGTGAACAAGCCCAGGGAGGCGGCCAACCAGTGATAAAGCAAGCAGCACAGCGCCTGGCTCATGTAAGAACTCTGTGAATGTTAATTCCTTGTCCCTTCAACAGATTTACACTCGATCTTATTTTTAAGATGTAATTTGATCATAGGGAGCAAAATATACTTGGAAGCATTAATGAACTTGGCAGTATATTAGGGGATGTTACTGATCAGCACAGAAAACAAGTACAGAAACTGGGAGAAGCATAACTGACATGAGATTGTGAGTTCCAATAATAATTGACAGGAATAATGTAACTTAACTTTTACAGGTACCTGCCTCCCGAAATGAATGAATAAACAAACCAGTGGATGAATGAATTAACCAATGAATGAACACAGTTCAGAGTCGGTGAAATGGACTAGGACAGCCAGGCATACATACAACATATGGTTGCTAATATTATTTATGAGCTATGTTCAGGATTCAATGATAAAGGTTACTTCATTCAGAGTTCAAAATAAAACTAAACTGGAAATTTTTGTCCTCATCATATAAATGAGGAAAGAGTCTCACAAAGTAATTTGTCTAAAGTTACTCAACAGATCACAAACTAGGATTTGAACTCATATATTCTAAATCCAATGTTTCTTTATGTCTCATCACAGCTGGTATTTCTTTCTTTTGATAAATATGCAGTACTTTATAGAGGAAGAAATATTTAAGTAAAATTGGCAATAAAGCAAATTTCCATAATTCTAAAACTACTTTCACTCTGGCTTCTCATATAAACCTAGAAATGGTTTTTATAGTTAGAGAGGAAAATATGCAAATGTGTGAACTTAAAATTGTGCTTAAGCATTTCTAATCACTTCAAATTATGTTTTTGTGTGATGAGTTTCATAATGCCTGACAATATTGTTCTGAAAATTTTCCCAGCCAAATCTTTCTTCTATTACCCATCATTCCCCACAGACAAGACCTTCTTCACTTTGGTAGAACCCCAAGCTCTATCATTACAGATAATATGAGATCGCTAACTCTACAAATCCCTGTTTGAAGTCACAGGTAATGTTACACAAATTGTCTCCCAATTCAATCTATTTTTTTATTTTTTTTTTAAGATTTTATCGGGGAAGGGGAACAGGACTTTATTGGGGAACAGCGTGTACTTCCAGGCCTTTTTTCCAAGTCAAGTTGTTGTCCTTTCAGTCTTAGTTGTGTGCAGCTCAGCTCCCCGCCCAGTTGCCATTGCTGGTTGCAGGGGGCACAGCCCACCATCCCTTGCAGGAGTCAAACCGGCAACCTTGAGGTTGAGAGGACGCGCTCCAAACAACTGAGCCATCCGGGAGGCAGCTCAGCTCAAGGTGCCGTGTTCAATCTCAGTTGCAGGGGGCGGAGCCCACCATCCCTTGCGGGACTCGAGGAATTAAACCGGCAACCTCGTGGCTGAGAGCCCACTGGCCCATGTGGGAATCGAACAGGCAGCCTTCGAAGTTAGGAGCATGGAGCTCCAACCCCCTGAGCCACCGGGCCGGCCCCTCAATCAATTTTTGATTCAACATTCTTTATATTGAATTTACTTCACAATATGTACCAGAAGGATAAGACTTCCTTAAATTCTACCCTTAAAAAATGAATCAAAACATATTAATATTTTGGAACATCAGTAAACATTCCAGGGTAATCTTTATAATTTACAGTCAGTAAAGACAGTTCTCAATCTCATAAGAAATGACTACGAGTACATGATAGATTCCAAAAACATTTCCTAAAGAATGTGTTACTGCTGAGTCACTACTACCACCAACTGACATAGTTTTTCATTCATTCAACAAATACATACTGAGAACATGTTAAGCCCAAATACTTCATCCTGGGAATGAAAAGATTCTGGGGATACACAATAAGGCAGAAAAAATACGACAAATGAGGCACCTACTCTCATGGAGTTTATAGTCACATGGGGGACAACTATGAGAATGCAATAAATAAGTAAACAAGAATTACATAAAACTACATGAAGTGCTGTGCAGAGAATTCAAATCTGGTGATACTAAAATGACTGGATGGTCATTTTAAATTGAGTCATGAGGGAAAACCCCTCAAATGAAGTGAATTTAAGCAGAGATGTGAATACTAAGAAGACTATCATGCAACAATCCCTGGTGGAGGAAATAGCTGGTGCAAAATTCATAAGGCAGGAACAAGCAACACATTTCAGAATAAGACAGAATCACAACAAGCCTGGAGGGTAGTGACCTCGAGGAAGAGTGGTACAAATTCAGAGAAATGGGCTGAGAATGGGTCAAATCATCAGACTTTATAAGTCAGAATATATTTTAAATATTTTAAAATTTTTCAATTACAATTGACATACAATATTGTATTAGTTTTACGGGTACAAAATAGTGATTAGACATTTATATAACTTATGAAGTGATCACAACAATAAATATAGTAACCATATGACACCATAAATAGTTATTACAATATAGCTGACTACATTTCCTATGCTGTACTTTACATCCCTATGTCTATTTTGTAACTACCAATTTGTACTTCTTAATCCTTTCTTCTATTTCACTCATGCCCGCAACCCCTCTCCCATCTGGCAACCATAAAAACATTCTTTGTATCTACGAGTTTGTTTCTGTTTTGTTTATTTTTGTTGTTGTTGTTGTTTTTAAAAATCCACATACAAGGGAAATCATATGGTATTTATCTTTCTATGACATTTCACTTGGCATAATACCCTGCAGGTCCATCCATGTTGTTGTATGTAGATGGCAAGATTTCATTCTTTTTATGGCTCAGGAATAGTCAATTGTATACACGTACCACTTTTTCTTTATTCATTCATCTATTGATGGACACTTAGGTGGTTTCCATATCTTGGCTATTATAAATAACACCACAATAAACAAATAGACGCAATACGAGTTTTTGGGTTTCCTCGGACAAATACCCAGAAGTGGATTACTGGATCCCTCTCTGTCTCTTGTTATAGCCTTTGTTTTAAAGTCTATTTTGTCTGGTATAAGTATTGCTACATCAGCTTAGTTTTTCCGTTTCCATTTTTATGAAATATCTTTTTCCATCCCTTTTCTTTCAGTCTGTGTGTGTCTTTTGATGTGAAATGAGTCTCTTGTAGGCAGTGTATGTAAGGGTCTTGTTTTCTTATCAATTCAGCCACCCCATGTCTTTTGATTGGAGCATTTAATCCGCTTACATTTAAAGTAATTTTTGAGAGTGCCATTTTATTATTCATATTTGTTATCTTTTTTTCTTCTTCTTAAAGAAGTCCCTTTAACGCCTCTTGTAATACTGGTTTGGTGGTAATTAACTCCTTTAACTTTTTCATGTTTGGGAGCTCTTTATCTGTCCTTCAATTCTAAATGACAGCTTTGATAGGTAATCTTGGTTGTAGGTCTTTACTTTTCCTCATTGTGCTTATTTCATACCATCCCTTCTGGCCTGCAAAATTTCTGTCGAGAAATCAGCTGACAGTCTTATGGGAGCTCCCTTGTAGGTAACTGCCTTTCTCTTGCTGCTTTTAAGATTTTCTCTTTGTCTTTAACTTTTGCCATTCTAATTATGATGTGTCTTGGTGTGGGCCTCCTTGGGTTCATCTTGTTTGGGATTCTCCATGCTTCCCGGGCTCGTATGTCTATTTCTTTCACCAGGTTGGGGAAGTTTGCCATCATTATTTCTTCAAATAGGTTTTCAATTCCTTGCTCTTTCTCTTCTCCTTCTGGAACATCCTATGATGTAAATATTGTTATGTTTGCTGTTGTCCCAGAAGCCCCTGAAACTATCCTCATTTTTTTGGATTCTTTTTTCTTTTTGCTGTTCTGATTGGGTGTTTTCTGCTACCTTATCTTCCAAAACACTGATTCAATCCTCTGCTTCATCTAGACTATTGTTGATTCCCTCTACTGTATTCTTCATCTCAGTTATTGTATTCTTCACTTCTGCCTGGTTCTTTTCTGTTTCCTATCTCCATTTTTATGTTTCCTAACTCTTTGTGAAGTTCTCACTGAGATCAATGAGCATCCTTATAACCAGTGTTTTGAACTCTGCATCTGGTAGATTGCTTGTCACCATTTTGTTTCATTCTTTTTCTGAAGCTTTGTTCTGACTTTCATTTGGGACATATTTGTCTCCTCACATTGACTTCCTCCCTGTGTTTGTTTCTATGTATTAGGTAGAGCTGCTATGTGTCCCGGCTTTGGTAGAGTGACCTTATGTATTAGATGTCGTGTGGGGCCCAGTGGTACAGTCTCCCTGGTCACCTGAACTAGATGCTCCACGTGTATCCCCTGCATGGGTTGTGTGCACTCTTCTATTGTCGTTGAGCTTTGATTGCTTTTGGCACATCAATGGGAGGGACTACCCCTCAGGCTGATTGGTTGTGAGGACTGGCCATTAAAACAGTGGAGGAGCTATTGTATAGGGGCTGAATCTCCAGAGCAGGATTCATTTAGCAGGGCTCTGGTGCCTGCCCAGTCTGCCGTTTGGGTGTGTTGTTTGTGGAGGTAGTTGGGTGGTGCTCTGGCATGGTATGAAGCTGGCCACCAGGTGTGTTGGTTCTGGGGCCTTTTGGAAGGTGCTCTGGTGCAGGCCAAGATCTGCCAATGCATGTGTCCTGCCTAGGGCCACCTGGTATGAGCTACAAAGTGATCTTCAAATGGTTATCATTTGTGCTGAGCATGGAGATGCCTAGGAGAAGCTAAGCTGTGAACCGATGCTGGCTGGAGCAAGTACCTGTCTTGGGGCTGCTTAGCAAGAGGTATGGGACACGCCAAGGTCTTATGCTGCTTGTTTGGGGTTTGTGAACCTTTGAGAGATTTTAGGAAATTTGCAGCATAAGCCAAGACAGGCCGTTTGTATGGAAAAGCCACTGGAAGCGTCTTGGGTAGGCCCACAAGTTGGGTGGGAGGAGGTCTGTCATGCGGGGTGTCAGGCAGGGTCTCTGGTCCCGCTCCCCACACAAGAACGCAGGATATGGCTAAGCCAAAAAGGAACACCCACGGAGCCATAGGTAGGGAAGTCATACCACTATGGTCTCGCTGGGTTTACACGACGTGCGACCTGCTGTCCGCTTTGCTGCCAACTGACCGACTTTCCTCCACTCTCCTCCACTCTCCTTCAGTCTCCTCCTCTCTCCTCGACTTCCCTCCGTAGCCGCGGCAGTTATATTAGTGGCCAATGGCTCAATGGTTACAGCTGATGGCCAACCAGCCACAGCTGATGGCCATCTACTACCTGAGCCAGCACCTTTCCACATGAGGCCGAGAGCCTGGAAACTGCTTTCTGGGGCTCTGTCCCCACACTCCACCCCTACAGGTTCTCGCCTCACAATCTACGCGACAAGCGTCTTCCGCGAGGGGCCCTGTGCAAGGAGCCTGGAGGTGAATGCTATTTCCTGGACACAGCCAAGCTCATTGGTCACAGCCAGGCTTTCTCAGGGCACCACCAGTACTTCTGGGCACAGCCAGACTTCCTGGACTTCTTAGGGTACCACTAGTCTCCCCGGGCACAGCCAGGGTTTCTCAGGGCACCACCAGTACTTCTGGGCACAGCCAGACTTCCTGGACTTCTTAGGGTACCACTAGTTTCCCCGGGCACAGCCAGGGTTTCTCAGGGCACCACCAGTACTTCTGGGCACAGCCAGACTTCCTGGACTTCTTAGGGTACCACTAGTCTAGCCAGGGTTTCTCAGGGCACTGCCACTCTCTCTGGACACAGCCAGACTTCCTGGACACAGCCAGGGCTCTCAGGGCACTGCCACTCTCTCTGGACACAGCCAGACTTCCTGGACACAGCCAGGGCTCTCAGGGCACTGCCACTCTCTCTGGGCCTCTCAGAACAACAGCGGCTCACAGTCAAGGTGCTTACATATTCTCAATGGCGGCTGGTCAAGACACAAAAGCAAACATCCACCAGTTCCACTACATTGTGGTATGTTCCCAAACAGTCAAGTGGTCCATTAAATTAGGGATGGCAGGCAATTCCCCATAGTCCATAGTCATTTGCCAGGGCTGTCCTGGGGGTGAGGGATGACCTTGACCTCACCCTCAGCTCCCACGGAGGACTCAGCAAGCGTTTCCTCCTGGGACTACAAGTCCTGCATCCGGGCTGCCTCAGCAAGCACTTTCCAGCCCACGGGGCCACAACGACCTTCACTTTCTCCGGCCTTTGCTGGTTGGGGAACCGTCCACGTCTTTCCACCTCTCCACGGGGTCCAGCTCTCAGGCAGCTGCTCCTCCTGGTCTTCCTGCAACTGAGTGTTCATAGGCACAAACTGCTCCACCGCCCTTCGGAGAGCTTTGGCCGACACCATACGCTGCTCGCTGCGCCATGTGTAGTGCAGGGGATCCTGCCGACTACGCCAAGTGTCGTGCGGGGTATCAGGCAGGGTCTCTGGTCCCGCTCCCCACACAAGAATGCAAGATATGGCTAAGCCAAAAAGGAACACCCACGGAGCCATAGGTAGGGAAGTCATACCACTATGGTCTCGCTGGGTTTACACGACATGCGAACTGCTGTCCGCTTTGCTGCCAACCGACCGACTCTCCTCCACTCTCCACCACTCTCCTTCAGTCTCCTCCTCTCTCCTCCTCTCTCCTCGACTTCCCTCCGTAGCCGCGGCAGTTATATTAGTGGCCAATGGCTCAATGGTTACAGCTGACGGCCAACCAGCCACAGCTGATGGCCATCTACTACCTGAGCCAGCACCTTTCCACTTGAGGCCGAGAGCCTGGAAACTGCTTTCTGGGGCTCTGTCCCCACAAGGTCTCAGGGAATCACCACAGGAGGGTGAGTGGTGTTAGCTAGGTTGACGGAGACGTAGATATGGCACCCGCCTATGCATGCAGACTAGGTGAGATGAAGGCTCAACAAAGGAATAGCTTCTGCCAGCCCTTCTGTCTGGGAGAAAGCTGCCCCTCCAGCCCCTGACCTGAAGCCAGACAACTCAGTTCCTTCCTGTATGTCCCTGACACCTTTCAAGCTGCTGCCCCAGCCCTGGAGTTCAGAGCGAGTGTCCCTCAACAAGTGAGTCCATGCGCAGGCCCTTTAAGAGGAACACCTGTGATTCAGTCACCCTCTGTCTCACTCAGCCACAGTTTCCACTGGTTTTGACAACCAGAAGTTATGGGGACCTCTTTTCCTAGCACTGGAACCCTAGGCTGGGGAGCCTAGTGTGGGGCTGGGGAGCCTAGGGTGGAGCTGGGACACCTCGTTCCTTAAAGAACTTTCTGCAGCCAAGATATCCCTCCCAATTTTTAACTGCCACAAATGAGTGTGGAACCAGCCAGTTCATCATCTCCGCCCCCACCCCACCCATCTCAAGTAGCTTCTTCTGTATATCCTTACTTACAGAACGTCTGTTCAGCTAGACTTCAGGTGATTTTCAATGATGGTTGTTCTGTAGTTTAGTTGTAATATCGATGTGGTCATGGGAGGAGGCGAGCACAGTGTTTACCAACATGGTCATCTTGACCGGAAATTCCAGAATAATTTATCTGGATTTAATTTTCAGCAAGACGGAATGCCACTGAAGAAAGCCACATAAAATCTGGAGTTGTATTCACTAAGAATTAGAGTCCAAACTTGAAAAAACATAGTAAGTCCATATATTTGCTTCATTCTACACTCTTCACTCAATGAAATTTATGCCAAGACACTGAAACAGAACCCTAGAGCTAGAAAGAACCTTAAGGAATATAAAGCTAGCATTATACATGTACGGAAACTGAGGACCTGAGGAAAAGAGCATCATTCAGATTGCTTCGTTAATGGATAAGAGAAACATCTCCAAAAAAAAGTAAGCGCAACTAAGATATCTGGGATATATCCTAAACTCAAAGCTGATGTTAAACAGATAACTTTCCTTTCATATGTTCATAAAATGGACCACCACAAATTAGATGCCTATGACCCATCAGAGAATTTTTTAAGTTTTTGTAACAGCTTTTGACATCGATCTAAAACTGAAAACTTAGATGAGGCACATACCCACGTTACTGTGTTTGACCAATTCCATTGTTCCAATCCCAACTCATGTGTACACAATAACTTGGAGATTCATTCATCCAGTGAATAGAAGGGACCTACTATGTGTAAGTAATTATACTGGAAAACAAAGAACGAGTTTATTAGAAGCTATAAAATATGCATACAGAAAGAGAGACAACTACACACAAACACTGAAACACATTGTTATATATGCACACACAACTATAATTCATGCAAGATAAAAACTGCCAATATGCCTCTCAGATACTGCATTGTTTAAGTTGGAGGAAATAGTGCCTTCAATTGAAACAACCAGAAGGCAGCATCCAAGTTAGCCCTTAAAGGATGGTTGGGATTTACAGATGGGGAAAACATTTCAGACAACAGGCACAACAGGGGAGAAAGATTTATGTAACCTGCAATCAAGACCTCCAGATGAGTAATCCACAATGTTAATTAAATTTAGAGCAACTATTTCCAATATGAAAATACTCAAAACTGAGTTGTACCTAAAGTTATATATCACTTCAGTTCAGTAATGTGAGAATTTTGTTTTACCTTAGGTTGAAGGTTATCACCTTCACTAACATAAAAAAATGTTTTATAATACAAACAATCTTAAGCATAGGTCAGACTATTACATTTGTTTTCCAAAAGAAATGAAATAGGATTTCAAAGATCTTTGAAAACTTGTTTTTCAAGAAACAGAAAGAGAACTGGAAAATCACTTAAATTTCATGGTACAAAAATGGCAAAGGTACACTTTTTAAGAAAAGATGTTATCATGCAAAGTGTTTTAAATTCAGCATCTAAAAATCTCAGAACATAGAGTAGATGAGAAAGTGCTATCAACACCACAGTATAAAGTAGGTTATGGTATTCTTTTCTAAAAATTAATCTATCCTATTGTTTTTCTTGAATAATACCCTGCATGACTACTACTAGTAATTAATTTTCTGCCATCTGGAAAAGCATTGTTTCAGGATAGTAACTTACTTGAAAACAGGTAAGTAATGACATAATCTGGAGGGTGTTTTTTCTTAACCTTGTTATAAGTTCATTGTATTTTCAGTAAATCATAAAAACTATTTTAACACTCTCCTATCCAACTCAAGGGCAGATCATCAAAATAATCAGTTATCGAAGCTAACCAGTGTGTACTATTCCTAATGTTTTTATTCTCCACTTTCTTTCTTAATTCATTTTTCATTATAAGATTTGGTTGCCTGTGTGAAATTTCCTCTGTATGGTCTAACAGAATACTGTGGAATTTTTTAACTTTATCCCTGTCGTAAATGGCACAGACTCAATGCAATGAAGGTCAAGCAAACCCAGTTGTGAGAGTAGGGAAAGAGAAAAATGAAACTAACACACACCATGAAAAGAACCTTGAAGGTACTTTTACTTGGAAAACTAAACATGATACGAGAACTGCAAAAAAGAAGCTCCCATCTCCTGGCCCTGCTCCACTTCGCATTATGGGAAGTTGTACCCATGTTGTAAACTCCTTATTTAGCCTCAGTTGTAATTACAAACTTGTATAGCCTTTCGATCATAGCACCTGCCACAATGCCCTACGTATTGGAGGGATTCAAGAACTTTTTTTTTTAATGGGGTTAGCACATTTGCCACAAAATATGATCAAATAAGGTTAGGAATATTAAAGATGCCATAAGTGATCAAGATATTGAGAAGAGCAAGCCAAACAGATACCCAGAACAACTCTGGAACATTTTTACCAGTTCCACAACCTTACAAGAGCAGAGCTGGGCCTGGGTCATGGAAGCTCTGGCTCCTGGTGGCCTTACGGATCTGCCTCCCTCAATGGTGTCCTCAGCTTTCCTGAGGAAGAAGTCCAGAGCCACCCACAGCTCTCTAAAAGCAGCTCTAGACACAGTAGACTCTGCAGGGACACTTGCCTTCACCTCACAGGAAGAGCAAGCAAAATAAGTCCCATTAGAACCCATCTAGATGTCCCAGTAAGGACAAGTTCCACCATGGGAGGGTCCAATATCAGAAATAGCAGAGAGGTAGTTGCTCTCAGTGTGCTTCTCCTTTTCCCTGCCTTTATGACTAAAATGTGTATAAAACCACACTGAAAACAGAAGTCCAGCATCACTGGGGAAAATAGTCTCAGGTTCCCTCTGTCTGTCATGCGTCTGATGAGCTTCAGCCCAGAAGGCCTGCTCATCCTCCTATTTTCTCTCTCTCTTATAAGCCTAAATGACAAATGGCCCTATACAAATTAACAAAGGCATTTGTGAGAAAGGCTAGATTTAAAGCTCCTGGGAGAAAACCTAACAATATTTTCCTTAAAACTACACACATTCCGAACAGGCATTTCGCTTCTAGCCTGTTCTGCATAAAGCAATGGGATGTAGTACTTACCGGCACATGCACACATACACACATGGATGATTACTTAGCCTACTTTAGGAAAATGTAGTGTTTCTGAAATAAAACGTGTGTTCTGAAATAAAAATTTTAAATGTGTATTAAATGAGAAACAGTCACATTTTTAAAATACAACAATTTTGGGGAGAAAAATCAAACTCACCAATAAATATAAGATTACCTTACCACATATATTCAAACAACTTCTTAAAATTATAGGATTTTGGGGCTAGAAGGTATCTTAGAGATGTATTTGGCTAAAGCAAGGAAGGCAGTATCGTGACAAGCAGCCACTCTAAAAGAAGAAAAGCCAGAAAGCGATGGTCTGTGGGATGACTGAATCCAAGGGCTGAGCAGCGCCTGTTAAAAAGGTAAGGTGAATTAGGGTGCAGAATCCTATCTGCCTGGCAGCGGTGCCAGCCCGAGGGATACTATGAAGCCAATGTAAATATGAACTTGAGTTCAAGTTAATCAAGATGTCAGAGGTTTACATTTAAATGCACAAGTACCTAACACAATGAGTACATTATCTCAAGTGTTCTAAAATTGTGTTACTGCAGTTCACACCACACAGAAAGATGCATTTCCAGACCTGGACTCCCAGAGTATGTAAATCACACCACTAGGTAGAATATATACAAATACAAAGATAAATGCATAGATATTACATACACATATTCCGGACTGTAAGGATTTCCCAAAGTACTGGGACATTAAAAAACAAAATCTAACTAGTCCCACAAGTACTTCCAGACTTCAAGAAAGATGGCAGGTAAGCTTTCCTGCAAAATATACTTTTTGTTTCTGAACTGTCTCTGGAATGTTACTGTCGGTGTGAGTTTTCTTTGTGGTTGTTTTTTAATGATTCGTTGGCTGGCTGCACGTTTATTAAGAGACTACTCTAATTATTTTCTGCACTTGAGACTGTGGATATGAGCCACGCGGGGCTCCCTTCTAGCATGGCGCTTCACCTAGGCCTGGACCTCACCAGTTTCCAGAGCCTGAGCGGGCGAGCAGCGGGGAAAGAGGAGGGCAGGGGATCCCCGACAACCGTGCAGAGTCCCCGACCTCCCGTCTCTCCGTTCGTCCCTCCGACATTCCCTTTGGTAACCTGACACGTCATCCATACTCCTCGTGCTGCCTTCGGGTATCCCTCTCTGCGTCTACATGGGAGCAATGTGCCCCCACAACCCCCAACCCAAGGGGCGTCGATCTGGGCGGGTGGGGGGCGTCCCGGGCCATCCAGGCCCTGGGTCGGGTACGGCCCTTTTTGGGGCTTCGCGGCCGCAGCACGGTGGCACCCCAGGGGGCGCCCGCGCCGGGCGTGGGGAGACCGCCGCGCCGGCTACTCCTCGGACGCTCAGCACCCACGGCCGAGAGGGTGTGAGGAGGCCACGGAGCAGCGGAGCCCCGCAGTTCATGCGCGACCTCCGCGGGGGGGTCCGCGGGAACCCCTGGCGCCCGCCCCCGTCCACCCCAGTCGCCTGCCGACGAGCACCGGGAGGGCGGCCGGTTCGGGACGAGGCGCGTCGCCGCCAGCCGGGCCCGCCCCGAGTCGTGTGCGGGCACCTCCTCCGCGGGGCGGCGGTGCCGCGGGCCCGGGAAGGCCGCCCAGCACCCGCGGAGCAGCGGGGCCGCCCGAAGCGCCGCGTCCCCGGCGGGCGGCCGCGGCGTCCGGAGCGCGGCCCCGAGCGCGCCCCCGCCCCGCGGCCCCGCGCGAGTTGCACTAACTTTCCGGGCGGGGGGAGGGGTGGGCGCCGCGGCCCGGCCGCCCCAGCCTTACCTGTGCTCAAGTTGTCGTTGATTTTCAAGGGCACTCGCAGGATGTAGACCAGGAAGAGCACGATGAAGAACCACACGGTCCAGAGATACGTCCAGGACCAAACTATGCAGGACTTGAGCTGCTCCAGAAAGCCCGTGCCCGCTTCAGCCATCTTCCGGCGCTGCGCCGTGCTGCCGCGGCTGCCCGTGTGTGTCGGGATGATTCACCGGCCCTGAGGCGCCGCTCGCGCCGCCGCCGCCGCCGCCGCCGCCGCGGCCCCAGCACCTCCGGAGCCCGCCCGCCGCCGGGACGCGGGCGCGGCGGGAAATCGCGGGTGGCCGCGGCGTGCTGGCCTGTCCCTTTCCAGTCTTATTGCTAATTAGTTCTCAGAAGGCCCCGACAAGTGCTTTCGCGGAGGGATCACGTGGCCCCTGCCCCGCGGGCTCTGATGCCATTCATATTTATTATGGTCACGGAGAAAGCCTGGCCACGGGGGCACTGGGGAAAACTCTTGACATAATAACCCACAAATGTTGAGGACTTCCTATATGCTAGGCCCCGCCCCAAGGTCTGTATAATCTCATTCAGTTCTCTCAACCGTCCCCACCATATAGATGGGGAAACAAGCACAAAGCGACTGAGTAGTTTTCCTTAAACTCGAGCTAGAATTCAGTCGCGGGATGATGGATGCGAGGGCCCGAGGTCCTCAACCCCGCGCTCTACTTTCTCTCACAAGTCAGGCCCGGGGGCAACTAGAAAAACAGGGATGTGCGCCTGTCAACGGTGAGTAGGCCCGAAGAGAAATCCCTCTTAAGCAAGATTTGGGTTTCACGCGCTGTTTTCCTCTTTGTTTCATCTTCCTGGAAGCAACACGGGGTTTCCCAAAGAAGTGTCTTGACAAGAACAGTGTTTATCCTCCAATTTTTTTGCTAATCATAATTCCTACAACTCTTGCCCTGTTTTTAATACAAACAATTCTGTGGGATAGTTTTGGTTTATCCTGAACTGGCTACTTTAAACAAGAAGTAAATCATAAACGTTTCTCCTGTACTGAAGAACATGTTGCCTTTACCAGGTAAAAACTTAAAGTCTGTTTCTGTCCATAAATCGTTTCACTTGCTATGTATTAAATGGTAATGAAGCAATTGCAGGTTATCCCATCTACGGCCAAGACTTTTAGAATTCTGAGCCATCAGCAGAATATTTTATTATAACTTTTGTTTTCTTGTAGTTTCCTCCATAGTTAAACAAGTTACTTTAATTTTACCTGTAGGATGTAAAATCCTTATGGCATGCATAATAGAATTTCTGTCACGTTTTCACTAATTCCAACCTCTCTCTCGGCTACTAGTGTTTTTCATACATTTGATCTAGAACAAGGAAGGATAAAAGAAATTAACACACACATACTTTTTGATAGTTATTTATGGAAACATACTACCAATTTTGTATCTAACAATGATGCCTGGATTCCCGGTGGAATGAACAACATGAGTACATAAACTATCTATTTTATGTAATGAATAAGTAACCCACCAGATTCTCTGCGATAGAATTCCCCACTTAATTTAAATGAACATCCTGGGGCCTGGCTTTTTGCTGTCAGTAAACCTCAAAGAAGGAACATAAATATGACTCAGTTAAGCCACAGTCTTCTGATTGCCTACTAGTCATTCCCGGAAGGTCATCCCTGGTCTCATTCATTGCTTCTCCTTGGTGTGCCGCTGGGGTGGGCTTGGCCTTGGACACATGTCTTGAGCTTGGACATAGAAGCAAGAAAGCCTGATCTCTCGGGCATTGCGGCTGCTTATGAATGGCTGGAGTGCAGGCTCTCCACGGACTGGTGTTGAGAGAGAAAGCTAAAGATGATCTGATTTTGAAGGGCCTTGTAGAAAAACTAAGGTATTCACAGTCATTTGGCATTGCACACACTAATCCAAATGACCAATCCAGAGATATATGTAAATGGAGATTAAAGAAACATTAGGAGCTAAAATGACTGATTGGACAGGCTGGGTAAGGGGTGAAGGGTGGCTCTTGATGGGCACAGTTCATAAAACAGTGACAACGCAGACATATCTAGCTGCCTCTTGCCCATCTCCCTATGCACGGCCCACAGTCACCCCAAGCTCACCACACTTAAAACTGAACTCATTACTTCCTCACCCCCAGCCACTCCGCCTTCCAGAGTTCCATCAGGGAATAGGCGGAACCTTTCCAGTTCCCTAATTCAAAAATCTGAGTGAGGATCATCCCATCTAGATTCCTTTCTCACTCACCTTCTTTCCTCTCCATATTCAACTGGGCATCCAAACTTTAAGGTATGTCTTAGATCTGTCACTTCTCTCTATTCTCCTAAGATAGTCTTTGGTCACTCATGGCCTGATCATCTCTTATGCAGAACGAGCATTGCCTCCAGTTTCCTCACAATCAACACTGCCACCACCAGCAACGCCCTCACCCAAATCACCTTCTTCCGCACTTCTTTGTCAATTACCGTTAAAGCTGATCATTCACTCCCTGCTTAAAATCCTTCAAGGCCCCATCCACTCCACTCCTACGCCACCCCAGTGCCTACCTAAAGGATAAAATCTAGATCGTAGTACATAAGACCCTTTGCAGAAGGCTCCCACCCACCTGTGCAGCCTCATACCCCACTCCAGGAGCTCTTCATACCACCAGCATTTTGGCAAACATGCCTGTAGTATACTTCTCTGTGCTATGCTTCCCACCCAACCTTCTCTCCCTGCCACAACTGCCCAGGAAAAGCTTATTTAGAGATGCACTTGAAATAACACCATCTCCCTCCTGCTCCGAGTTCACTGTCTTCCCTGAGAAGTAGGAAGCTTGTGGTGGGCTGTTAAAGTGTAGGCTTAGAGCCAGACAATGGTTGGCTCTGTTCCTGATCCTGGTATTCATGGCCTGGGTGCTCTTCACAAGTTACTGAGTTTCCTTGACACAGTCTCTTCACCTGTAAACTGTGGTACACTTGTACTTACTATGTGGGGTTGTTGGGGAGATTCAATGTGGTGTGTACTACAACTGCTTAGCACAACTCCTACTCAGTATCTTTCTTCTCTGTTAGTAAACTGCGGCCTTTACTGTTAAGTAATTTTTTACTGTTGTTTATTTTAGTCCTCTGTACCTTCTGGTACAAATAGTATTGTGTTTGGCACACGGTATATGCTCAATAAGCACTCACTGAGTGTTGTATAAAAGAACAAAAAATTAATTATATCATAGAAATTCCAAAATCTTACCTTTTACAAAGAATACTATATTCGGATGTAATTCAGGGGTAAAAGTTAAGATTTGGTCTTCCCCCACATACTTGAAAGGTGAGAAGTTTCAAATTTACTTGAAAGGGGAGAAGTTCCCCCCCTTTCTCGAAAGGTTATTTCAGGAGATGTAACCACCTGTGGATTCTATAATAGGAGTTAAATGACCATTAATTTATGGGAATTACGTAAAAGCAATATATTCTTAAATTCCTATTAAATTGGTTTATATGTTTGGTTAAACGTATATCTTAGTCTGATAAAATATCTAAACTGAATAAGAAATCAATATATTCGGTAAGAACTTTAAAATTTCTTTAAAATTAATACTCCGTTGTTTCTTGTTTTGTTTGTAAGTGGTGTTTAGAAGGATATATGCATATATTGGCTGTCATACTCTTTAGTTTTATACTTTGTTATAAGTTTAAGACTATTTTTGTAAATGATTTTCAGAATTCATCTGAGATTTAAATGCAAGAAATAACTGTTCTGACTTTTTGGGTTTTGTTTAAAATAAACAAAAAAACTTCTCACTTGTGTTTATTGGTTGAATTTATTAATTAGTCAGTATCCTGTGCTCATAATAACATCCTACCTGACTGATTATCCTTATTTAGTGACTTACCTATAACTGGATAAGCACAAATCCAACCTAGGTTAGTTTGGAGAACCAGTAGAGCAGACAAACAGGTTTGAAAGGGAATTTGTGATCTCTTCCTTCTTCCAGAAAACATTCTTTCAGAGTATTAAAGAGATGGAATTTCAGCTATCCGTATAGAGTTGAAAAGATGAGTTAGATAGCAAAAGATTTGGGAGAAGATTCCCAAGATGCAATATTGCCTGTATATGAAGAGTGTGTTTCCATCGTTGACAGACACACACATCAGAATCTTACAGTGAAAGATTCATAATGACTGGGCTTAGAAATTACATGATGAATTGTAATCATATTTACTTTTATTCCCTATTCCTGAAAAAAGATATCTTAATTTCTATGTAAAGCTTTTCACAGACTCAGTGACATTCTTTAGCATCCCTGATTTGTTTAAAAAATCAAAATTATTTTAATAAGATAAGCTTTGTTGACATACGGAATAATTCTGGTGGCAAGAATGCAAACTAAGACAATCAGAGCCTTGTATAAAGAATCTGGAAGCAACCTAACCCTATCTTCACCCTAAAAACCTGCTCCAGCCGGTAGAGGATGGTTCCTCATTTTCAAAGGAGAAGAAAACATAAAATTCCTTTAGAAAGAAGTAGCCGATCAACACAGCCTTCTCTTTTAACTGCTGAGATATAATCAGGAGAGGAGACCAAAGGAAAATGAAAGAGATTAAAAAAAAAAAAAAAATTACAAGAGAGAGCAGAGATCAGATGTATTCAACAGAAACAAGACCAGAAATACATATTAAGGAACCCTCTGAAGCTCTGTCTGATCCTTTGTTTCCTAGGCTAACCAATCATGAGCGGTAACAATATTACCTGCTCTATTTATGCATGATGATGACAGTCAGTATCTTTACTCTTGGGTAGATACTCTAAGATGGGCTAGTTTTTCAGTTGTACTTTAAATAGAGTAGAAATGATAAAAGTATACTTTCCTTGTAATTCTTGATTCTCAAACCCAAGAGGTTTGTTTATTACTATTATTAAAGCACTTTAAATCAAAATAAAAATCCATTGTCTGTAATCTTCTATATATGTAAAATATCATCAGTTATCCCTATTTTATTATTTTATTTTAAAACTGCATACTTTTGGTCCATTTCTATCTGGAATTTCAGGAACCAGAATCACATCTAGTTATCTCTTTGCTAAAAATTATATGATTTCAAAAATAGCCAGCACTACTGATAACCATCATATAAAATAATTCCAAAACAAGTATTAATACAAAGATAATATGTTGTCTGTTTACTTGCTATGTGCATAGTATGTTATTTTGTGGTTTTGGCTTCAGATTTCAAGCTCATGCACATACACCTCCAAAGCACTTGACAAATTTAGACACATCAGTTAAATAATCTGTTACATTGAAAAAAAAAAAAAACAGAAATCGGGTTAGAATGATGTTAAAGAATTATTGGTAGAATTAAGAACATCTGATGTTCTTATTTCAAATGTACATAAGTTTACATTTGTGTTTATTGACAGAGCATTTATTTTTTAACTTTTTTTTTTAAGATTTTTTTTTTATTGGGGAAGGGGTACAGGACTTTATTGGGGAACAGTGTGTACTTCCAGGACTTTTTTCCAAGTCAAGTTGTTGTCCTTTCAATCTTAGTTGTGGAGGGTGCTGTTCAGCTTCAAGTTGTTGTCCTTTCAGTCTTAGTTGTGGAGGGCGCAGCTCAGCTCCAGGTCCAGTTGCCGTTGCTAGTTGCATGGGTTGCAGCCCACCATCCCTTGTGGGAGTCGAACCGGCAACCTTGTGGTTGAGAGGATGTGCTCCAACCAACTAAGCCATCTGAGAGCTCAGCGGGAGCTCAGTGGCAGCTCAGCTCAAGGTGCAGTGTTCAATCTTAGTTGCAGGGGAGGGGGCGCTGCCCACCATCCCTTGTGGGACTCGAGGAATTGAACTGGCAACCTTGTGGTTGAGAGCCCACTGGCCCATGTGGGAATCAAGCCAGCAGCTTTCGGAGTTAGGAGCATGGAGCTCTAACCGCCTGAGCCACCGGGCCGGCCCTATTTTTTAACTTTTAAGCATTGATTCCATTACTTAACCAAGATGTATTCCCTTACACTTTATCAGTTACATGTCATTTTGTTCTCATTTCTAATATGCAAGACTATACTTGGTCATGCAAATTAAAGTGGAAATTTCATAATCATCTGGTATATTTGGCCTATGTCAAAACCTAATCCAAAAAAGGGAAAGAATGAAAAAACATATTATTTTTATCTTAAAGCACATTTCTGGCTAGTGTGAAGTAATGCACTTACCCACTTCAACTAAATTAAATATATTTCTAATATGACCGCAGGTCCTCAAGTAACATCATTTCATCCAATGTCGTTTCACTGGGACGTTAAAGAGAAAAAAAAAAATTGATTCCCAGCCGAGGCCACTGTGTGGAGTTTGCACTTTTCTCCCATGTCTGCGTGGGTTTTCTCTGGGGACTCCAGCTTCCCCCCACATCCCAAAGTTGTGCCTGTGAGGTGAACTGGCATGTCTATTGGTCTGTCTGAGTGAGTGTAGGTGTGGGTTTGACTGTGCCCTGTGATGGAAGGGCGTCCTGTCCAGGGTTGGTCCTGCCTTGGGCCCTGAGCTGCCGGAGGGGCTTTGGCCACTGCGGGCCTGAACTGGAATAAGCGGGTTGAAAAATAATTATTTTCCTTGTTTTTATTAATTTTTCTTTAATGTATGTATAGCTCATATTTATGTCAATGTTTAATATTAGAAGGGTTTGGAGCCTTTATTCAGAAGACTGGTGGTATTTTTGTGACCAGAAATATGCTGTAAGAACTTAACTCTTGTTTATATCAATTAGCTTATGATAAAATTGGTATAGTCTTTTCACTTGGTCACAGTTTCCAACAACCTACCCATGATGATAACTGAGGACTTACTATAATTCTAACCTCAATTCCTTACTTTGTCTTGCAAAAATTATTCTAGGTTTCCCTTTTATTCCGCATTTCAATGCTATTGCACAGCAGCTAAATTTGGCACCGTATGCACATTTAAGTATAATGGGTGTATCTCCCTGTTAATGATGACAATTAGTGAATATGGATTATGATCGAAGCTGTGGCTCCCTGTGAGTTTTTTCTCTCCCTAAAAATTATCTTTGTGATACTATTTTTAGAGTATTCTCTTTGATCAGTTTCTCATTCAACCTTTGAGATGAAGATGTCCATATAAGCAAGCCATTTGAGTTGACGTGTCAAGTTTGACTGATTAGACAAACTTGATATAGTGTGGATTTAATTATCTGTACTCCTATTTTTCAGATGTATTTCATATTACACTTTTATTTCAAAAGAGGCACTTATCTTGGGCTAACACGTTTAAACATACTTATCAAGTATTCTTTGTAGATTTGTTCATTGATCTATGTTCTTTTATTAATCCCCTGCTGGGCCTAGCACCAGACTTGTGTGCTGAATTGAATTGAAATGAATATATAGAGCTGGGGGGTGGAAGGGTAGGGTTGTTCGATTTTTTGATATCTCAAACAAGCTTGTTTTCTGGACTTAGAAAATTTAAGTTCCATGTGATTTTCATTCATTTAAGAAAGGACGAATGCACGTAAGTGACAGGGGAAATTATGTAAGCTTCTAACAGACCCTAGCTTCTCAGCACTGAGTATTCTAACAGAGCTCTGGCTGTCTGCCAGCCTCATCTGTAAACTGGGAACAATAATAGTGTGTGTTTACCCGGTAGGGAGGGATCCTTGTGGATGCTGAGAAGTCGCATGAGGTCTGCACGGACCTTCCTAAATCCCGCGTCCTGGGAACCCCTTCGCCACAGCAGAGCTAAATAACTTTCGGGTTTTGTAAGATTCTAAGATGCAAGACTTACCTGTGGCGAAAGTGGGAGGTAGGGGGACGTAGGTTTTCCACCCCTCCTACTGGCTCTTCTCTCTTCCTCAGCTGCCCACGGCTCCCACTTCCTTCTCTTGTCTATTCTCAAAATCTGATCTCACAACTATCAGTTTACTTATGCATAAATAAAATTTATGTCAGCTCAAAAAGTTATTCTTCCAAGTGCCATTTACAGATACCAAACATCAAAGCCATAACATAAAACAATGCTTCTCAAGTATTTGCAGGCATTAGCATATCTTGGAGTGAGGGGACCCAACCTTAATATGCTGATAAATGTAATGCCATCATACCAGGTAAGAATAAATATGTGAGGATACTTACCATACATCTGCAGTTTTAAAAATCACTAGCTAAGGGCCTGTGCCCATTAAAAAAAAAGCAGACAAGCTAAAAATATTTATACTACACTATTTCTTTTATTATTAATTTACTATTTATTCATCAGTTCTATTATGTACTAGGATTCTAGAAAACAAATAATAGCAATAAGCAAAGGTTTAATAAAAATGCGTGGGAAAGAAACTTATCTTGGAGAAAACTATTCTCCTTTCTGCAAATTGAGATTGTTATTTGTGTGTAGATCACAAATCATAGATGGAGAACACTGAGGTAAGCAGATGAAACTCCAAATTCAGACCTTAATCAGAAGGGTCGGGATGTTATTCATGATAGAGTAGAAACAACATGCAGTTGAGCAAATGAATATGTAGGTTTAGAGAAATGGTCTCCAAGCTTTGACTGGCAGTAAGAGTCATTTGAAACTCACTTCCAAAGTATGCATACCTCTTTATTTATAAGTTTGTATATCCCACAATACCAATATGCTATGTACACAGTAAATACAAAGGCATTTCAAAAGTGAGTTGAACAAAAATGAGCAGTTCCTCCCTAAAACCCACCAGATTATCTCTGTACTTCTGTATTGCCTGCACCCCACTTTCAGGATCAGTAGTCTGGAGAGTTCATATAGTGACTATTATTTCCTTACATCACGTAACCACGTTGCGGCCTATCGCTGCTAACTCTACAATACATTGGGATGGAGATCTGTGTTGCTGGCGCATCTGAGCGTCCTGAGTGGTACTACTCGCATCTAAGCTTCTTCCTACTCCGGCGTCCTTGCCATGGCTTCAATTCATCAGCATAAGACTGCTGACGTCTGAACCGCCATAGAGGCTGTACACTTCTAGAAGTTTCCTTAGCCCATGTATTTGCAGTGGATGCAAATAGATACCCGCAGTGGGGACAATTATTACCTAACTCCACTAAAGTTTTATCTTTTTTATCTCAGCTCACACTCAGCAGGGACTTTTTAAAAATGTTAACACTGTTAGAATAGCAATTTATTTTGGTTTTAGAATTTTTATTTTATTCTTTGTTTAGGTTCCGGTTCTTAAGTGTGGAAATTCTCCTTTTTATCTAGCTCTTTCTTTTTCTCTATTGAGTATATTAATCATAGTTATTTAAAAGTCGCTCCCTATCTGTTAACTTCAATATCTGGATCATCTATTGGATGATCTATTGCTGTTGTTTACTTGGTTTTTTTCTTCCTCTCTTGGCTTTATCTTGATATATCTAAGGTTTTTTTTAATGAATGCTTACCATTGTATATCAAAAGAATTATAGAGGCTGCTTCAGATAATGTTATCATCTACTAGAGCTGGGATGTTATGAGTTTTCATTTATGAAACTAGTGCTAGTCAAAATATGAGACTGGCTAATGTATTTACAAACACATTGCCCAGGGAGGGCACCAAGAAGAAACAAAGTGGGGAGGATGGTGCAAAAAGCATGATTCCTAAACAGTTCTGGGAACAGTTGGTACTTCTGGTTATCTCATGGCAGCTTCATGGTTAACCGATCCTTTTCTTCCAGGCAGTTTTCTCATGTGAGGGTGGCAGAGCTTCTAAAATTTCAGAAAGTCGGGACTTTATCCAGCTTGCACAACAAGTTATATAAACTCTGTTAGTATCTATTTCTAATAAATGATTGAACACATTTTGGAATTTGGTCTGAGACTTGCTTTCATTTTAATATACTGCCTGGTAGCGAGGGTGTAGAGGCCGTAAGGGGAGGAGAGGGGAGAGAAGCTATAGCTGCAGTCATAGTTATCGACATCAAACAAACAAACAAACAAAACAAAAAAACCCAGTGGTTACAAAGATTGGCTTTGGTCAGTTCACAACTTGAGCCAAAACAATCACAAAACATGTGGAAAACAAGGAAAATTAGATAAAAATAATGAAGAACCATGGCCTTCTGTTAACTTTTTAGTCTGTTTGCCTCTATCGGTTTTTCCATGCACCATTTTCAGGCTGTTTTAATCACTCCCTATGTTCACGTTTGCAGGCTGCTCTTACATACCGTCAATTAAAAGATTTCTCCATGTCAGTAAATAGCCTTCAGAAGCATATTTAATGACTACATGATATTCCATAACACATACATTTTTAAATCATTCCACAACTATACTTACCAATATTTTGCTATTTTAAGTAATTTCATAATGAATATCATTGCATTTATAAATTTTTATTTTTAAATTGAGGGTTGTTTTATTGGGATAGATATGCAGAAGTGGATTTGGGGGTCAAAGTCAAGAACTTTTTAAAGTTCTGTGACATATGCTGCCCAGTTGCTCTTCAAAACCAATTTTTAAACTCCACTCATCTTGACTGTATAAAATCCTAAATAACCACAACTTTAAGTTATAACATGGTTGATAATCCTACCACTGAACCACCATGCATGGATATAGCAGGGTTGAAAATAATTGTGCAACATGCATTATGAATTTCCACTAGTAGTCCTGCTGGTGAGATAGATAGTTGCCTAAATTTTATTGTAACTAATATTTTCCCCATTTATTTGCTCAAAGTTATGTAATGGACAATGTGAGGAAAACTGACTATGTGGACTTAATAAGAAGAAAAAGTTTCCTTTCTAAGTTTCTCATAGACTGTAATAGAAAATAATTTAATCCGTAGGGAACAACAGTCATCTTCTATCAAACTATTAGAAAAATTCTAAAACACTTAACCTGCATCATCAAAACAACATGTCATCCCCTTGGAAATAACATTTTCCTCTCAAGAGTCTTCATCTACTTATTTGCTAGGAAAGAGTCAATGAAAATTCCCTCTGAGGAGCAATCCTTCACAGAAACAAGTTTTACTGGTTAAACTGCACTCTATCTATATTAGTTTCCTAGAGCTGTTGTAACAAATGGCTACAAACTTGGTGGGTTAAAATAACACAAATTTACTCTCTCACAGTTCTTGAAGCCCAAAATCTGAAATCAGGTGACAGTAGGGCTATGTTCCTTCTGCCGCTGTAAAGGAGAACCCTTCCCTGCCTCTTCTAGCTTCTTCTGGTGGCTCTCCTTGGTTTGCAGCAGAATAACTTAAGTTTCTAAAAACAGGTGTGCATGTGTATAAAATTTAAGAACTTCTGAACATCTTATAAATATGATCATGTTTTCTTTATATATGAAAAATAAAACACATTTGAGGTAATTACTCAGGGTAGACTTTTAAATAAAATTTAGAATACCTCACTTGAAAGTATTGCCTTTAGTTTTTATCTTATCTGAAAAGACTAAGTAAGGATCATTGCAGTGGGTGGAACTCTGAGGTTATCTGTTGTGTGATCTTGGGTAAGGTATCTGAAGCTCCATTTCTTTATCTGTCAAGTTGGAATAACACATCACTCACAGGACTAAGTGAGTGCCCCATGCAAAACTTCTAGCAGTAGCTAAGCGTTAGTTTCCTCTTCCTTCCTGAGAAGCTTAACAAGCTTGGTCCTTATCAGTTGAGTAATGCCTTTCTTTAATGGCTTCTTCCTGCTGTTTTTCTATTTCTATGGTTTCAGATTGTGAGTTTGCCAGGGCCATCAGGACTGCAGTTTAGGCTAAGACTAAGAAGCAGACCCAGACAAGCAAATAGGGTGCCCACTGGCTCAAAGCAGGTGCTTGTTGGGAAACCGCCTCCCCAGCAATTCTCCTCAGACATGCAAAGCTGCCATCCTCACCTAACCAGCTCCTTCTCCCCTCCGTTCACTCACCCGGCAAACAGAAAACAAGGAATCTTGTCTGCAGAGGCCAATTCATTGTGTATTAGACTATTTTACACCAGATCATCTTAAAAGATAAATAAGTAGGATCCTAGCATAAAGGGATTATACTCTAATAGGAAAGATAATACAGGTACAAAAATAGCTATAAAATGTATAAGGATCTTAGAATATTTTTCTCCTTTCCATCTTCATGCTATGTATGTCATCCATCTTACTTTATATAAGTTATAAAGCATCACACACTACATTGTTATTGTTTTTGTTTAAATAGTCAATTGTCTTTTAAAGAGATTTAAATAATAAGACAAAAATCAAAAGTCCTTGCGTATGGAGCCACGTAGCTCCCATTTCCAGGACTCCCCATCCCTCCGTGCAGACCTGTATTTTCAATTGGTGTCACTTTCCTTCTGCCTAAAGAAAGTCCTTTAATATTTCTTGTAGTACAGGCTGACTGATGATGAATTCATTTGGCTTTTTAGATCTGAAAACATTCTTATTTCATTTTTGTTTTTGAAAGATGTTTATACTGGATATAGAAGTATAGGTTGACAGATTTTTCTTTTGGTATTTTAAAGCTGTTCCTCCTCTGACGTCTCACTTGCATTGTTTCCAGTAAGAAATCTCATGTCATCCTTATCTTTGCTCTACCATGCTTGACATTGTCTTTGATCTTTGGCTGCTTTTAAGATTTTCTCTTTATAACTAGTTTTGAATAATTTAGTTATGATGTGCTTGGTATACTTTTTTTCATATTTCTTGGACTTGGAGTTCATTAAAATTCTTTGAACTGTGGCTTTACAATTTTCATCAAATTTTGAAAATATTTGCTCTTTATTTCCTCAAACATTATTTCAGTTTCCTTCTCTCTTCTTTCCTTTGGCCATTTGAAATTATCCCATAGCTCATCACTGAGGCTCTGTTAAATTTTTTTCACTTGTGTCCCATTTTGAATATTTTGTACTGCTAAATCTCCAAGTCTACTGGTCTTATCCACTTTATTTTTCATTTTAAAGATCACAGTTTTTATCTTTAGGGATTTGGTCTGTCTATCAAATATGCCATCTTTGATGAACCTTTTCAGCACATGGAGTATAGTTATAACAATTGTTTTAAAGTCCTTATCTGCTCTTCTGACACATGGGTCAGTTTCAAGTCTGTTTTATTGACTGATTTTAATCCTTATTATGGGTCACATTTTCCTGTGTCTTTGCATGCCTAATAAGTTTTTTATTGGATGCCAGATATTGTAAATTTTACTTTGTTGGATGCTGGATATTTTTGTACTCTTGAGCCTTATTCTGGGATATATTTAATCTACTTGGAAAGAGTTTAATCCTTTCAGGTCTCGCTTTCAAGATTTGTTAAATGGGACCAGAGCTGTGCTTAGTTGAGGGCTAATTATGCCCCACTACAGAGGAAAATTCTTCTGAGTAATCTACCCAATGCTCTGTGAATTACGAGGTCTTCCAGTTTGGCTGAGAGGAACAGGCAGTGATGTAGCCCTGTGTCAGCACTGGGTAATATTGACCCCAATCCTTACTTAGGGTGGTCCTCTCTGCATAGTTTCCTCACACATGCACTGATCAGTACTCTGCCGAATATATGAGGAGGCCTCTCTGTAGACCTCCAGAGTTTTCTCCATGTGTAGCTCTCTCCTCTCCAGCATTTGTTACCATAGACTCAAAGGGTCCACTTTCCTGCATGCATCCAAGCCAAAAAACACTGGAGTTTGCAGCAAAGAAAGTAAAGATTTATTTAAGGAGCTGGTGCGACGCCCAGAGACACAGGTAAGGTAGTGCTCTCAGAAACCTGGTTCCCCATGGCCTCTAGCAGCTCGGTTATACAAGGGGAAATCATTAATCATGGTTGCTATGAGAATTGGTGCTGGGGGCTCTGCTGATTGGTCGGGACTAAGGCAGGGAGTCACTGATCATGGCTTCAGGTCCTGGTGTCAGTCGTGGTCTTGTTTGGTCCAGTTTCCAGGGGATGAGGTCTGTGGGGCTGTTCTGCTCTCATGACTCCAGAGCTGGAACGTAACTGAGGCCAAGGTGTTAGCTTTGATTGAAACCTTATTCTAGCTTGAGGTTCAGTTATTATATCCTCATTATGGTTGATAGACCTGAAGCTTTATTCTGAAGTGAGTTTGACACTGAGCAGAACACAGTGTCCTACAGGCTTAATGATTAGAAGGAGCGGACCTGCAGTATAAGCACAGATAGGAGAGTCTGGGGAAAGAATGCAGGTGTCATAGTTCTATCAGGCTAAACAGAGGGAGCTTGGATTAAAGCAGAATGCATGCTAGAGACGTGAAGTTTACAAGTGGTTACAGTCATTCCTGTGAATTCTAGCTGCCTTAGTTTCCCCAGACTTTCAGCACTGTCTCCTCAACTCAGGGCGTCTGTCAGTCTCTACCTCAGTCTCCCTTCCATGCCCTGTGGCCGGAAACTCTCTCAGGACAGCAGGCTGGGCCACTGGTGGGACTCATTTCGTTTGTTCCTCAGCCATCATGGATCACTGTCCTTTATTGCCTTATGTCATGAAAACTGTTGTTTCATATGTTCTGTTCATTTTGTTGTTGTCAGGTGTCAGGGTAAACGGACTCACATTAAGATATCCCCCAAATAACTAACAAAATTTATAATATGGTGGGTCTTTTCAGAGAAGTACAAATCAGGTTATTATAGGATTCAAAAGAAGAGAGAAATCAGTCTGCAAAAAGCTTTCTTAAGGGAGCAGGCCTTAAGGCTTGGGGGAATTCAGACCTGCACAAAGCACACACAGGTAGAAATGTTAGGTAGAAGTTAGAAAATGGAGAAGGAGGAGGTGGAGGGGTAGGCGGGGGTCCATAGTGCTACAGAAAAAAGGTCATAACTAGCTTTGATTAACTGCCTCCAGCCACATATCTGGTTTTACAACAGCAGATAAGAGGTGGTCTGGAGCAAGATAAGGATCTGAGTCAACGGACCTCCATCCATCTTAGGAGGTCACGCTCCACCCCTACCTGTGGAAAAGCATGCACTTTTCCCGCGTTCTCCCTTTTTCTTTTTTCTTTTCTTTTCTTTTCTTTTCTTTTCTTTTCTTTTTTCTCTTTTCTTCTCTCTCTCTCTCTCTCTCTCTCTCTCTCTCTCTCTCTCTCTCTCTCTTTCTTTCTTTCTTTTTTTCTCTCTATTTTACTCTCTCTTTCTTCCTTCCTCTCTCTCTCTCTCTCTCTCCCCCCAGCCCCTCCACCTCAGTTAGGCCTGGTCTCTTCCCTGAGAACGTTATCACTAATAAACCCTGCTTGCATATTAATCAGCGTGCTGACCTTTGATTCTTCACTGCATTGGCAAGAAGAATAGAGCTTCCCATAACAGAAGGAAGAGAAACAAAAGGACGCGATTCAGCAAAGGGAGAAGTATGGGTGAAAGTGAGCCTTACAGTAGGATAGTCTAGTGAAAATAGTTCCAGAAATAATTGTATACATTTTGTCCATGTAAGAAAAGTCCAGGAGGCAGCCAGATGGCTCAGTTGGTTAGAGCGTGAGCTTTCAACAGGGTTGCCGGTTCAATTCCTGCATGGGATGGTGGGCTGCGCCCCCTGCAACTAAGATTGAAAACGGTGACTGGACTTGGAGCTGAACTGCGCCGTCTACAACTAGATTGAAGGACGATGACTTGGAGCTGGTGGGCCCTGGAGAAACACACTGTTCCCCAATATTCCCCAATAAAAAAATTACAAAAATTAAAAAGATTAGCATAACATTTCTCCAAAGATATATAAATGACCCAATAATCATATGAAAAGATGCTCACTATTGGTAATCATTAGGGAAAAGCAAATCAAAGCCCCAGTGAGATACTGCACACCCACTAGGATGGCTACACTCTATTGACAAGTATTGGTGAGGGTGTGGAGAAACTATAAACCTCAAACATTGTTAATGGAAATGTAAAAATCATGGAAATGTAAAAATCATGTAGCCTCTTTGGAAAACAATCTGGCAGTACTCAATACTCAAAGAGAGACATAGCACATGACCTAAAAAAAAGAAAAAAAAAGAAAAGTCCAAACCTGTAGAAAATTTTTATAAGAGTTTATTTTTGCCAAACTGATGACATAAGCTGGAGAACAAGATCTCAAATGCTCAGGAGAACAACAGTTTTGCAGCTTCTTTTATATATGAGGGTGAGAAAAAGCAAGGCGGGTCTGGATTACAGGATCGTTAACAAGCTTATGTGCTCGCTTGAGGGTGGTTGTTTCAAAGGTGTGTTAACCTAGATGCACTGAAGCAAGCGACAGGACAGGGCTTGCTTAAGGCAAAGATTAAACCTTTTACTAAAGTTATATGCCTGAGGTGTGACTATCCATTATCACCTGCCCAGTTAGGAATTTATGATCAGCTCACCCTGTGAGGTTATTTTCCATAGAGCACTTTTTTCATCCACAATTTCATAACTTACAACAGGAAGTATTCTTGTTCTATGGCTCTATTCTTATACTTTAAACACCAGTCCTTTAGAGACTGCTGGCTCTACACTGCAATTAACCACCTTCTGTTCCTGGTTGTTCCATCCTTCATCACCAAGTATTCACTGAGTGCTGGTCACTGTTCTTGGTGCGTGGGCTACACTGGTGAACACAGACCCCTGCCCTGTGGAGCTCACACTCTAGGATGGGGTGCGGCAGGGGGGCAGGAGGGGGAGACAATAAGCAATAACACGATATGCTCGGACTCTTTGCATATACCTTCATCATTTTTAAAGGAAATCCCCATATTTCTTTCACTAAATTCCATAAGGTAAGTGGTTTAACTTGCCGAGTGGCTTGTATTCCAGACTGTTTCTTATATTCACAGATGCCCTGACGGGGGTCGAGAGTTGTGTGTAAAGGGTACCTAATAAAAGCAGGCTGTACGCTCTCCGCCTCTGATTATAATTCAGAAACAGTTTTGCATTGCACCGCTGATGAATAGGGCTTCAGGAGTCAGGAAACAGTGTGCTAATTGGCTGTGGCTGCACGGAGACCGCATGCAGTCCCATCCTGTGCACTGAACTGCGCTGGCTTGTCACCTGGAAGTGCTGGACATTTAGGAAGAGGAGGGCACATGTAGGCATGGTTTTTTTCTATCTCTAGAAGTTCTACAGCTAAATGTCAGAGGCCTCCACCTTTCGCAGATTATGTGGCTGCCCCTTTGTGACTGGAAATCTCAGGGCCACACTGCTCTTCTGGGGAGCATATCTCAGTGGGATACTCTTGGAGATCTGTGAGCTTTTAAAAGACTTTTACGAGGACTTTTGAATTCATTTTTGTCATTTACATGATAATGATGAAAAACCGATGTGGGTGCATTTGGGGTGATCTGGACAGCTCCCCGTCTTACCTGGTTTCCAGGTGGAGCCCGCACGGTGCTGGCTCTAGGAGAGCAGTTCACAAAGGCTGCCAGGCACTTTGTGGCTCTCGTTAGCATCTTACAGCCACAAGGCCTTAGTGCTGCATTTGCATTTGATTCATGCATTCTACCTGAGAATGTGGATGAAAAAAGAGTTCTATGGGAATTAACCTCATGGGGTGACCGGTCATGGAGGGGAGTCACGCCCCCGGCATATAACTTTTTAGTAAAAGGTTTACCTTTGCCTTAAGGAAGCCCGAGTCCTCTCACCGCACTTTTGGAATAAGCCGTAACCAGTCTCACCAGAGCACATAACCACGTTGACCATCCTGTAATCCAATCCAGCCTTGCCTTCCAATCCACCTCCATGTCCATGTGGAGGTGTAATCCAATCCACCTCCATGTCGCCTTCCTTATGGAACACCTCAATTTCAAGTGCATGAAAAAAGCTACAAAACTGTTATTCTCTGGAGCATCTGAGATCTTGCTCCCCAGCCTGTCGTTAGTTTGGCTCACACAAACTCATAAAAATTCTCCACAGGTTTGACGTTTCTTATGTTGACATGGCTATTGAGAATCTCTATGGTATCCCCATTTTAGGAGCTGGGGATTCAGGTTTAAGACTGTGTTCAGCTGATATAACAGAAAATGTAAATGAAGTAGTTTAACCAAATGGGGCGGCGGAGGAGGGTCTCCTTTTCTCACGATACAGGAAGCGCAGAGTCCAGGGCTCCTGCAGCTGCTCAGGCCCCTTCTGAGGTCTGTTCTGCATCCTGTACCTTCTGTGGCTTTATGCCCATGGCTGCAAGATGGAGGCAGCACCTCCCGGAAGTAGGTCCACATTCCCGGGAGTAAGAAGAGCAGAGGGCAAAAGGCCAAAGAGAGCAAATGAGAAGAGTTTGTTTCCTGTAAGGAGCGTTTCCCAAAGCCCCGCGCAGCCACTTCTGCTTACACTGCATCACCTGGCCACCTCCACCTGCAAAGGACACTGGGCATACTGCCATTGCCAACATACTTTGGGGACTGTTAGGGGAAAATGGGTGGGGAGAGAGGAAGGAGGGAAGGAAAAGAGAAAAAGTGATAAAGAGAGAGAGAAGAAGCAAGGAGGGGGAAAGAAGGAAGAAAGCATGCTGAGTAGGCAACCAGAGTTTCCTCCACAGTGGTGAGTAAGACAGACAACATGAGATATCTGCCCTCATGCAGTTGACGCTCTACTGGGGGCAGATAACAAACAACTTTATTGTTTTAACAACTTAATTTCTATCACATCTAGATTAGTTTCTAGTCACATCCAGATTAATTTAGACACATTCAGAATATTTCCTCTTGTTTCTCACTGATATTAGTTCTAAGCCCTGAGATTATGCTTCACCGTTAAATGGGGAGGGCTTATCTACAGTACCTCTTGGGTTCTATCTGGCCCATCCTGGTTGGCAGAGCTGTGCAATTGTCTCATCCTGGTCTTGTGCTGTCAGCATCCACTCCACACTGGCTGAGATGTCTCATCTCTAAATGCACAATCTAAACTTCATTCTCCTTACAGCTGCGAAGCTGGGAGCTGCAGCAGCCATTTTGGGGCCATGAGAAGAGACCCCCGCCCCCCCAAAAAAAACCCAACAACAACAAATGCTACATGTTACAAATGTTGGAGCAAAAAAATAGAAAAAGACTGAGTCCTGATGCCATCACTGAGTTGCTGAACTAACCGTGGAATCACCTACATCTGGAACTCTTAAATAAACGATAAGTGTCTTTATGGTGTGAACCAGGGTTTTGCAAACTTTTTCTGTAAAGGACCAGATAGTAAATATTTTAGGCTTTGCAGGCTGAGAGGCAAAATAAAAGGTATTTTGTAGGTTCTTATGTATGAAGAAAGAAAACAACTTTTCACAATTTTTTTTACTGGTAAAATTCAAAATATAAAATCTAAGTACAATACAGGCCAACTAATGAATGATATGAATAGAATTCTTTTTGGGGGAGGTAGATAACACTCACTTAACTGGGGTTCAAGTTAGTCTTCCCTAGCATCCTGATAGAAAGTACCCTTGGCCTACGAAGGCTTTCTTTGCTCTTCTGAAACGCAGTGACTCTGCCTCCCTGGAACTCACCAGGACATGTTGAATACATCTCTCTTTTGCCACCTGTACACCATCTTCATTGTGCTGATACCTTTTCATATGGGAAGCAGCTGAAGAATACAAGCTCTGGATTTGAGCATAGACTGGGTTTGAATCCCAACTGAACTACCATTCACTGTATGATCTCTGACTACGCATAGAACTCAGCCAGAAGCTTCGGTTTCTTCATCTATAAAATGAGGACTAATACCTACTTCATAGATTGTTGTAACAATTAAATGAGCTAACAAGTGCAAAGATCAGTGTAGTGTACGGCATACTGTAAAGCATCTGTTATGTGGCTTATCTTTTGATTTTTTCCAACCATTTATAATGTAGAAACTGTCCTTAGCTTTCCAGTTGTACAAGGACGGCTGGATTTGGGCCATCGGCATAGTGTGTGGACCCCTGGTTTGTGCTCCTGTTAGGTGACTTGCTGGTGAAAGCATGACTGACTGTATAAGAGTAAGGAATAGGGTGCAGGACCCCCACATAGCAGTTAACTCCCTTGTTTTACTTACAGTTCTAACGCTACTGTGTGCCCTCACCAATATGCCTCTTCACACACACACACACACACACACACACACACACAGAGTTTACAGGTTTTACTGGTCTTATTTGGCTTCGAGGGCTGGGAAAAAACTTGGCTCAGCCAATATTCTTTCAATACATCTGTTATTATCTTACAACTCCTAGATCCAGGCTTTGAATGCAAAAATTCAAGACCTTATCTGTCCCTGTTCCTAGCTCCCTCTTTCCCCTTACGTAGTAGTAAAATAGCTTCTTATCTTCTTGTCTGAATATGACACGTAAAGGAAGAGTGAAGAAACATGAAGAAACAAAGTAATCAACACTTCAAATATCATCCCACCACACAAATACACAAGATAATGAGAAATCGCTGTCAGTCATGTGAACGGAATAACTGCTTGACAGGCTAGGAAAGAACGTGAGTGCGGGGAGCAGGGAAGAGAAGACTGCTTGAGGGAGGTCATTTGGGAAAGACCTGAGGAGGTGATATTTGATCTGAGACCTGAAGAACAGAAAACGCAAGTCAGGTGAAGAGTGAAGTCAGGGAAGGGGGAGTGAGGGGAGAAGGGCAGAGGGAACGGCCCGTACAAAGCCCCCGGGGAGAGAGCACTTAACATCCAGGAACAGAAAGGCCAGAGCTGAGAGGCCAGGGAGGGAGGCGAGGGCAGGATGGGGTGAGAGTGACACAGGCAGAGGCCTTGTGGACAAGGCTGTTGTGCAGGGAAGGGAAACGACAAGACATGCATTATGAAACCATCCCTGTGCTTGTCACATAGGACACGGGTTGGAGAGAAAACCAGTTAGATTGTTTCCACAGTCTAGGTGCTTTGTATTCGGGCAATGACATTGGGATAGAGAGAAGTGGACTTAAGATATATTTTGGAAGTAAAACTGACAGGACTTGCTCCCGGCTGGAAGGGGATGAGGGAAAGGGAGGACCTGAGGGACATGCCCGTGGCTCCTGCAATCCAGCCCGCTCATTCCCTTGCTAGGAATTCTTACCAGTGTGCGGCGACTCCTTCCGTCTCAGCTTCCGTGCTGTCTCTTCAGTGAGGCCCTTCCCCAGTTTTGTTTCCCCCACACTCACCACCACCTGGCACTTTCTTGTTGACTTGCATGGTGCCTGTTCCCCCACCCAGTGAGTACAAACTCCCATTGTCTGATTCACAGCCGCGTCTGGCACTGGAAGGAGCTGGAGAAGACTGTGCTAAATGAATAAATTATGATTTAGAAAAATAATTTAACCCCAACAGTGGGTTCTGCAAAATTGTTTTCCCATAACGTATGTCTGTCTGATCGCCACTCAGCTCAGGAGACACGAAGTTGCAGGGGAAGAGCGGCCTGTGTTCCTGAAGTACGTGTGTGTGGAGACTGGTAGGTAGGAACGTGCACACACACATTTTTCTGAGAAGAGGGGTCATAGCTTGCTTCAGATTTTCAAATGAGTCCTTGACTTCAAAAACAGTTAAGAAATACTGTACTCTTGGCTTTAATAGATTCAAATTTTCTATAAGTGTTAGTGGGCATTGCCCTTATTGCTAAGTATTTCCACCTCATAAGGGCCTTTCCTAGGATGCTAACTCTGAGAAGTTTCTTTCCCAGAACGAGTCGTGTCCTGCTGAGTAACAGCCGAGTCGTGACAAGCCCAGGTGCCCCACGTGTCAGACGGGGGTAGGGGTGGGGCACAGGGTCGCTTCAGGCCAGCCAGCCCTTTAACATCACTGGAATTGCCCTTAGCCTGAAACGAGAACAGTGACACCTGCTGGCTTCTCTCGGGAACTGCCACCTGAATCATACTTCTGACGAGATCGGGAAGTATGATCTCATCGCACTCCAACACATGCTCAAAAACACAAACTGCTTTCCTCTTTAAGCAGAATTTTGAAATGCTCGGTGATACACACAGTGATAACATTTCTGACCACAAAGGATGCCAAACAAGTAATTAGAAAGATAAAATGCAGACGGAGACAAAAAGGTTTGTGACCACTATTAATGGTTTCTTCTGTGGTCAGAAATGTTAAGCGGTTTGGGAGGAGAAATCTGTCAATCTTTTCCTTTATGACTTCTGAGTGTTGTCTGTTTTTCAGGAGGGTTTTCTCTAACTCAAGATTATTAGTTCCAAAAACATTCGTTGTTTGGTTTGGCTAGATATTTAGCCCATCGTTTTTGTTTTTTATCAGATGGGATGGGTAAGGTGTGGCGCTCTATCTTCTAGGATTAGGTTAAGTTGCAGGTGACAAGAAACAAAATACCAGTGGCTTAAATAAGATAGAGGCTTATTTCTGTCTCTGTAAAAGACCAGGCAGATGGTTCAAGCTGGTGTGGATGGTGCTCTTAAGTGGAAAGGCCCAGGTCACACACCACGTGTACCCGGAGCTGACGGCCCAAGACAGTGGAGCCAAGGTTCAGGCAGCAGGAAAGGAAGGGAAACAAGAAGGGAGCACACAGGTCGGACCTGTGGGGAAGTTTCAGAAGTTACCTGACAACACTTTTGCTTATCTAATTAGCAGAATGCAGCCACACAGCCACTCCTCGCTCTAAGGCAGGGGTGTCCAAACTGCGGCCCGCGGGCCAACTGCGGCCCACCATCCATTGTTAATTGGCCCGCAGCAAATTCCAAAAACATATTTAGTTTACTTAAATAAACCAGGTGAGGCAGTACGTACTTCACCTCGAGTGAGTGGCCCGGCTGTTTGTGTATTTTACCGCATATGGCCCTTGGTGAAAACCGTTGAAAAAAGTTTGGACACCCCTGCTCTAAGGGAAACTGGGAAATATGGTCTTGATTCTTCAAGAGCCGATGAGCAGCAAAAAATGGGTGCTGGGGAGCAGCTAGCCATTTTCTGCCACAGATTACCCCCTTTGACATTTGCAAAGGCACCTTTCTTACCACACAGGATGGTCCACTCATGCCAAAGACCTCTGCCTTTACTGCAGTCGGCTCAAATCCAGGACGCCTGGATGAGACTTCTCATCAGGAACAAATATATCTCCTCATTGTCCAGCACACTATAAATTAAAAGATGTTATCAGCCCCCAAACACTCACCATAAATTGAAGGTGTAAGAACAATCATCACAACCCAGCAATGGAACCCGATGGAAATGACCAAATGCTGCTCCCCAGGAACCTCTGGGAACCCCGCTGGCAGCAGAGCACTTGCCTTGGAAGTAGAGCCCGCTGGGAGACCCGACCCTGCTCTTTGGGAAGAGCTTATTGTCTATTTCCCCAGGAAGGTTTTTCATTTTCCCTTATGCTTCCTGGCTACAACTGGGGCTGACAGCTTCCGAAACTCACTGTAGTTGATTAGGGTGATCACAAATAGTGGTTTGCCCAGAATGGTACCTGTTTACACCTGTTACCAACGTAATAATTAAAAGCTCCCCTTTCTGTCTCAAAAGTACTCTGGGTAATAAATTATATCATCACTGCATTCCCAAACTCAATTCACAAGGAAAAGAATTCTGCCAAGCACAAGCCACACGAGCCTGGAGAGGACCCCAAGTCTCAGACGAGATTGCAGCCCGACATCACCTTGATTTCAGCTTGGTGAGCCCCTGAACAGAGGACCCGACTAACCTGTGCCTGGACTCCTGACCCATGGAAACTGTGAGATAATGCACTTGCTCTCTTTTTAGATGCTAACTTTGTGATAACTTGATACACAGCGATAGACAACTAATACACCCTCTGAAAGAATGAGCTTGGGTGGGAAGGCAGAAGTACCCTTATTCTCATCTCCGCTTTCAACCTTACATCGGGGTGTTACCACTTTGCACCTGAAGTCCATACAAGTGAGAATGAATGATCCTGACGTTCAGGTTCAGTGAACTTGAGAACATGTTTGGTTCAGTAAATTAGTACACAGGAGTCCTTGGCAAGGAATTTGATGTTGCAAGTTCAACTGGGTTCAAATCTCAAGCACCCCAGATACGGGAGGAGGGATTAAGTACAGCTACTGCTTCCTTTCCTTTTCCACATCATTTTGTAGATTAACTATCTCAGCCTGAGGGCCCATTGTCATTCTCAATCTTCATTGTCATCTTTCCTATTGTTAAAGCCACGTTCTTCTACTCTCCCAGGTATGGGAGGAAAGAATGTCAATGTCACGGCCTAACACCAGCTTTCCAGCCTGCGATACCTAAGATATCTGCGCCCTACTGAATCGCCCCAGCCAGTGGAGCCATGCTCACCTTCCTTTAGGGGTTCTTTTTGTCACAAGGATTAGGAGGTGTCATTGGCAGATGGTGCTAGGGGGCAGAAGTGATAAATGCACTGGAGTGGTTCACACACTCCACTGTATTAAATAAAATGTCAAATGGAATTCCTGTTGATGTATATTGCCGTTAGCCAATGTAGGACTCCATCTCTGGTACCAAATTCTGTGGAGCATGAGGCAAAAATGAGTGATTGAAAGAAAAAACAAACAGCAGTGGCTTAAACAAGATTCAAGTTTACTTCTCAGTCCGATCAGACAGACCAAGGCTCCACCAGGTCAGGGACTCAGCTCCCCAGGGTCTGATTTTCAATTTTCTCCTGGACTGTCACTGTGTTGTGGTTGCTCATTAGACAGTAGGAAAACTCACTATTTGTCAAGTAAGTGGCATTTTTCTCCTGTGGCCCATTTGTCTTTTGACTTTGCTTAGAGCATTTTAAGCCATATAGAAAAATCTTGACTTTTATGAGGTCAAATACATTTTTATTGTATGGATTCTGAGGATTTTGTTTTAGCAAGCTCTTCTAACACTCTGCAACTATTTAAAAATTGTTACCATGATTTCTTCAAGAACTTTTGGATCATTAAATCTTTGATCCAATTTTAACCTGATCTAACGTGTGAGGTATGGATCCAATGTACTTTTTCTTTTTTTAAAATTCAGCTGGCTACAGTTGTCCCAACACCATTTATAGAGTAATTTATCTTTACCCCACTGATGTGAGATGCTGTGTTTAAAATCAGAACTGAATACTACATTTTTGAAATGTTTTAGTGGTATTTACTGAGAGGATTACATATTTCTCTCTTAATATGCTAATATAGTGAGCTACATTAGATTTGCTAACCAGGAACAAATACTGTACTGCAGTGATAAATCCTTGGTCATAATGTAGTATATTTTCATGATTACTGTATTAAGAATTTTTGCTTTTAACTTTACAGGGAGGTTTTATCAATGTTTTCTTCTTTTAGTGCTATTAAGGTGATGCTAATCTCATGTAATAGATTTCTATCTTTTTCTACCATCCAGGATAATTTCTGTAATAGAAATGATCTGTAATATGGAAAGTTTAACAAAGTTCACTGTTAAATATGGGTCTAATGACTTTTTTGTATTTATTTTCTTCTCATATAGAGTTCCAAATGTGTCTCTATAAGTTGTGTATTTTAATTGACAAAATATATCAGGCACCAAAAATTGAGAATGTTGTAATGAGTACCTGTAGACCCTCACCCAGTTTAAGAAATACATTCTTACACATAGAACTGAATTCCTCTGTTCTGCCCTCAACCCCATTTGTAACCCTCCCCACACATGACCTATCCAGATTGGGTTTTTCACTCCACTGCATGTCTTAGGCACTTGCTATTACTAAAACAGTAAGATGCACATTCGAATTATACTGTACTTACCTTCCTGCAACTTGCTTTTTTCTCTCAACATTTATAATGTTACACGAAGCTCCGGCTCATGTTTTGAAAAGCTACATGCTACCAGTGTTAACAAACCATGGCATCTGTACTCAACTCTGCTGCTGGGTACTTAGATTGGTTTAGGTTTTGACACGACAAGTCTGGCATGGAATTGATTTTCGCTTTGTCTTTTTCCTCCAAAAAGCTCCAAACTTACTTTTTCCTCTTACGGAAAAGTGAGTGCACATGAGCAGGGTTTTCTGTCCTTTTTAAATTTACTTTTGCTTTTTTTCCCTTCATTTGAGAAACGTCCAGTGTCCTGAAACCCTGATCGCCTATATTTTCTGTGCATTCCAAAAAAACTCGTCTTCCCTGTGTGTCTAATTTCTACCTAAGAAAGCTCCAGATCCTGGGCATTTCTCCTTCGTACTCTTGTAGGAAACAAGAGGCAAACATACATTTTCAGGTAGAAGACTGGAAGGGGTCTGCATCAGTGTTCAGGTTGTGCTACGTCAGCAGCGCAAGACTTGAAATCAAAGAGGAAGGCAGTGATTTTTACTGTTTAGTCAACAAGACTTTTGGGGGTTGGGCTGGTATCCTTTCAGGAAGGGCACTCCTTGGGTATTTAGTTTAAGGGCTGGGCATTTCACAAATTTCCCCAAGAAGTCATCTCTTTCAGACATGTCAACTTTGTTTCCTTGTCTTCTACTGATCAGAGAGCTTTAACTTCACGTAGCCTACAAGCTAATGAGTAAAGATTTCTGTTACTAGAATGAGTGGCTGATTTGACATCTGTGATGTGTGCGTTCTAGTCAGTTTGTGTGAAAAATGTATGTGATACATTTACACTGCAGAAGAATGAAACTGGTAAGTTTTACACTGTATGTTTAAAACAAGCACACTTTTCTTAGATTATACCAAAACTAGGCATAAAAATGTTTCAGTATTATATTAGCTATATTCTACTTTTATAAGAACACTTAACTTTATCTTTTGTGTTGATTTCCTTTTATACTGTGATATGTGTCTAAAATAACAAGTCAGATTTAGTTTCAGCTGAATGTCATTTGACCATGGTGTATCTATCAGAGGGCGCTATACTTGAAAACTTTTGATGCTTTATTGATATGAGTTTCCTGTCTACCCACTACACACATGTAAGCTTAGAAAAATATTAGTGCCCTTGCCTTGACATCTCTTTAACAGCTTAGATAAGTTATTCTTTATCTTGTAAACAATATTAAAGTACTTTATATGTATTACTCATGACACGTCTTCCTAACTCGTAGGCTAAAGGTTTACCAAGACCCATTCGGCGGCTGGCAAACAGCTTCAGCCATTCTTCCCAGAGTGCCTCACAAATATTATCTTCTGTAAGTGCTGTGATGTGAAAACGCTTGGGAAACACTGCTATGTAGTCCCATGACTCCTTGCAGACACCCTTTAAGAAACAGTTTTGTATCTTCCTGACTCCGTAACGTCTAGAATACTCCTCTGAACACAGTACAATTAATCTCGAATGACCTGACATTAATTTCTAATCCCAATTAGACCTTAAAAGTGTAACTGGTTATTTTACTTTTAATTGGTGAATATTTCGCACATTCCCCAACAGCTAGCACTACCGCCCAATTCTATAATAAAGCTTTTGCGTAATAGTAAGAATGTTGAATTTGAAAATACCTACAGAAACTTGCCTTGAAAAGGTTTTCAGTTTCAAGGCCAAAAATACTATAATTTAGAAATAACAAGTACACTGTGATTCCGCTTTTAAAGAATCTACAGTAGTGAACAGAAACACACACTCTTCTTGGGACCTTTCCTAACATGCACGCAGTTATGAAACACCTGAGTTGGCTGCTGGCAGTGGCACAAACTGGTCATCCACACGAAGCGCTTCTCAAAGGCTCTTGCATTCTTCCAAAGCTTTGGATGCGCTCATATTAAATCAAAAATGATTTTAACCACACAAAGTGTCACCCAAATACTACAGAATTATTTACAGAGGGTGCCACAAAAATTGTAGACATTTTAAGAACGGAAAAATTCTATTAAAATAGTAATACTCATTAAAATATATACCGATAACAAAAGATGAATACAAGGCACGTGTATGCATTTTTTTTGGCAACCCCCAGTATAGCTGTGCTTAATTACTGTCCTAAGAATTTCACGTTTCAAGAATGCCTGTCATGAGCCGGAATTTGTAGGGCACCTTTCTTTGCGCCAGGTCTCACTTGTTTCCAAAATCCTGCATGAGGACACGCCTCATGAGTGTCTGTGCCACACATCTGTGAACCCACCCAAATTTACTACGGACGTGTGCCCAGGTATAGTCTGCACAACACGCACGTCACGACACTTCCCTCTGCTGTAAGTCCTGATTCCGGCCCTCAGCCACTTCAGGTCTCAGTTGCGTGAAGTCCTCTCCTCTCTTCACAGCTAGTCACTCCCTTGGTAACACCTGTCATTACTAATAACTTGAAGTCCTCAAAATCTCATTTTGAAGCACAGACATTGGCCACCACTTCCTACATTTCTAGGTCATTCCTTTTTAGGATCCCAACTCTAAGCATTCCTATAATCCTGTGGATGAAAAAGGGATTCTGTAATAAACTATAAACTCCTACCTGAGCAGGTCGTGGTGGGCAGCCACATCCGAGGCCTACAACAACTTCTGCAAAATGTCTATAAGCCAGCCCTGTCCATTGTGCCTCTAGGTTAACACACCTTTGAAATGCCAGCAGTCATGCCCGCCCTCAAGACAGCATGTAATCTTAACCATCCTGCAATCCAATCCCGCTTTTTTTCTTACCTCTATATAATCTTCCTTCATTCCATACGCATTAAAGAAACTGCAAAACTGTCCTTCTCTGGAGCATTTGAGATCTTGCCTCCTGGCAAATGTTGTCAGTCTGGCTCAAATAAAATCGTGTAAAAAGCTTTGCTTACTGATCTCACTTTAAACTCTCCACCAGCAGCCTTGAGGATCCTTTGCCTTACCTGGCTTTCAGGCTGTGTTTCCCAGATCCATTCACTCTGCCTTCTGCTAGCCCAGAGCACCACTCTACCCAAAGTCTGCAGTATCTAGTGCTACATGACATTTCCCCTTGAAATCGAAAATCTAGCTTCTGGTCTATTAAAGCTACATATACCCTTGAGCTTTAGGATATGCTGGGTTTCCATTCTTCCACTTTAATAAAATGCTACCTTTATACCATAAAGGACTACCCCATGTACAACCATTATTTCAAATTGTGTTCTGAATTATCTTGATAAATATTACTTTTCACATGCACACCACCTTATAAACAATTGAATGTATTTTCAAGAAAGCATTCTAGGCCATAAAACAGCCAAAGCAATGACCTTCAGGGGCTACAAACCCATGGTAGCCCAACTGATACAACTGAGCTAATAATTAAAGATTCACCTAGCATTTAGTTCAAAATTTATCATCCGACTTCTGAAAACATCTTAAATTTGCCAATTCATTTTCTGTAGGAATCCCAAATATGGCAAAACTTACATTTTAAAAGTTGAGAAAATGATTTAAGCAAAAATGTCATAATTTCATATTATATTCTCAATGCTTTCAAAGCCCAACAGTGATTTTTAGAAAGAAATTAAACAACATGCTTACATTGAGAGAATTTAAAAAATCTATACAATTCAAGCTAATGAAATATTTTATTGTACATAATAAAAGTGGTGTTTTTTAAAAAAAACATTTCCAGGCCCAGACATGTGCAGGAGGACGTGAGGAAAGGATTCCACTGGAGTATAAGAAGCGATACTCGAATGAACAAAACCATAATCCACCCCACCCCTATCGTAAATACTAACATTCACTACAGGCTTCAAATTCCTGTAGCATCAATAAATGTATTTTTTAAAATATTACAAACATGCATATGATGCATAGGGACATGGAAACATTTAGACCGTAACTACACACCATATGTACTCCCCGCTTTTCTAATTTCCAACCAGTAAAGAATCACAATATCCAAAGAAAGTATTTTAAAATAGTCTATGACTCACTGGTAAGTGATTTTCTACTCAAATAAATAGGAAAATTTTCATTTTAATGTCACATTGAATTTCAGTACTTTTCAATCCAAGAAAAAAGAAATAAACTGAGACATGGTCATGAGTTCAGGATTATATATATTACAATTTGCCTTGTTATAATACATTTGTGGCTTTATGATAAAAATAACTCAGGAACATATGGAATTCAAGCTAATTTGCGTAACTGTCACAAGAAAAAAGCATTAAATGCATTTCTGAAATAAGTATTCGCATTTAATTCCAGAATTTCAAAACAGCATTAGATCTTGGCCTTGTTTAAAAAAAGTTTAGTTAAACACTAAGCTAGCTAAATAACCTTCTTGAAAGGTTTCAACACAATTGATATAGAAAATGCTTCCCCTCTAATCTTGGTCTTACATGAATGGGAGAGATGAGGGGAAAGGCAGGCAATTTCTTTAGCAGCGTATCTGGCTAAATCCATCGACCACCTTGACCTAGAATGTCAACTGTTGACCCCATTAAAAAGCCTGGGAAGATATCAAAAGTTACCCACGTCATAAACCAAAAGACAGTAACTTTAGGATTACGGTAAGTAAAATATTTTTGAAATACTTCAAAAACTTTGAACATTAAACTAGAGGAATCATCTCTTCATTGTAAGAAAGAAAGACGTAACTGAAAGTGAAAGACATTTAAACTAAACTGATTTTCAATCTTCTTTGAACAAAAGAAATGAAAAATAATGGTCGATTAGCTAAGCTTTGTGCTCTAACCAAACTAATTAATTACAGTGATTTTAAATGGCAACAGCCCATCTGGGTAGCTTGACAGTTCAAAATACGTTTGCAATGATTTTTTTAAAACGCAAAGACACTAACATGACCCGGTCATGCAATGTTCCCCTTATGCATTCTGCATCTCTTTGCCAATCTTGTAGCTGAGGATCTTGTTCCAATCAATCTTAGTGCGTGTAACTGGCAACTGCCGACGTAAGGCTTTGAACGTAGTGTCGGACATTGTCTGGTAATTCTCACTGATGGCGGTCTATGAAAACAGCAGTGAAAAGTTTAAAGAAATAAAAGGAACAAAACAATATATAAAACACATAGAAGTTTTAGGAAAACCCCGTATTTCAGCACCCTGTTTCAGTCAAATAAAAACCCCAATATAGTTTCAAAAGCTGTTTAAAAGTAGTTAAAAGAGAAAGCTTATCATTTTGAATAATTAAATTTGAGGAAATGAAATTGTAAATGAGAATTAGTATTTGTGAATCCTCATTTTGGAGCTGTTTTACTATCTCACTCAGAATTTAATAAATTACTGTTTGCAAGGAGTGGAAACTTATCTAATCCATACATTAAATGTTTAAGTTCAAGAGTGGAGTTTAGAAGCTGATAAATAATGTAAAAAGCAGAGTACAAAATTAAGTATGATCTAAGCAGATCACACATGATCCGAATGCTTTGGGAAACACCTCTTAAATGAACATTTCCAACCAGAAACAAAATAAGCATGTAAAATTTTGGCGTATTTCGATAAATACTCTGAAATTACAGTTGGCTGAAAGTGCATTCTGGCTACACTTTCACAAGTTTGCCCTTTAAAAACAAACAAGCAAAGAAAAAACACAAAAAAGACTATTGTAGTGAAACACCGAAAAAATTCAGGCTATTACTGAAATTCTAATTTCAGTGCCATTACTTATAAGTAAATATTATACAATATTTTTGAAAATCATACCTGATATTCATTTTCGGCAGCTTCTACAATCTTTATAAATTCTTTTGCTGTTTGCACCTCATTCTGAATGAAAAACAAAACCAAAAGTAAATAAAAGTCATTTAAAACTACCACTGCTATTTTTAAATAGGCATGTCAATATATGTATGGGTAATAATTTCTAATTTAATAAGGAACAAATGGAAATTATAATTAGGTGAAGGGAAAATACTGTAAGATCAATGTTCTACGTCAAAGGGGGAACTAGGCAAAAAAATATATATATATTTTATTTTTTTAAAGGCGGGCACAGCTCAGCGGCCCAGGTGGGGATCAAACCAGCAACCTTGGTGTTATTAGCACCACACTCTAACCAACTGAGCTAACTGGCCACCCAGGCAAAAATATTTTAAAAGTCTACAGAATGAGGCTGGCCTCAGTGTTACACTGGTTAAGGAGAGTGAAATTCTAATAATACACATTGCTGAAAAATTTGATTGTAATACTTAACATGCATTCCAATTAACATGCATTACAGGTAAGAAAGTCATAGACTCCTAATTAATGACTGTATCTAAATATTGTTAAATTTACTGAACAATATTCACCACCATAACACATTAAAAAAAATTACCAATTAGGAAGAGCATATTTTAAAGTTTAAGGTAAATTTACTGTAGTGTTTAAATATTTTATAGAAAAATTTTTTTAACTTTCTAATATAGGGGTTTCTTTGCTTTTTCCTAACAGTGAAGTTAATGGAAATCTAGACTCTTTCATAGAACAGTGTGAATGTAAAATTCTCAAATACCTTACTTTACATATTATTTACAGTTGACCCTTGAACAACACGGGTTTGAATTGTGCAAGTCAAATCCATGGATTTAAATGTATTTTCGGATTTAAATATATTTTTTCTCCCTTATGATTTTAAATAACGTTTTCGTTTCTCTAGCTTACTTTGCTATAAGAATACAGTATAAAATATATACAACACACAAAACGTGTTAATCAAGCTTCCGGTCAACAGTAAGCTATTAGTAGCTACATTTCTCAGGAGTCAAAAGGTATATGCAGATATTTGTGAGGGGGGTCAGCCCCCTTCACCCTTGCATTGTTTAAGGGCCAACTATATATATATACATTTATACATATGTATTTATATTTTTATAATGGGTGTATTTTTCTCCATCCAAAAACAAGAATGAAAACCCTATAAAATAAAGTGAAAAATACATTCCTAAAAATCTCAGCAAAAACTGACATATTAGTTAAATTTAATTATTATGACCATCTCTTACAACTCCAGTCTATAATTTTGTAGACAAATCTCTCTTAAGAATAATCTTTGCTCAATGTCTAACTCTCCAAAGAAGGTAATACCTAATACCAAATATCTTGTGTTATGCAAATAAAATTACATGTATGCTCTTGATATAGAACTACACCGAATACAATGTCTCATGGAAAACCAGACATTTGGATGTTTCTTTTACTGGCAAATTTTGTAAGAAGAGTACCACTTAGCAAAAAAGCAGAAATCACCTAAGTGCTACAGAAAACTTCTTAAAAATACAGCTTTCTTCTCTTCTCAAGTAGCATCTGGCTTACCACATTCATAAATGTTTCTTTTTTCTTTTTAAAGATTTTATTGGGGAAGGGAAACAGGACTTTATTGGGGGGAACAGTGTGCACTTCCAGGCCTTTTTTTTTTTTTCCAAGTCAAGTTGTCCTTTCAATCTTAGTTGTGGAGGGTGCCGTTCAGCTTCAAGTTGTTGTCCTTTCAGTCTTAGCTGTGGAGGGTGCAGCTCAGCTCCAGGTCCAGTTGCCGTTGCTAGTTGCAGGGGGCACAGCCCACCATCCCTTGTGGGAGTCGAGGAATCGAACTGGCAACCTTGTGGTTGAGAGTCCGCGCTCCAACCAACTGAGCCATCCGGGAGCTCAGCTCAAGGTGCCGTGTTCAATGTTAGTTGCAGGGAGCGGAGCCCACCATCCCTTGCGGGACTGGAGGAGTTGAACCGGCAACCTGTGGTTGAAAGTCCACTGGCCCATGTGGGAATCGAACTGGCAGCCTTCGGAGTTAGGAGCACGGAGCTCTAACCGCGTGAGCCACCGGGCCCGGCCCCCATAAATGCTTCTTAATGTTAAATCAAACCTTTCTTAAATTAAAAATGAACTTTTCCTTAGTATTTGTAGGAATGTTAGTTGATGTTTAAAATATATTGGTACCTTTAGGTATACAATACAAATGTTTATGGGAAAATGTCACTGTTGGTGTTTTATTATTAATATCCTTAGGGCAAAAAAGATTCCACAAAGAAATAGCTGCATGTGCAATGGAAAGAATGTGTGAGAGAACTCTGTGGGGAAATAACACCAAGTTCAAAGTTTCTTGAATTTGAAAGCTGAACTTCAGAAAAAGTTCACTAAATCATATTCCAAATAGATAAACGGGGAATAAAGCAAACAATACAAACATAAAAGTTGTGTTCAGGATCATAGATGTAAACTTAAGAGCTAAAACTATAATATTCTTAGAAGAAAACAATGAAGATAAATCTTCACGACCATGGGTTATGCAATGGTTTCTATTAAAATACCAAAAGCACATGTAGTAAAAGAAAAAAATAAACTGGACTCCATCAAAACTAAACTCTTTTGTTCTACACATGCTACTATAAAGAAAGTGAAAAGATATACAGAATGGGAGAAAATATTTGCAAATCATGTATCTGATGTAGGACTTTTATCCAGAATAACTAAGCAACAACTACAACTCAACAATAAAAACACAAATAACCAATTAAGAAACAGGCAAAAGATCTGAATAGACATTTTCAATACACAAATGAGCGCCAAATACATGAAAAGGTGCTCATTATCATGACCCATCCGGAATCCGCAGACAAAACACACGACGAGATACCACGTCATACTGACTGGAATGGCTGTAACCACAAAGACAGACACTAAGGTTGGTGATGACGTGGAGAAACTGATGGGAGTTTTTCAAAACTGGCAGTTCTTCAAATGGTTAACAGAGAACTACCATGTGACCCAGCAACTCCACTGCCACATATATCCCAAAGAGAAACTGTAACAAACGTCTATACAAAAAATAGCACATGAAGTTCACGGAAGCAAAAAAGTAGAAAACAACACAAATGTTTGTCAACTGATAAAACGGATAAATAAAATGTGGTATGTAGGATATCATTCATCAATTAAAAGGAATGAAATACTGATATACGAGTATACTCCAATATGGATAAACCCTGAAAACATTACGCTAAGTGAAATGAGGCAGTCACGAAAGACCGTGTATGTAGGATTCCATTTACAGGCCCTGCCCAGAACAGGCAAATCCATAGTTAGAAAGACGACTCATGGTTGCCTAGGGCTGAGAGGGATTTGAGGGAAGGGTTGGTGGAGGGAATGGGGAGTAACTGCTGATACAAAATTTTTGGAGGACAAACATGTTCTAAATTAGACTGGTGATTGTTTTACAATCCCATTAATATACTAATAAACAGTGAATTTTAAACTTTAACTGGGTGAATTGAATGGTATGTGAATTGTATCTCAATAAAGCTAAGAAAAAGTTAGGTACCGATTTCTATTACTTACCATCTTTTTTTTATTTTAATTTTTTTTTTATTGGGGAATATTGGGGAACAGTTAGTTTCTCCAGGGTCCATCAGCTCCAAGTCGTTGTCCTTCAGTCTAGTTGAGGACGGCGCAGCTCAGCTCCAAGTCCAGTCACTGTTTTCAATCTTTAGTTGCAGGGGGCGCAGCCCACCATCCCATGCAGGAATTGAACCGGCGACCTTGTTGTTGAGAGCTCGCACTCTAACCAACTGAGCCATGCGGCCCGCCCCTCTGGAAGCTCAGCGGCAGCTCACTGTCTTCAATCTAGTTGTGGAAGGTGCAGCTCATTGGCCCACGTGGGAATCGAACCAGCAACCCTGTTGTTCGCAGAGCTCGCGCTTGAACCAACTGAGCCATCCAGCTGCCCTACTTACCATCTTGAATCTATCCCGTTTCCCCGAAAAATAAGACTTAGCTGGACAATCAGCTCTAACGCATCTTTTGAAGCAAAAATTAATATAAGACACGGTATTATATTATATTAGACCCAGTCGTATAGTAAAATAAGACCGGGTCTTGTATTAATTTTTGCTCCAAAAGACACATTACAGCTGACTGTCCGGCTAGATCTTATTTTCAGGGAAACACGGTATCTGAAAATACTTTAATCTGAAGCAGGACTATTACTTAAGATGTTAATTCCAAAACCTCTGGCTTTACAGAAGTCATGCTACTTGAATATGACTTTGAAGTAATTACTTACAGACACTGGCAGGGGATCCTGTGTATCTTTGTGACTCACTAGCTGAACGTTCCCATCTTCGTAATAATGAACCTATTAGGAGGAATTACACAGACCAGTTAGAGGTAGAAGCCTCCAGGTCACGACGCAGTAATCACATCAATGCAGACGACGACTGTTTCAGCTCTAACCTAACTTCTCTGCTGAACTCCGGACCTTTCAAACCCCAGAGAGTCTCTCCCCTTAGCCTTGTGAGGAAACCCGTCAGCAGGTCCTGCAGTTACTCAGGAAGCCCTCCCCTGCCTGACTGCTGGACGTTTTAACCTCATAGATCTACTGGTATCTAAATGCAAGATTTCCAAAATCAAGCTCACAATGTTTTCTCCCCAACACTGCTCTTTTGTGTATTTCCGCCAATCATTTAATTCATCAAATTCAAAGACATAAATTTATTCAATAAACATTGAGTGATTACTATATAAGCCTCTTACTAAGGTTCTAGGGACACATAGCTTTTAAAAAGATGGTTCGTGATCTCATATTTCAACACAACATATTAAGCAAGAGGTATGTAAAAAGTACATTAGCAATACTCTAAACTCTGAGTGTTAAAAAAGGACTTCAGAAAAGAGGCAATACTGCACTTGGATTTAGCAAAATGACTGACAAACCAGATAAGATAAGGAAACAGCCTCGAGAACAGCATTCTTAGGAAGGCTTGGAGGTACTTGTGGGTGGCCTGATAGTGAGGTCAGGGAGGGAGAGAAGTGGCTGGAGAAATGTATATAACAGGAAACAAGCCAGCTTTGGGCCTTGCATACAATGCAAATATGTTAGGACTATCTAGTAGGTGAGAATGTACTGCTAGAATGGTCTTAAGTAAGCAAATAAAACATCCAGATTTAAATTTAAAAAATCATCTTTCTTGATGGCAATGCGAAAAAATGGATCTGGGGACAGCAAAGGGTCTACCAATTCAACAAAATAAAGTAACAATCATATGCCAGGCATGATGCTAAGAGCTGAAGACAGAGTTGTGAACCACACAAGCCCAGCTCTCAACATGCTTTGGTCCACCGGGACACCATTTTAGAAATTATCCAGGTGACAGCTGCTGAGGCCTAACTGAAGGAAAGAAGAATGTTAACAAAATGGCTACCATTCATTAAGCACTTTATGTCTGTCTCGGTTCTATCAATTTTGCCCACATTATCTAATATCTTTAAACAACCCACATGAGCGTATTTATTATGGCTGTTTTTTAGCTGATGAGGAAACAAACAAAAAGAGCTTAAATAACTTTCTGATGTCACACAACGAAAAGCTGGCAGAGCTGGGATTCAAACTCAGGTAGTTTGGTTTCAAAATTCATGCTCTTAACCTCATTTTCTGAGCCCCTAAGAGACAGTCACAAAGACACATAAGTAACAGGATACACACTAGAAATAAATATTGGAGTCAGATGACAGAGCAGCCACGTCTGATTCATCTTTATTCCTCTTCGCACATCTTTCATGATACTTGATCAATAAATGTACTGAACAAATGTGTGAACCAAGACAGAAACAGGATAGTCAGTATTTCCTGTAACTTATTTAGTAACATCTAGATTGAAATACATAGTCTTAGTTATCAGATATTCTTCTAGATAAACATTTGAGCTCACATTAAAATTCAAACAATTCAGTTCTAATAGTTTTCATATAAGAGCTAAATATGAGTACAGGAGATACTTAAGAGATATGTACTATGTATATATATTAATATATACATATAATAAGTACATATGTTTACACATCTAAACACACCCATGTTAATATTATACTTCAGCCAACTCCACCCAGCTGAGAAGAGAATGCACAACTCCACCTCAAAAGGTGCTTACATGAACAAACTGTATGAAGAGCAGACCAAATGGCAGCATCTAATTTTAGCTGTGCTTTTAGAATTTGTCAGCTATCCTCCCAGATTTTTGATGACTACAGAATGAACTACAAGGTTATTTAAAAGATGAAATCAGTACTACTTGTTCCCATTACCTCAAAACAAAGATCTGAAAATAAATGGTTATTGTATATCATGAAAATATAAACTTAAGAATCAGTTATTTTCCCATTCAAAACCATCTCAAGATGACTAAACAAATTCTTTTTATTTCATACCTGAATTTTCAAGATGCCAACCACCTGAGTGGTTGAAGGAGTAATTGTAAACTTCCACTCTGATCTCCAACGACCATTCCTTAAAAATAAAAACAGCAGCTGTAGATAAGGTAGGGAAAATAATTTGAATAAATTTCAAGTTCCAGATTTAAATCTAACGCTGCAGTATGAGAATGTGGGGGATGGATGCTGGACATTCATTTTCTAATCACTGAAATATTCAAAAGAATCAATAGGTTAAGTTCAGTTATGAGCTACATATAACTGAATCTTCATCCCATTGATAAAAAAGGACCTATATAATGGAGGCAACTTCAGAATTCAAATCCTGAAGCTTAAAATACTTTTGAAAACTAAGTACCAAATAATTCAAAAAGAATGGATAGTAAAACATCATTCTTAAGAAGGTTTTGATATCTGGAAAGAGAAGGGCTATAAATATAAAGAGTTATAAGCATCAGATTTTTTTCTTTTCCAATTTTAGGTTTAAAGTTTTCATATAAAAGGCACAATCTCCTTCTACTTCCTGAAATGATTTTCAGTATACAAATCAACACATATTCATCACAGTAGCAAATTGTGACATTACAAACAAGCAACAGGTATGTTATCATTTTTGTCTCCCAGATAATGAACTTCTTTTTCTAACAGCCTTTTCATAGCAACTCCTTTTCTTTTGATGCTAAAATTTTCTCCTTGCTCTTTGCATGCTAAAGACATTCTGATATGCAAATTTATACGTGTTATTTTTTTTTTTTGCAAACAGCATATATTTCTAAAATAGTCACAGGGCTAATGGATCACTTTCCTGGCTTTGGTATAAAATTATTTCTGGGTTCCTTCTGATATTCTTTCCGTCTAACCAATCATGAAAATCTGTAGAATGATGGTATGGTATTCTTATCATTAAAAGTTAACATTTAAAAAATACTATTATTAGAACGATGTATACGTTCTACAGACTAAAAGATAATTTTACAACTTGTCTTGATTTTTAGTGACTCATTCAAAAATTATCCATAGAAGCTTAGCTGGGAAAATCTACGTCCTATTCATTTTATTTCATGATTCCAAAGTAAGTTATTCTTTTTATTTAGGTATTAGTATCAAGCATTAGTGAGTTCTAAGAATATAAATTTCTGATTTATTATGATAATATGCGTATATCACAACTGCCTGTAAAAAGAAATTCCAAATCAAGTAATGGTGCCAATTTGAAAACTATTTCATAAGATCCTTCCAAAGATATTACTATAAGTAATAGTAAATGATATTGAGTAGAGAGCACCCTTTCATTAATGGAGTAAACAGTCAAAACGTCCTACCCTTTAATTATATTCTTCCCTTCTCTTCTAGTAATGTTGTCATTGCAAATATGTGTTCATTCAAACATTTGCTAAACCTGCAATACTGCCAGACATTAGGGAAACAGTAGAGACCATGAAGAGAATATCCCTAGTGAATCTATGGAACATCCATGACTAGTATCTTCTGATTTTTATTCTATCTCTATTTTAGGTAGACTGAAGTATATTTCTTTGTACCAAAATATTTAGATTTAAATTATTGTGATATGTGATGTTTAGCACTTGGGAATATCATACAAATTTTGTCTTTTCCAAAAAGTGCAAATCATTTTTAACTTCAATGATATAATGTTCATAGTGGTAGTTTAGAAAAAATTCAGATATGTAGAGTGAAATAGTGAGAATAGAAAACTCAAGAAGAGACAGCATCTTCATTTTACATACGCTAAAGCTCAAATAATTTGTGTTTTTGAAAACTAGTAAATTTACTAAACATTTCCAATATATTTTAAAGTAAAACTTAGTAACAAGAATTTTCCTTTAATAGTAGTTCAACAAGATTGATTTTATCATACATATCAGGGCACAATTAGAATAAACTGTGATTTCGTGCAGATTTATTTCTTTAGGACACTAGTACATTGATGTTACAAATTTTTAGGGCTAAAATGGAGAAACTACATTTATATGAAGTTCACAGAAGTACACCATAAAAGGTGACTGCGGCCTGTCATGAAGGCATATGTTTACACAGGAATGGATTTTCCTTCAGTGGTAATGTATCTGCATTCCTCCAAACATTCTTGGTTAACCTGGTAACCTTGCATTTATTTCTGAGATGGTTTAGTATGGGAGCAACCTTGGGCCCCAGACCAAACTGGTCCTCAGGGGTTACTGACACCTGTTTACCCTCGGTAGCACCCCCAACCAACCTGGCTAGCAAGTCAAAGACTAAGATATTTAAAAGGTAAATATTATAACCATACTTATTCTGAAGACCTTAGAGTGTATTAACTAAAAAGGGGATAAATGTAAAGATTTCATCTAATGTGGAACTTACAAAGTCTTGTCTAAGAATAAAAAGGTCTAACAACTTGTCAAAGATTAATAAGGCAAGTCTGTGCGTTGGGAGGCTAGACTTTTATAAGGAATAAGCAAATGATTTGCACATAAAATTGTAAGACATGACTGTAGTTTCCCTCACACTGGCCAACCACACACAAGGCAATCCACATGAAAATATCTACTTCAGAGCGCCCAAGTTCACACACACAAAATCATAGTTCTTCACTTTATAATCACCTCTGTTCTCCTCCCTAAAGTGAGTCCCATTCAGAAACACCTTCTAGAACGAACACGTGGGCCAGCCAACCGGTCAGCTGGCAGGCACACGTATTCCCATAGGACGTTGCTTGCTAGTCTCTAGAAACACTTCCCACTCCTGCATTCTTTTCACCGTGTGTTAATGAATTTCCTGCTATCTTTAAATGATTAGGCTGATGATGAAGCAGATAACTTTCTTATATCAAAAAGCTGAAATTTTATATTATGTTTAGATTGCTCTTAGTCAATCACACACAAACAAGGTATAGACCCAATCAATAAAGCAAGGACCTTTTATACAGAATATAAACAATGTCACAATTCCCCACTACACAAAATTTTAACTTACCAAAAGTTTTTTGCTTGGAACTGATGGCTTTCTATGCATGCAATAATGGTTTGCTGTCCATCTATTTTTTTACCATATACCTTGACGGCAAAGAAAACAAACACCAGAGTGAATTTAGGGTGCAGAACATCCAGCTCTAAACATACATAAAATACTGAAAACTGTACAGCACTTTGGCAGGACTATGTAAAAGAAGACAAAACAAGTCATCAGTCTAACATAGGAGCTAGAAAAACAAGTGCTCATGTATGTACATCCAATCACAGATGCTTAGTGGATCATAAATGAAACGATAGAGTACAATGTACTGAGTAAAACTCTACTCTAAAATGTTCATGAACATCCCAGACATACCACACTTTTCATTCCAAACACAAGTATCATAAGAAGTGGAGGTAATTTAAACATACAGATGCCAATCTGGCTGTTTCCATGCAAATAAAAACTGGACCTAGATTACGATGATCATCTGTTTACTTCACAATCTTAGGGACGGCTATTTCTCTAGTCATTTAAAAAGGATCTGGCTAGAGGTGAGCAAGTTACTTCCTATAACTAAGAAAGGTTGTTATAAGGACGCCTGTGACAGTCTGATGATGTTACTTCAGCTCTTGTTTGCTGCTTTAAAAATAATAACTTCATTGTGACTTCAATGCCGGGGAACAAATGAGGAGTCTCTAGCTCCACCTAACCACTTTCTTTTTGAGTTTTCTTCCAAAATAATCCTAATCAACAAGGATTAGGATAATAATCTCATATAATTATTGAGAACTAGATACTTAAGGGGACTACAGGAATTTTTGTCCTAACCAAATTAACCAGGTTAATTTCAGACAGCGAAATGAGGTGCTACTGGTAATATTAATACTTCTGTTGGGACAGCAGGTATAAACCAGGATGTACGGTCACCTCAGGTTGGAAGAGGTCCACATGGCCTTGAAAGCCACCCTCAGAAGCCTGGACGCTATCTAAGCGCAGTGGAAAAAATCCGAAAGACTGTAAGCAGGGGATTTTCATAATCTGACTGCGACTTCAGAAGATCACTCTGGCTATGGAGATCACAGAAGCACAGACTGTGGGGGACTGAAAACCCTATCTGGGTCACAGAATGTTACGAAAGAAAGAAAAAAAGCAATCCTACTTCCTAACATTTTATCCTGAAAACATGAAAACAGGTTAAACTTATGAAAGAACATTAAAAAAGTAAGAAATTTGATTGTGAAACACACAAAGAAATGATTCCGCTTCCAAATAATTTTATTTGTTTTAAGGTCTCATAACTTAATGAAATAAGCTTGATCTAAACTTATTGAGATGTGTCATGAACATGAGATGAAAGAATCTCATCATAATCATCCTCTTCTAATCAATGTATGAAAATTCCTACTTGAATTTAACTCAAGATAACAACCAGTTTTTCCATTTTGGGCTATCAAAATATATTTACTATTTAGGGTTTCTTGGGGAAAAAAACATTGTTAGACATATTTACTTCAAGAAAAAAATGAATGGCAAGTTATAAAATGTCAGTTCTGTAAGTTACTATAAATTTCATAAAAACACTGCCACATTTACATAAGACTAAAGAAATGATGACTTACAGTGCAGACCCCATTCGGATAATGTTCTTTTACATAAGCTCGCAGAGCAGTTTCTACTGAAGTTCTCCATGATTCAATTGCATTTTCTGCTTCATACGGTCTTGGATCAGTTGCTTCCTTTCTTAAGTGATCAAATTTGAAACAGATTCTGTTTTTTGGATCCAAAAACTTTCCATTTCCCAAGTCGCCATGTTCTGTTATCAATACCTTCAATGACATAATAAATTTGGGAAAACAAATATTTAAAATAGCATTTCAGTACTGACATATAAGTATACCTTCACTTAAGCCTTTTCCTTAAAACTATAAAGTAATTCTACTCCAAACAACTGGTTTGGAGTAACTACAGGGCACAACTAGAATATTTCAAATGAGTCGACTACACAGACAATGAAGTTACTCTCATTCGGCTTAGATCAGTGGATCTGATCTAACAGAACTTCCAACTACCCAGGGAAAAAAAATGCATCTCCTAACATACTGCTGGAGTCAGTTTTCTTTTGAGAACTATGAATAGTTACTTTTCCTGTTACTAGTCTCCAGTTCCTCAAACATTCTTCGATGAGGGTATTTATAAGAATGGTTTTAATCCAGTGAGACTCCTCATCAGTGTGTCTACATTGCTCCTGGGCCCACAGTCTCAGCTTCTGTGAAGTGCCTCTTGTTTGTGTAAGCTAATCATTCACAGTTGTTTTCAACTGACTTCCAAATTTTTTAAAATGTAATTTATTCATTTATGTACATTTATATTACACATGCATAAATTTGACATTTTGTACTTTATTTAAAAAATTTCCATTTTCCTTCCCTTGCAACTCTCCCAATTTTTGACTCCTCATTCATGACAGGACATAGCCATCCCTCTGATGTAAATCACGAAACAGAAGCTGTATCCCCCTAAATTTTTTTTAGTCACATAATCCTACATAGATAAATATATATACACATCAATGCACATACATACATGCATGCAGGGTTCTTGTTTGGGTCATTGTTTTATAACAATGAATAGAATAAAAGTGCATGCACACACCTATTTTTCTGCTTCTGGCTTTTTTCAACATAAATACCTTACAGAAACCCTTCCAAGTTAACTGGTATACCTTTCACCATTCTTTTTAATGGTTGCATAATATCCCACGATGTGACTATAGTGTAATTTATTCTGTCATTCCACTATTGATGCTCCATCTCTTTATGTCCAAGCTGTTTTCTTTTAGGGGGGAGGGATGGGCACATTAAAAATGTTGAAATAATTATTATTGTACATATATTTTAACATACTGATGTTTCTGTCTCCATTGGATGCTTCCATTTCTCTTGAATAAATTCCCAACAGTGGCGACTGAGGTATAGGGTTTATATATTTAAATTTAATACATAATTAGATTGCTTTCAAAAAATGGCTGTAACAAACTGCATTTCTATGAACAATATAAAAGATAATGTTTCCCTTCATATTATCACAATCAATAGGCATACAATTCTTTTCTCAGTCTGATGGGCATGAAATATATCCCATTACTTTAATTATATTTCTTTGACTTCCTGACAGATCTAAGTATCTTTTCATGTTTTGTGGGCCATTTGCTCTTCTGTGAGCAAATATCCTTTAATATTTTTTACGATTTCTTTTTAAAATTTGTAAGAGTCCTTTGTTTAAAGCATCTGCTTCATTTCATTCTACAGTTAAAATAATTATTATGTAGCAAAATGTCCATCTTTTCTTTCATAGTTTCTGGGTTTCCAGTTTTAAGATGATCTCCCGTGCCCTTATCTTGTATATGTGGACTCTTTTCTCCTAAAATTTTAGTTATTTTACAAATTTTTAATCCACCTGAAATTTCTGTATATTGTATGACAGAGATCCAACTTTTTCTTGATAGAAACCAGTTGTGCCAATATCTTTTATTGTATGTCTGTTTAAATTACAACCTTGTCATGTATACAAATTTTCATATTTTGGGATTAAATCCTGGACCTATATGCTGCTCTACTGAGCTATTTGTCTACTCTATACAATACCATCCTGATTTGACTTTACATTGGTTGTAAAGGATCTTCTGCTGTCTAGTAAGGCAATTCTCTCACTGTTCTTACTCTTCTTACATTTTTCTTGCTTTTTTTTCAACCTTTTTTTTTTATATAAACTTTATGAAAATTTTGACCAATCAAGCTATCAGGATTCTAATCAAACTGCATTAAATTCATATTTTCATTTTTAAAATTTAACTTTCTATCTCAAAATGAAATGTGATGTGCCTTTCTACTATACAGATCCTTTTTTGTGTTTCAAAAGGACAACCACCATTTACTTCATAATCCTATTTTTTTCTTCTAAAGGTTATTTCTAGGTTAATGTATAGTTTCACCACTATTTAAAATGAAACTCCTCCCCCTCCAACCATTTCTAGTTTAAGGTACTTACTTGCCGCAATAAAGGAAAGCAAATGAGTTTTATATACCTACCTAAAATTCAGTCATCTCATGGAATTCTTTTAAGTTCAGTAGTTTTTTAAGGCTGGGAGGCTAATTTTACTAAAGTCTCTCAGTATTTCTAAATCAATCAATCAATCAATCACCTAAGAGTGTTCTCTTCTTTTTCAAAGGTTTAAAAGTTTTCATTCTCTAGTCATATTTGCTACACCTCCATGATATTAGATTAATAATGATAAGTAGCTATTAGCTATTCCTGGACAATTTTCTATTTTAACTAAAATTATTTGTGTTTGTAGTTTATGATATTACTATCGGTTTTTGTTAAACAATATATTATAGTTAAGAGTTTTTTCTATTCATATTTTACTTAGGGTTTTTGCAATGAGAACTAGCTGCTGGATCTTCCAAATTACTTTTCACTGTCTACTGATAAGGTTTTCCCTTTGGATACATTCTAGTTAGTCTTGGCATATTATTTTTTTTGATATACTCATATTCCTGGATTCTATTTGCTAACGTCTATTTAAATTTTTCAATCTATAGTCATATGTGAGATTACTATAGAGTTTCTTTTTGTTTTATTTTTATTAGATTTAAACATTAAAATTATGCTAGGCTCATAAAACAAGTTTGGGAGCTATCCAACATTATAAAAAGATGCCTGAAACTAAAATAAATAAGTAAATAAAAATAAAAGGATGCATTCTTCTTTCAGGGATTTATCTTAAGAAGATAGTCAGTGTGCCCAAAGGTACAAAGATGTTTAACACAGCATTGTTTATAACACTAAAAAAATAAAAAAATGAAAAAAAAAAAAACCCACAAAAAAACCAAAATCTCACAAGAGAAAGAAAATAAATTTAGGTTAATAAAATGAAGCACTATATAGCTTTTTATATATGTGTATACACACATGCATATCTCTCTCTATATATAAGCTTATGCTTTCCTTTCAGTTACAAGTCATCTTTTGTCTAGTCTCTTTTCGCCCTACAACTAAAAGACTACATGTTACATAAGGAATAATGACAAATATAACCTTTACTATATTGATATTTAGCTACTAAGAACTAATTGTTACTACACTTATGTTCTACTTACCAGTTCCTTCTTCATATTGTTTTACATAAATTGTGCTTCATATAGCACAGTATGAATGTGCTATATACTGTGTAATACTGATACAATCACTGTTCAATTACTAGTTAACACTAAACCAAAAAATTAAGAATGCTAGTGACCTTTTGTGGCTTTTCTTAGCTTGGCAATTCTAACTCGCACTTTGGAAAGAAAAGATTTAATAATTACTAAATGCTAAGTTACTCACATGAAGAATTGTAGAATTCCAGAGCAACCAAATTATGATATAAATCTTACTAATATATATTCTAGATTTTGGATTAATATAGGATTGATTTTTTTTTCCTATAGAAAACAAGAAAGTAGATTTAAAGTAATTATTTTCCAAAATCTTAAAAGAATTATATTTGAATTTCTAAAAGGAACTTTCTGCTAATAGTATTATTGGTTTCAACAAAAGAAACTAAATTTTCAATTACTTTGCCCGTAAGTGGCTATGATAAAAGTGAACACTTTTTTATCTTTTAAACACACCACTTCATAATTCTTGCAGGATAATAATAACCATTATAAATGAAACAAAGAATAGCTAGATCCTGTGTTTACATGAAACATACCTGATCCTCATAACCTTCAATTTTTACTGGAGTAAACTGGTCCAGGTTATACTGCGCAAATGCACTAAAAAAGAAAAAGGCCAATTACTTAAAATTACTTAATACCCTTAAAAAAATCACAGTCAATTCACCTGTCAATAAAAGTCACATGGCAAGTTAAATAAAATTATAACTCTCTATTAATGATCTTATATTAACTGTAAATATTAGATAGGTATGGCTATTTTTAAAACTGATGAATGATACCAGCTTTCAATGATTAGCAAAAGAAAATTAAATCAGTAAATATAATTAATCTTTTCATTCAAACCCTTGAAAGTAAAGATTAGCCATCTATAAGATACATATCCAATTACGTAGTATATGACAGACCAGGAAACAAAGTAGTTGCTATGAGAGATGCAAAGAGTAACCAGACAGACCCTACAGTCAAAGGGCTTACAGCTGAATAAGAAAGATAACAGACAAACATAAAACAAAGTAGAACAAATATAAGAGAATGACCAATAAAGCACCATGAATAATACATATATTTTTAAAAATACATTCTAAGAAGAAAAGAGAATTAGATGTTATTTCATAATGGATGTAATACTGAGAAATGGCCTTGAAATAATGGGTAGGATCTGTGGTCTTGTAGAAATTGGAGTGATGTGAAGAAAAGAATATTTCAATTAGAGGGACCAGGATGAGCAAAACACATGAGAAGATAGGTTAGGTCCAACATAACAGAAAGCACCAAGCTCAATGCCTGGCATGTAGCAGGTATGTAGTTAGTTTACCGAAGTGAATGGCAAGGTTTAAAAGATGGAATAATTACTTCATTTGGGAGGCAAAGCATAATCACAAAAGCTTTCTGAGAAAGGAGAACATAGAGCTACTTTAAAGATTAATTTGGCAGTAGTGTGTATGACAAATTGGGAAGTGAAGCAACTACAGCCAGAAAAAGCACTTACGTTATTGTTAGGCAAACATCCATGTTAGAACTGCTGAGAGTCTGAACTAGGAAATGGTGATGGGATGAATTCAAAAATAAAGCCTCTCTCTATTCTCATGAGTAAAGAATAATATATTATGTAACTACATAATACACTTGTAGGAAAAACTCTCATCGTACAAATGATTATCTAAAAATACATAAAGATCATACTGTATTTTATAAAACCTGTAACTTGAGAAATTTATTCCACTTAACCGTGTTTCCTCAAAAATAAGACCTAGCCAGACAATCAGCTCTAATGCGTCTTTTGGAGCAAAAATTAATATAAGACCCGGTCTTATTTTACTATAAGAACAGTTTTATATAAGACCGGGTATAATATATAATATAATATAATATAATATAATATAATATAATATAATATAATATAATATAATATAATACCGTGTCTTATATAAGACCGGGTCTTACATAATATAAGACCGGGTCTTATATTATAGTAAAATAAGACCCAGTGTTATACAATTTTTGCTCCAAAAGATGCATTAGAGCTGACTGTCTGGCTAGGTCTTATTTTCGGGGAAACATGGCAACAGAAAAGACATTGAGAATTTTAAAATTTAGGAAATATATCTCTCAATCTAATCTCCTTGGGAGCTTTGCATGTTATTCTGGATGGTAAGATGTCTACCGAATTTTCAGGTATTAGCTACTCAGTCTCTCCAGAAAGGAACATTTGGTTGATCAAAGCATTACTGAGTTAATAAAAGACTAGAAAATGTAAAAATAGCAAAGTAGAATTCAGTTTCTAGTTGTTAAATTCCTGACACTGCATGTTCAAAAATGATGGGAGTAAATATAGAAATGCATGAAGGAGCTACAGAAAGAAGTATCTGATTTTCTTAATTCATTAAAACCACAATCTTCCTAGGAATAGCCTCAACATAGCCAGGCAGTCATTAACCCTTAAATGAATCTACCTCAAAAGTATGTCTGAGATTAAATTAAAAACACACACACACTAGAGTCATGCACTGCATAAGGATGTTTCGGTCAACGATGAACCACATATATGATGGTGATCCGTAAGATTATAATGGAGCTGAACTTCCCTATTGCCTAGTATGTCACAGCACTGTGCGTGACTCATATGTGTGGTGATGCTGGCGTAAACAAACCTACTGAACTGCTAGTCTTATAGAAGTATAGCACATACAATTATGTACAGGACATAATACTTGATGATAATAATAAATAACTAGGTTACTGGTTTATGTATGCTCTATACTATGCTTTTAATTGTTATTTTAGAGTGTACTCTTTCTACATATATAAAAAGTTCCATGTAAAACAGGTATGCCGGGTTACGCCAGCAGCCTCGTATATCTCTCATTTACCATGTCTCGAGTGCATCATTTATTTTCTCTCATGCTTGATTGAATCTCGTGTTGTTTGTACAGTACCATGCTGTACAGGTTTGTATCCTAGGAACAATGGGCTATACCACCTAGGTTTGTGTTAGCACACTCTGATTTTTGCACAAGGACGAAACTGCTTAACGATGCATTTCTCAGAACAGGTCCTTATTGTTAAGTGGCCCATGACAATATTCTAAATCACTTAGAATTACTGGAAAGTAAAAGACACATTTAAATATAAATACGGATATGGGTGGCCAGATGTCTCAGTTGGTTGGAGCACAAACTCTCAACAACAGAGTTGCCAGTTCAATTCCCACATGGGATGGTGGGCTGTGCCCCTGCAACTAAAGATTGAAAATGGCGACGGGACTTGGAGCTAAGTTGTGCTCTCCACAACTAGACTGAAGGACAACTTGGAGCTGATGGGCCCTGGAGAAGCACCCTGTTCCCCAATATTCCCCGATAAAAAATTTAATAAATAAATAAATAATACGGAGAGTAATTTGGTCCTAGGCCTTTTACTGTCTATAATAACAAACTCCATCTATCTATAACTTGGGAGTGAGGGAAGAATAGGAAATCTAAAAACGCGACAATAAATATGAAATAGGTAAAATTTTATCTTAAACGCTCAAAGCAAGTTAAATAGGTCACAGTTACACAGTATAGTGGAAAAAAGGTACTTATTAACCTACGAAGTCAGAATACAGAATATCTGTTTTGTTCAAACTCTGTATTAGCTAGCGTGAGCACCATTTACCTCACCTACAAAAAAGAGGGGTTTGGACTCAATGACTTCCCAAGTCCCTTCCAGTTCAGAAAACTTATTCCATCCACCCACTCGCCACCTGCTCACCCAACCCTCCATCTATACAAATATTTAAGTGTAAAACACTCTACTAGAAACAGTGAAACACTAATTTCTCTGCTTGTAGAGTTCTGTAGCCCAACTCATTTCTAAGTGACCTGTTTTTGTATTTAGATTTTTATACGCTTTACTATTAATGATTCACCAATTACATGTTAAACTCTCACCATGTGTTTCCCTCAGTTTGGCTACATTATTTCCATTATTTACTATTCAAATCCTATTCATTATTTAAACTCAGCTCGAAATCCAGCTCTAAATAGAAATTAAAGATTTCTTCCTTTGGGATTTCCTCCAAAAGCCTTTGATATACCTCTATTAAGATAACATTTTATTTCATTTGGCCTGATATTGAACATATCTGACTCCCCACTGGAAAATCCCTAAGAGGCTTATTTATCTCATCATCATAATGGAGTCTGACATTCCTATATCTGTTGAATAAAAGGCTATTTCTGGATACTTCAAAGTATTCTAGAATTGAGAGTACCAATTCTTCAGTATGTATGTCTAATTTTACGATGAAACACACTGAATTTGTGTCATTTGGTAAAGAAAGTTGTCCAATTAGAACCACTCTTCAGAACAATAGCTATGTATTTTCCCCTTACAAAAAGACAGAAAAGGGGAAAATAATGAAAGTTAAAGCAATAGGGAAAAGGTGGAAGAAAGGAAGAAAAGAAGCACATATATGTGAGGAAGAGATGTACTGGTATAAAAGAAATTCAATATAAAAAGTACAACTGAAGAAGAAACAGGACTATGGTTATGCACTTACTCCGGAGAAACTGCCACTCGGATGCAGTCTCATGTCTTTACCATGCCTTCCAAGTTACATTATGCAGGTTTAACGGGCAGCCTCAATGTTAGGTGATAAACTATCTTGAGGGTAATACCAAGTTTTGAGATATTTCAAAAGTAATTCAGAACCAAGTCTAGTGAACAACAGGGGTAACACCATTTCACAGAGAGGACACTGTGAGCCAGAGTAAATTAATTCCAAAGTCAATGATTTAAGGTATATTTCTGCACTTCACAGACACACTTAGATGTCTACAAAATAAACTCAAATGAATATTTACTTTAGAGAAATTCACTGAGGTCAACAAAAAGAATCAATATTTTCTCTATGTGTTCATCTAGTTAACAATCATTTACTGAGAGTGTAACTACATGCAAGAAAATCAGTTTCTACTGAAGGCTTCCATGATTTTTTCTTGGGTTTATATTCTACTATAAAGATCTTTTATCATTACTACTGATTTCCTCAAAGACTCAGTTCCTTAAAAAAAAAAAATCAGACTATCAGGCATTTCAATGCCTATATCTTTGAAATGTGGACCACAACTGTCCCTGAAATTTGGTTCATAACAAAAGAGAACTATAGCTCACATTCCAGTTTCTTTTTAGAACAAATTCAAGTTATTTAATTTAAATATAACAATCATCATCAGGTAAATGCTTCTTTGGACAAATAAAATACAATATTTTCATCATTTTGAGTCATATGTATGACTATTTCATACTACTTACATAATTATGAATATTTCTTTGACCTTCATTAAACCTTACTCTGCCAGGGGAAAACGTTGTCTTTAAACAAATCAAGTTTCTCATTTTCTTAACTTAAAAAAAAAAAAATCTAATTTGTGCACCTACCTAATTTGTGAAACAACCCACACATTTATTTACCAAAGATAACTCAGAAGAAAAGTTTATTTTGAAAGTTCTGTTGTTAAAAGTTCATAAATGTTGTATGTTTCTTTACTTGTCAATATGTTATATGCTATTAGAAAATTAATTTTTCTTAAATATACAAATAATTTAAGTAATATTTAAAGAAATTAAGAGTAAGTAGAAATTCACTCAGAAGCTAGTAACTTAAGTTAAAGGTATAAAGTAAACTGATTTCTATAAAGCACTTTACTATAATAATTAACAGGGTGGAAGCAACCCAGGTTTCCATTGACAGATGAATGAATAAAAAAAAATGTGGTATATATATTTAGCATTAAAAAGGAAGGAAATTCTGACACATGAGATAACATGGATGAACCTTAAAGACATTGTGCTAAGCGGAATAAATGAGTCACAAAAGGACAAACAGTGCATGAGGTACCTAGAGAAGCTAAATTCATAGAGACAGAAAGTAGAACAGTGGTTGCCAGGGACTAGGGAGAAAGGGGAATAGGAAATTATTATTTAATGGGTACGGAGTTTCAGTTTGGAAAAATGAAAACAGTTCTGGAGATGGATAGTGGTAATGATCATACAACAATCAATGTGAATGTACTTAATGCCAGAGAACTGTACACCAAAAGTGATTAAAATGATAGACTTCGTTATATGGTGTAATAAAAAAAATACAGTGAATGTTTAAATTAAAAATTTATCACAGTAAAAGACACATTGCCATTAACCCCCCTCAAAATACTCCCCCTCATTCCGAACATACTCATCCCATGGTTCTTGCCAACTTCTGAAGCAGTTCTGGAAGTCCTCTTTTATGAGTGTCTTTAGTTGCGCTCTTGTGGCTGCCTCGGGTGTCCTGAATCATTTTGACTTTGGGGAAGAGCCAGAAGAAACACAGGTGCCAGATCCAGCAAATAAGGTGGATGAGGACACACCGTAATGTTTTTATTTGACAGAAACTGCCGTACCACTAGTAATGTGTGACATGGAGCATTGTTGAGATGGAGGATGAAGTAAAGATACAAAAGAGGACTTCCAGGACTGCTGCAGAAAGTGGCAAGAACAATAGGGTAAGTGTTTTCGAAGCAAGGGGGAGTATTTTGAGTGGGATTAATGGCAGTATGTCTTTTACTGTAATACATTTTTAAAAAATTGTAATAGTTACTGTATTTTGTAATCATACGCTGAACGTGTATTTTTCCTGCAATAAAAAATAATAAATATAAACTGCTATTAAAAAATACAGGAATTTAAATCAGAAGCGAAATCAGATATGCCTGGGAGTCTGCTGAACCTCTACCTTCATTACCATTAACTGTAAAGGACATTTATTTGATGAAGCCTTCAAAATAGAATCAGAGCAAATTTCCCCCATTAGTTAGGATGTCACATGTTGGATAGCATACTAGGATGAGAGTAGGTGACTGGATGGATACTAAACACTCTTTGTGAGGCATTAAAAATCTGTTTAATTTCACCATTTTCAAAAGAGTAATGGAGTTGGTTAGCTTAAAATATGGGTCCCCAGACCTTATTTTGGGAGTTGGTCCGGGGAAGAGAATTGACCATTTCTCTGAAATCCTATGATAGGTGTGGCAAGGCATGATTCTGGTCACCGGTCCAAAGATGACACACTGGCATTTAGAATTGCCTAGTTCTTTCAATCATTTAAAAATCTGGTAAATATTTATTAGGTAAATCTATGTCAGGTACCACATTAGGTATTTATGGATGAACAAAATAAACCCCTAACCCTTCAAAATCCATTAGTGTCAAATATATAACAATAAACAAAATCTGAATAAAAATTAAAGCAATCATAATTTCAAAAACCAAAGTTTCTAAAATAATTTTACCCAACTTTGCAAAAGTCAAAATGTGGTTAGTATTGAGTATATAAGCCACTCCCAAACACACAACAAATAGACAATTTCATATTATAATTGTGTCCCTATTTCTCTCTGTGATGAAAAATATTTCTCTTCTAGCCTAGTACATACTATGCATATTTATATATTTGAACTTGATGTGCAAATATCTTTTTCAGGGAGTAGTGCTTAAAAAATACTTTTAAAACATTTTCCCATGTCACTTTTGTTATGTTAATATATAATACTTACTGGGCTGCTCCTTCCCTGAGAAGATTATCATTATTAAGCAGTAACCGAACATCTGCAAAACAAACATTATCTTTTGTATATTACTATTTTTCTATGTTTAAAATTCCTGTGTAATGAATGCAGGTTATTTTGGTCATGTATTAACACCCCCACCCCGCAACAGAGGAAGATCAAATAATCACTCTGATGGCTCAAATAAGTACAAAAACACACCATGGTATTAATTTTAAAGTTGATTAGGAAATAGAAGAGGAAATGAAATGGAAATACAAGTTATTTTATACCCTGCATAGTCAATGCAGGCAGACCGAAACATATCTCCAAAGAACTAAAATGGAGTAAGTGATACCAAGGAGGGTGTGCTGAGATCTGTGCCTCGAGTTTGACAGTGCTGTCTCGAGTTCAAGTACATGTGCTCTGCAGAGAAGGGATTCAATCAGAACCCGCTTGTGAACAGAGTGCAGATGTAGGCACTTCCGTCTTCAGACAGCACATGTTCAAACAAAAGATGAATGTATTTAGTTTGATGTGGTAGCTGCCTTATTTAATAATCTCGCTTTTGTTGATTCTTAATTCTGTCCTAATTTTAGATAGATTATTATGTAGACATGTGCCTATTAATCATTAATACATAACTTTAAAGATAATATTTATTGGAAAACCCAAGCACTCTGTAAAACATAAAGGAAAAAAAAAATCACATAATTTCACCCAAAAGAACCAAATTTCTACAGTAGTTTTGGTATATTTTCTATTATTATTTTTTCTATATACTTAGCTGTTTTACATAGTTGCTACCATAAAGTACATCCAACAATTTTTTTCACTAAATGAAAATAACACAAAGCATCTCTCATTAAGAATCTGGTTTAATATAATACAGTCTATAGTTCTTATAAACAATGTAAAATTGGACAGCCATTAAACATAATGTACTATATAGTACATAATGTACTGTATTTCCTCGAAAATAAGACCCAGCCTACTATAAGACCTAGGTCTAAAAAATAAGACATACCCCGTATTATATTAATTGTATTATATTATTCCCGGTCTTATATAAGACTGGTATTATTTTATATTTATATTATATTATATTATATTATATTATGTTATGTTATATTATATTATATTATATTATATTATATTATATTATATTATATCTGGTCTTATATTATAGTAAAATAAGACCGGGTCTTATATTAATTTTTGCTCCAAAAGACGCATTAGAGCTGACTGTCTGGCTACATCTTATTTTTGGGGAAACATGGTATATCACAAGTACATTATATTCTAGCCATTACAAAATCCAGACTGATGAAAATTTTCCTGTACAGAAAATACAGATTTTTCTACATATTCTTCTTAACTTAGTTATTTTGGTTATGTAATTTATTCTTTAGAAAAAGAATGCTTGATATATCCAGTCTTAGTGTTATGAAGTAAACACTCACCATTAAACACCTCGTTAAATTCTCCAGGAGGGGCATGAATGATGAACTTTGCTGCTATACGCACCTAAAATAGAAATGAAGATATAAATGTTCCATAGCATAGGCCTCAGCTAAAATAAAAAAAACAAAACAGTACAAAATTATGCTATTCTAAAGTTCTACTGAAAATGACTTAAGAAAAATTTAGGGATAGTGACACTTCTTCATTCAAACACCTTAAATTTATTACTCTTTAAAAATAAGCCTATTATTGTTTTAATCATTTAGTATAATCACAATTATAGGCTGAATTAGATTTAAAAATACAAAATATATAAAAGTCTCAAATAACAACATAACTTTACACCTTAAGGACTTAGAAAAAGAAAAAATGAAACTCAAAGTTAGTAGGAAGAAATAACAAAAATTAAAACAAAAATAAATTATACAGAGACCAAAAAGACAATAGAGAGGAAACTAAGAGCTGGTTCTTTGAAAGGATAAAAACTGACAAGCCCTTTACTAGATTCACCAAGAAAAAAAAAGACACAAAATCAGAAATGAAAGAGAAACTGTTACAAATCATACCACAGAAATAGAAAGAATTATGAGACTACAATAAACAATTATAATACCTGCAAACAAATCGGACAACCTAGAAGAAAAGGGTAACTCCTAGAAACATACAACCTGCCAAGAATGAATTATGAAGAAATGGAAAATCTGAACAGACCAATTAAAACTAAGGAGATTGAATCAGTAATCAAGACCCTCCTAAAAAACAATAGTTCAGGTTTCACTAACAAATTCTACCAAAAGTTCAAAGAAAAATTAATACAAATCCTTCTCAAACTCTTCTAAAACCAGAAGTGGAGGAAACTCTTCCAAGCTTTTATGAGGCTAGCGTTACAAGGGTGCCACAAGAACAGAAAATTATAGTCCAATATCCCTAATGAACAGAGACACAAAAATCCTCAATAAAATATTAGCAAACTGAATTCAGCAATACATTAAAAGGATCATATACCAAGACCAAGTGGGATTTATGCCAGAATGCAAGGATGGTTCAACACCTGTAAATCCGTCAGTGATACACCATATTAACAACATAACGGATGAACATCATATGATCATCTCAATAGATACAGAAGAAGTACTTGACAAAATTTAACATCCATTTATGATAAAAACTTTCAACAAAGCAGTTAAAGAGAAAATGTACCTCAACAAAACAAAGATAATATATGACAAGCCCACAGCTAACATCACACTCAAAGGTGAAAAGCTGAAAGATTTTCCTCTAAGATCAGAAACAAAACAAGAATACCCACACTCACCACTTTTATTCAACATACTCATAGTATTGGAAGTCCTAGCCACAGCATCAGACAAAAACAAAAACAAAAAAAAGAAACAAACAAATAAAAGATATCCAAATTCGAAAGGAAGAAGTAAAACTACCACTTTTTGCAGGTGACGTATTATATATAGAAAACCCTCAAGACTCCATCAAAAAACTGTTAAAACTAATAAATGAATTCTGTAGTTACAGGATATAAAAATCAATATACAAAAATCATTTCTAAGAACGAACTATCACAAAGAGAAATTAAGAAACAACCCCATTTAAAATTACACCAAAAAGAATGAAATAATTGTAACCAAGGAGGTAAAAGACCTGTATACTGAAAACTACAAGACATGAATGAAATTAAAATATAAATAAATGGAAAGCTATTCTGTGCTCATGGATAGGAAAAATCAATATAGTTAAAATATCCACACTGCCCAAAGCAATCTACAAATTCAGTACCATCCCGATCAACATTCCAATGACATTTTTCACAGAAATAGAATAAAATAAACCTAAAATCTGTAAAGAATCACAAAGACCCCAAATAGCCAAAGCAATCTTGAGAAAAAAGAACAAAGCTGAAAGCTCCCTGATTTCAAACTATATTACAAAAAACCACAGTAATTAAAACAGTATGGTACTGACAAAAAAAAAAAAAAAAAAAAAAAAAAAAAAGGACACAGATCAATGAATAGAACAGAGATCCCAGAAATAAACCAATAGGTATATGGTCAATTTATGACAAAGGAGCCAAGAATATACACTGGGGAAAGGACAGTCTTTTCAATAAATGGTGTTTGGAAAACTGGACAGCCATACGCAAAAGAATGAAACTCGATCACTATCTTACACCATGCATAAAAATTAACTCAAAATATAAAACCTGAAACCATAAAACTTCTAGAAGAAGAGATAGGTGGTAAGCTCCTAGACATAAGTCTTGGCAATAATTTTTTAAATCAGACTCCAAAGCAAAAGCAACAAAAAACAAAAATGCACAAGTGGGACCACATCAAACTAAAAGCTTCCAACCAAGAAAGGAAATCATCAACAAAGTGAAAAGGCAACCTACAGAATGGGGGAAAATATTTGCAAATCATATAGCTGATAAGGGGTTAATATCCAAAACATATGAAGAACTCATACAACTCAATAGCAAAAACCCCCAGTCTGATTAAAAAATGGGCAGAAAATCTGAATAGACATTTTCTCAGACATACAGATGGCCAAGCAGTACATGAAAAGATACTCTACATCATTAATCACCAAAGAAATGCAAATCAAGAACACAATAAACATCACCTCTGTTAGAATGGCTATTATCAAAAAGAAAAGAAATAACTATTGGCAGGAATGTAAACTGGTGCAGCCACTATGGAAAACAATATGGAGGTTCCTCAAAAAATTAGAAATGGAACTACCACATGATTCAGCAACTCCACTTCTAGGTATTTATCTGAAGAAAATGAAAATACTAACTCAAAAACATATCTGTACCCCCACATTAATTGCAGCATTATTTACAACAGCCAAGGTATGGAAACAACTTAAGAGTCCGGCAATGGATGAATGAATAAATTGTGACACACAAATACACACACACACACACACACACAAGACTATTATTCAGCCATCAAACAATGAAATCTTGCCATTTGTGACAACATAGATGGACTTTGAGGGCATTATGCTAAGCGAAATAAGTCAGACAGAGAAAGACAAATGCCTCAGATCTTTTATATGTGGTGTCTAAACCAACCAATCAAAAAACCCAAGCTGCCAAACTCATAGAGGACAGACTGGTGGTTGCCAGAAGTTGAGGATGGCAGGGAGGTAGGAGAAAAAGAAAAAAGAAAAATATACATATATAATTTAATGCATTTAAGAATCCAAAGCACACACGCACCCCCCCCCCCATATATAATTTGCTTATTAGTGTGTGTATGACACACACACAAACATCAGTAAATTTTTCCTTTAAACTGAAATGGAAAAAAATTATCAAGGAAATCTGTATGTGTGAAGAAGTAAGATGCACTTAGGTATAATGAAGAAAACATATTTATGTGTCTCAAATTAGTGAAAAATATAGAAAGTAAGAGGGGAAGAATGGCCTTCCCCACTTCTTCTTAGGGAATTTTAGTTCAAAGGTAAGACATAAAATATCAACAGGTGTACTGAGAGATATATTTAAGAGAATAAAGGCTATATTTGCGAAAGAGATTAATCACTAATTAAATTATACCTGAGAAGTTAAATGGTATGCCTCGTATTACAGTTTACTGAAGAAGTCTTGAGTATTTATAATAGTTTTCCAACTACTATACAGCAAACTTTGACTAAGTTCAGACCGTGTTCCTGAAAGTGTAGTCCCTAAACAAGCAGTTTCAGTGATTTTGTCCAAAATGCACAATTATGGGCCGCACAGACTCTGGAAATGCGGCTCTGAAAACACCATATATACAAGCTTTCCCGGTGATTTTTAAATGCATATTCACGTATTTGCTGAATTAAGAGACAATCCTAGGCAAAAAGAAAACCTTGACTTATTTTCATCTTTCCCACTTTACTAGCACTGTCAATTCTCTGATGTGGAAACTAAAAATAATGGAAAGAAAAGACTTATACAAGGTCTGACAACTAAGTTCGCGAACTTGCTGCACCGATGTTGCTAACCTTTTTTGATATCAGAGGGATTATTCACTATGAATTTGTACCAACTGGACAAACAATTAACCAAGTTTACTATTTCGAAGTGCTGAAAAGGCTGCGTGAAAAAGTTAGACAACCTGAACTTTTCACCAACAATTCATGGCTCTTGCATCACGGCAATGCACCAGCTCACACGGCACTGTCTGTGAGGGACTTTTTAGCCAATAAACAAGTAACTATTGGAACACGCTCCCTGATCTGGCCCCCAATGACTTCTTTCTTTACCCAATGATAAAGGAAATATTGAAAGGAAGACATCTGGATGACATTCAGGACATCAAGAGTAATACGATGACAGCTCTGATGACCATTCCAGAAAGAGTTTCAAAATTGCTTTGAAGGGTGGATGAGGTACATAGCTTCCCAAGGGGTGTACTTCAAAGATGTCTGTAGTGATATTCAGCAGTGCGGTATGCAGCTTTTTCTAGGATGAGTTTGCAAACTTAATTATCCAACCTCGTATATGTTTGTGTATAAACAGGGGTGCCAAAAAAAATGTATACAAGTGGACACTTTGGTCAACGTTACTTAAGCAGTAGTTGGGCATAATCACAAGTGTCTGGACGCTGATGGTCACCACTTTGAGCACTTCCTGTAATTGCTGAAGGCAAACGTAACTTGTATTCATCTTTTGTTATTGGCATACATTACTTTCTTTTGTGTGAATTTTATTGGGTAACCGTGTGTCTTTTCCAGGACCCATCAGCTCCAAGTCAAATCGTAGTCCTTCCATCTAGTTGTGGAGGGCACAGCTCAGCTCCAAGGCCAGTCCCCATTTGCAATCTAGTTGCAGGATATGCAGCCCACCATCCCATGTGGGAATCCAACTGGCAACCTTGTTGTTAAGAGCACCTGCTCTAACCAACTGAGCTAACCAGCCGCCCATTGAGTATTACAATTTTAATACAGTTTTCCTGCCTTAAAATGTGTATATTTTTTTGGCACCCTCTGTATGTTGTGTGTGTATGCATCTAAGTACACATGTAGTTTTCAGAAGACAGATGAAAGATGTTTCTCAGTAGAGGCCACACACGAGTATGTGACAAAGCCTTAAAAAGGTTAGAAAATGTCAGTTCAAAGAAACAAGCCTTTAATAGTCTAGAACTCTCAAGTTTTAAGCAAAATCTATGATTGTTGTTAGATACCACTGAGAAATAACAATTAAGATGATAACAAAAGTGGGATAATTGACATTAGTGTTTGCCAAGCACTCTACATGGATTTAACTCTTCACAACAACCCTATGAGGTGGTTACTATTATATTTGCACGTTTTTTAGATGAGGTAACTGAAGCAGAACCTAAGTAACTGATGCCTGAATCTACTTTTATTCACTACATTATGCTGCTTTTCAGATTTAAAAGTTTTGGTGGAATGGGTAAAACCCAGCCACCAAAAGATGAATCTGGCAAATGTAACAGTGTAGCCAACAAACAACTGTCTCAATATAAATAATTTTTTTTTGTATTTAAAATGTCAGTAATAACTTAAGTGAAACAGACAAATTCCCTTAAAGACACAAAATACGAAATTCACTCAAGAAACAGAGAACCTAGATCTATTAAACAAATTATCTTTAAAAGCTTTGCAACAAATAAAACTCCAGGTTTTCTTATACCCAGTATTTAAGAAAGAAAGAACACCAATTCTACACAAATTACTCCAGAAAACATAAGTGAAGAGAACACCTTCCAACTCATTTTAAAGAATAGCACCATCCTATACCAAAGACTAAAATAATTCAAGAAACACAACTGTAAAAAAATAGTATAATCAGAGTTATTTTAAAATGAAGCAGGAGCTGCCACCCCAGAGGAACTGCTTGGCACTTATGCCTCAAATCTTTGGAATGTTAAAACAGGGCAAAATAAGCTTTGGACTGGGCCTAAAGCAACACTGTATGCCAAACAACTACTTGCAAAGATAACAAGAAAGCAGATATTATGACTACAGGACTGATGACTACCAGACTGAAAATTAAAAACACTGTTTAGAATTCGCCACTATGTTAGCTTATCTGCACCAATAGAAACGCCTTCCATGGATATGATTGTTCCCTTTCCCTCTCATAAATACCTCCTGTCTTTGTCTCCTAATTGGAACATTACACTATTTGGGTTTCTGCCTGAATCAGTGCTTCCCAAATAGCTATTCTTTTTTGATCTCAAATAAATGCTTGTTGCCTCTCACTTTGGTCTTTTATTTTTAGATTAGCACAATTCACAGACCCAAATCTCTCATGAACATAGATGCAAAATTCTTCAATAAAATATTAGCAAGTCGAATCTAGCAATAATATATAGAAAGGATAACACATCATAACTAAATAGTTTTTCCTGGAAATGTAGGGCTGTTTCAATATTTAAAAATGAATGACAGCAATTCACAATTATCAACTGATTAAAGATGAATACCCACAGATCATTTCAACAGAAGCAGAAAAATTATTTGATATTCAACATGTAATCATAATGAATACTCTTACCAAGCTAGAAAGAGAATGTCCTTAATTTGATTAAAGGTATTTACAAAGAAACCTATAACTAACATAACCCTTAATGGCCAAGGACTAAAGGCTTTACCCCTAAACTCAGGAATAAGACAAGAATGTCTATCCTCACCACTTATTCAACATCCTACTAAGGTCTTAGTGCCGTAAGATAAGAAAAAGAAATCAAAGGAATTTCATAACTAAAATAAAACTTTCTATTTGCAGACAACATGATTGTTTACAAAAAAAAAAAAAAACCCCAAGGAAGTGAAAAAAAAATGACCTAGGTATAAAGCTAACAAATTAAGTGCGGAGGCAGTATACTGAAAACTACACAAAACACTGATGAAAGAAATCAAAGAAGGGCTAAATAAATGGAGAGAGATGTTAAAAATATATTTCCGGACTGGAAGATTTAGTATCATGAAGGTAATTTTCCCCAAACTATTCCATTGAGTCAGTGGAAGTCCAATCAAAATCCCAGCAGTTTTTGCATATATACCAATAAGCTGATTCTAACATTGATATGTTTCCTACGTTATTTTTCCATGTTTGAAAAATGCAATGAATGCAGATTTATTTTGGGCATGCATTAAGACCTCTTCTGCTCAAATGCAAGCAAGATCAAAAAATCACTCTGATGCCCAAAATAACACACACACACATGAATACACACCACGCTATTAAAAAAAGTAAGATTTGGGGTGGGCTATAAAGAGAGGAAATGAAATATGTTACTTCATACCCTTAATAGTATATGCAAAGCAGTAAAGGCAAATGAACTACAATAGCCAAAACAATTCTGAAAAAGAACAAAGTTGAACAATTCACACTACCTGATTTTAAGACTTACTATGTAAATCTACAGTCATTAAGACAGTACTAGTGAAGGGATACACAATGGAACACAACTGAGAGTTCAAACACACATGCACACACACATGCGCGGCCAAAACTTTTGACAAACATGCAAAGACAATTAAAAGGAGAAAAGATATCTTTTCAACAAGTGATATTCAAACAATTAGATATCCCTTAGGAAAAACATTTATCTCAATCTAAACTTCACACCTTATTAAAAAATTACCATAGCTATAAATGTAAAACAGAAAACTTAAAAAAAAAAGGAAACAAGAAAATCTTCATGACCTAGGGTTAGGCAAAAAAGTCTTAGATATGTTACTAAAACTACGATCCTTGCTAACCCAGTATACAACAGTTTGGCAATTTCTTAAGAAGTTGCCACAGAATAATAGCACAACTCCACTCCCAGGTTATCTATCCTAGAAAAATGCAAATCTATGTCCAGTTGCTCAAAACTGAAGACAACTCACAACCCAAATGTCCACAAATGTGTATATGAATACATGATGGTGTTCTACATAATGGGATACGACGCAGCAAAGGAAAGGACCAAATTAGGAATACCTGCAACAACTTGGATAACTCTCAAAAGCCTTATGCTGAATGAAAGAAAGCAGTCTCGAAAGGGTACACAGTAATAATATACGTCACCGTTTATACGACATTCTCAAATAAGCAATATCATAGCAATGGAGAAGAGATCCACAGTTGCCAGGGTCTGGGAGGAGGGGTGGGGGCAGGGTGTGAATACAAAGGGAGAAAAGAGGGAAAGAGAAAATGAGGAAGTTTTTTTTGGGTGACAGAACGACATTATATCTAGATTTTGGTAGTGGTTACATGAATCTACACATAGTTGAAAATTATCAGAAAAAGAGCGGGGCTCCTATTAATATGTTAATAAAAATGTGTTTTATGTGTATTCAAATTATTTTCTTCTAAAATACTTAAGAGGACTATTAAAATTAAAAGGCAAAACATAAAGAATAACTCTGAAGCCGGCAAGGTTATAGAAAAACAGTGCATGCTACACATAACACTGGAATCTCATGTGACAGTCTTAACCTCCTTCTCCCTCCCCCCTTCCTTCCTATTGAGGTAAGGAGTTGTTAGAAAGCACTTAAAACAAAGTCTTCATCACTACTAAAGGCAACAAATAAAATTGTGGTAACCTGCTGATGAATTTATCAAATGCTTCTTTTGAAAACTTGTAGAATTTTGAGGTAATTTTTTAATACTCCTAATGACTTACACATTTACCTATAAAACTGGCAAAATGTAAAGTACTGATAGCAAGCAGTACACACACAGCATATTTAGTGATGTGACTAACTAGTTGTTGAGTTTTAAAAATATTAGTTGCTTCCAAAATAGGCACATACCATTTAGAATTTTAGTCAGTTCTAAAACAAAAATGATCTCCATTTTTATCCGACTGGTAATTGCCATTGCTATTACACTAAATGCGAGCATCAAGCAAAGGAGTTAATAGACTGCTCACAATATCCAAAGCAAATGGGGGGTCAAAAGTACCACTAGGGTTGGGAGGTCATGGGAGCAGTCTGGCTGAAAACCCAACCACAAGCTGATTATACCAGCTATGCCTGAAGTATTCTAAGCTGGTCTTTGAGAATTTCACCAGAGAAGAATCCGGTTTTTGTACTTCTTATGTGCTCGAGAAAAGAAAGTGTGTCCAGCAGTAAAGGCTTGTCTCCCTAAAAAAGTATTCAGTCATCAAGGTATTTTCTAAACTCTGCTATCAACTCGATATTCCCCTACATCCATCCTTCCTAGCCAACGTTTTAATTTTAAATCCAAGGAAAAGAGTTAACAAGAAGATGTCCCCAGAGTAGACGAATTTCTGAAAATAAGTCAAAACATACTTCCTCCAAGTTTCTCTAGCACACACAGAGCTATCGTCTATTTACCCCCGGGCATATTATAGCTGTTCTCTGTTAGAGCGCAGTGAATTATGAGATACATTGCTAGGCCCGCGGCTCATTATTCTGCATTACCCACCATCTTCTTCCACACGATACTCGAAATCCAGTCCTTCTAAATTGGAGTCGGATTCAGGGAAGAGTTATTACTATTACTGTATTTCTAAACTGCAATTCTAAATTGGAGGGGCGTGTGGTTTTGTTGGGAAAGTGTAGCTAGCTTGAGATTAACTCTTTCTCATCTGTTAGTCATTGGCAGCTGACAGGTACGCCTCATAACAATTGCACCAAGAAGTATAGTTTTAAAAAGTCAACCTTATTAATGTTGAACTTAATGTATTAATCTGGGCTAAAAGCTGAAAGCACTGTATTTCTTTTCTTCTACTTGGGTCCAAATGTTATTTTATATAAGACATACAAAGGATAAACATAGCATAAAAAGTATGTCCCATTCTGTTGTGCTTCTTGTAAAACAGCAGACAACACAAGTGATTGTTAATATAAAGTTACTTATACATAAAATAGTGTATGCCAAACAATATCCAAAATGTTAGTATACAGTAGCCCTGAGGAAAAAAAAAATTCCTTCCCATCAACTGCCTGAGATAAGACAGAAGTATTTACTCACTGTTGAACTTTATTTTTGTACTTTTTCTTATGTGCTTTAAAAAAAGCATTCTACAATTCAAAAAACAGATTAAATAATGATAATTAAGATAAAATAAGAATAAAATAAGAATCCAGAGTCCATATTAATGTAAATAAATGAACAAATGGGAGAAAAAGGGAAAGTATTTCAACTAATAAATAGAAGGAATGACTGAATTAGAAAATCACCTATGATGCTAAAATTGATGGGTAGAAGTTATGAGAAAACAACAGTAGACTCACATGGTCTGAAAGTATCTTTCCACAAGCCACTTAATTACAAAGGGATAAACAGTAATTTTACCATGAGGAAACCTGCCACGTACCACATTTACTAAATGATGGGTTATCCTAAGTAACAGGTCTCCTGAGAGGGTATACCTGAGGACACAAACATCACTTCCGGGATACTCCTGCCAAAAAGTCATAGGCTGAATCTAATCATGAGGAAATGTTAAACAAACTGAAATTAAGAGGCAGTCTACAAATTACTAGTCTGTACTCTTCAAAGAGTTAAGGTCTGGAAAGACAAACAATGCTGAGAAACCGTTCCAGATCAAAGAAGACCAGAGACACTACAACACAATTCTGTATGATCCTGGGCTGGGTCCCGGACCAGCAGTTGGTGAAATGTGAACAGGGTCTGCAGATTAGATAATAGCATTTAATAAATGTTTAATTTGTTGATTTTGATAATTGTACTGTGGTTATGTAAGAGAAATCCCTAAACATAGTCAAATAGAGAGTGGGAAAAAAATTCCTTATCCACTGGGTTTGTGGAGATTGTCTCTACATTTTTTCTAACTTTAAAGTTTTGCTCTTTGCATTTAGGTCTCTAATATCCCTGGGATTGATTTTTGTGTATGATGTGGGACAGAGATATATTTTTTTATTACATTGTCCTACGGATAAACATTCTAATAATACTATTTCTTTAAATGTACTTTTCCCCACTGGGCCAAAAACAAAATAGTATCTTATATATTCAGCACTATTTCCCCCCTTTTCTTCCGCCTCCCCCCCACTCCGGTTCAAGCTGCTGTTTCTCAGTCTAGTTGTGTAGGACACAGCTCCCTGGACCCTGCCTGATGGTGTTATGAGCCTTGCCCCCGCCGCTCTGAGGCAGTTGGTTGCCAGTCATTGGTCGGCCGCTCACAGCAGCTCACGGCAGTTCTCGCCGGCTGCCGACCCACGGCTGCCCACCCACGGCAGCACACAGCAGCCCATGGCAGCCCAAGCCCAGGAAGAGCGGTTGTTCACAATCTTAGCTGTAGCGGGCACAGCTGACTAGCCCATGTGGGAATGGAACCGGTGACCTTCGTGTTATGAACACTGTGCTCGAACCACCTGAGCCACCGGACCCGGCCCAGCATTATTTTTTAAAACGTGAGTTACTTCGTGATTTCAGTCAGGGATATGAAGAACACATGTCATACATTTTAATAAATTCCAAAACTCCTTCTGAAAATTGTCTAAAGAATTTAGCAGTCATCATTCATTCCTGTAGTAAGCACAAGAATGTAACTTGCTAAAGGAACTTCTGAATATTCAATAATAATAGGAGGCAGCAAGAGATAACTATCCTGTTATAACAGAGGCACTGGCTAACACTAAGAAAATATTAATGTAAGTAATGGACATTAAATTAATATTCCATTTCTTCTCACAAACAACTTAATTTGTTTAAAGACTTCCAATGGTTATCCAAAGTAAGTAATGAATAATTCATTTTTTGTACACAAAAATTCTAGTGGAGTTATTTAGGCATTGTTGCAGTTCACCATGAGCCATTGTCTCCTTGAAGTCAAGTTAAGCAATTTTCGTTTGAATAGAGGATTCTAATTACTTGAGTTCTAATAAAGGTATGATCATATCTGCGATTTTTGTTTGTTTACAATTGTTTGAACCAACTCTCGATTTTTGAGGCTCAACAAATTGTACTAGTTTAGCCTTCATAAAAACAAAGTCAAAGGGTACTTTTTTGATGTTTTATCTATGGCTAAACATATTTAACTTCACTTTATTTTTATTTTATTTTTTATTCTTTTTATTTTTATTGGGTAATACTGGGGAACAGTGTGTTTTTCTGGGACCCATCAGCTCCAAGTGAAGTCATTGTTTTTTCAATCTGAGCTGTAGAGGGCGCAGCTCACTGGCCTACGTGGGAATTGAACCGGAGACCTTGGTGTTATGAGCACTGCGCTCTAACCATCTGAGCCAACCAGCTGCCCTGCTTCACTTTAAATTATCATTAAACATCTACACAAATTGTGTTTGAGGAGGGCTGTTAACTATTTAATACAAATTTTCAAATGACAACAAACTTATCTTTATTTAACCTACCAAACTCATTCAAAAGTTTTCTTTTATGACCCAGCAATTTCATAACTAGGCATTTGCGTAAGATAAATGGATGCGTATGTCCACACACAGACGGCACAGGGTGTTCAGAGCAGCCTTGCTCATAACAGTCCCAAATGTCCATCAGGAGGAAACGGCTAAACAAACTGGGGGACTGGTACAGGCAACACCATGAACAAATCTGAAAACCAGCTGAGTGGAAAGCAGCCAGATGCACACTCAAAACACTGTGTGACTCCATTTATATGACACTCAAAACCAGGGAATACTAATCTATGGGGATAACAGGTAAGAGTATGGTTGAGAAAAGGGTGCAGGGACTGATCAGAAAGAGGCCTGAGGGAATTTTCTGAGAGGATAGAAAATGTTCTTTATCTTATTTTGAGTGAACAAATGGTTGCATGGGTGTATATAATCGTGAAAATTCATCAAACTGATGGTTTAAGACTTGTGCACTGCCTGGCAGGTAAATTAGATCGTAACTAAAAAATGCAAAACAATCTCATATATATGATAGCGTATCTTATGATTTGTCTTTATGCATCAATGTTAATTTAAAAACCTAGTAACCGTGATAATTAAGGAATGATAATATTAGTTTATTTTCTAATTAAGTCATAAACATTTAAATTTTTATTGCTGAAAATCCAGAAAAACGTATTTATCGAACCGATTGCTTTTCTAATGAAAAATACAGTAAAAAATTTAAAGGTAAAAATTCCCCCCTTTCTCCTGCCTCCCCCCCACTCCGGTTCAAGCCGTTGTTTCTCAGTCTAGTTGTGTAGGACACAGCTCCCTGGCCCATGCTGGTGTTATGAGCCTTGCACTCCCCCAGGCTGGTCGGTCGACTGCTCACAGCAGCTCTCGCGGGCTGCCAGCCAACTCCCGCTGGCCACCAGCGAGCGGCTCATGGCAGCACACAGCAGCCCATGGCAGCACATGCCGACCTCAGGCTGCTCAAGGCAGCCCAGCTCCAGGGAGAGCCTTGTCCACAATCTTAGCTTAGAGGGAGCAGCTCACTGGCCCATGTGGGAATCGAACCAGTGACCTCGGCGTTAGGAGCCGGAGCTCCAACCACCTGAGCCACGGGGCCGTCCCTAAAGGTAAAACTTTAAAGAAACAAAAATTAAGGACCTCAGATTTTCATTCTGAATTACAGATATATTTTGGCATGAATCTATACTATAATGGGGCATTTGCCTCACAGTCTCCTTTAAAAATATTGGGACATTCTTGCTTAAATTAAGGGCTATGATCAGATGTTTTCACTCTACTCACCATGTCCTTTATCTGTGTACAATTTGTAAGAAGGAAATCTCAGCGCTCAGACTGAATAAACTCAAGCTGACTATTCCAAAGTCATCTTCTTAAGAAATCCCACAGCAATGAAATGTCTACATTTTGAATTCTATAGTTTCTTCACAGGTTTCACCTGATTCTCAAGGAATATGATACCAAAATGGGTCACTGTCTTAGCGATGGGTAGTAAAGTTAAAAAGAGCTATTATGCATTTTTCCACTTCAACTGTAAGTATTATTTGACATCATTTCCCATTACTCTAAAAACTGCCTATGCCTTTTTGAGAATTACAAGTAAAATAAGAGAAAAGCACTTTTAAAACTCTATCATATTTAAATAGTTTATGATCAAGTGATCACTACTGCATGTCTGTGTTACAGACACGCTTCCTTAAGAATTTTTTCCTTTATTATTATCATTTTGAGTGGTAATTAAAAACAGGGCCAACATCACTTAACCTAAAACTAGGTCATCTAGTAAATTCAACATCAGTTTTTCTTTAAACATTTTTATCATTTATTGAAAATATTAAGAAACCCACAAATCCAAAGTAGACATCAGTAACTGAAAAAGTTATATAAGCTCTTATTTATCTTACATTTTCTATTTCTTTCTCTGATCTGAATCATTCCCCTCAGCTCACAAACACTCCTAAACTTTTTCCATCTTAAAAAAATATATCCCTGAAATGAAATAGCAGTAAAAAATGAAGTTATAATACCCAGTCTTTCTCTTTTGCTTCATCCCCATTTTTTTCAATAATAAGTTACACTTTCCGTCTCCGTTTCTTATCTTTTCATCAACATTTATTGCGCACCACAGTGCAGTGAGACTCAACCCTTGCAGCACATTCACGCCATCCAGGAAGCTGTTTTTTTTTTAATTAAACAAAGAAGTAGAGAGGCTTTAGGCCTCTCCCACGAGCGAAACCTGTGCACCGTGTTTGTTTATAAACTCTCCACTTGACTCTAAGGCGCATCTAGAGCGGAAAACCACTGATCTAATATACACCAGGCATGACTGGAATTTCAAAGATGAATAAAACACAGGACCTGGCCCTGAAGAACACAGGAAATAAAAACATCAGGTAAACCTATTACGGTTGGTAAATGTTATAGCAAAGGTACGTACAAACTGCTGAGGGAGCAGAGACAGGCCAGGATATAAAAGATGAGGAGGAAGTCTTAGCGCCTGGTTATTGAAGGATGAGTGGTTTACAATGCAGACAAGAGGGAAAGAACATTTCCAGAAGAGGGAAAACATATACACACTTTCTAGACCCTGGTAATGTGGCTTTTCTTTCTGCTCCCTGCTCCAAACTCTAGAAAAACTGCTCTCTTAATGACCACCCATGATTTCTAGTGCACCATTTAGATAGTTGGCCTCATCTATATCAGTTTTCCAATCTGTAAAATGGAGATAATAACAAGGTTACTCTGACAATTGAAGAGATTATAGTATAGTAGATACTGGATATACAGTAGTAGATATAATTTCTCATCCCATTCTCTTAAATTCAAAGGCTTTTCTCAGTCCTATATTCTGTCTTAATCTCTACAACACTGATCTGCTCCTTCTGGAAATTCTCTTCAAGTCCCATGACATAAGAACCTACTCTGTGCTAGGTACTCACTTCTGCTTCAGGGGTAATTCCTCATCCTCTTCTCCTATTCTTTAAATGAAAGTATATCCAAAAGCATATGCTCTCTGCCCTCTCTTCTTTGCACATCTAAACTTTCTCCTAAAAAGCTTATCCCTTCTCGTGGCTTTAACCTGCAAAGAGAGGATTTCCAAATCTGCATAAAATCTCTGGGCCTGAGCTCTTTCCCAAGCTCCATTCCTACATTTCCATATGTGCCAGGCTGTTCACATAGACATTCTGCTAGGATCTCAAACTCAATATAACCCGAATCAAATTCACCATTACTTCTACCAACTGTGCACCCTTTCCTGTGTTCTCTAGTTGGTGGTACCACTTCCCAGTCATCGAGATTCCCACATTCAGTTACCTCTGGTTCCTCCCTTACCCCTACGTTTACTACCAAGTCCTGTCAACTCCAACTCTGAAATCTATTAGCAATCGTTTCTTCCTGTCTTGTGAAACTACTTTAATTTGAGTTCTAGCACTTAACCCAGGTTCCCAACTGCTCTTACTGGCTTCAATCTGGCCAGACCTGTGGTTTTCAATTAGGAGCGAATCTGTTCCGCAGGAGATATTTTTGGTCAGAAGGACTGCGGGGGGCATCATGTGGACCAAGGATGCTATTAAACATCCTACAACGCACAGGACAGCCCCTACAACAAGGAGTTATCCTTCCCAAAATGTCAACAACGCTGAGGCTGAGAACCCGTGTTTAGCAGGGGTTAATCTCTGCATTTCTTACTAGCAAAGTACCCCCTGCTTCTTCCCACTTTCCTGATTTTCCTTCCTGTGGTGTGCTTTCTGATATGACCTTATACACCACTGAAGTCTATCCTCCTAGGCAGAAGTAATTTTTCTGTCTTCTGAATTTCCATGAAGTTACTACTTTTTGATCCTGTACAGTATGTATAAATGTTATATACGTCTGATTCATCTGTGACTCTATGTATATATCTACCAAAGAGGTGATCAAATCACAAACTTTCAGTGAGTCTAAAACGTCAACTATGGTGCTATTACTTCTATTCACAAATACAATTCTCTTTCCCTTTCCTGACCTTTCTGAAATCAGGTTTTTAGATATAACTTGCTTTCGTTAATTGAAATCTGAGCAGAAGTGCGGTGATTGTGTGTGATTGTGTGTGTGTGTGTGTGTGTGTGTATGGGGAGCCGGGAGCTTTAAAACCAGCGTGCTATTCACTGCATTTCCTTCCCACTGCTATGGGGGCTGTAGAAAACGGGCTAAGTTCAGACTGAAGTCCTCCAACAGCCTGAAACTACATGACTTCTGCTGCTGGCCCACACTAGACATATACGGAATGAGTGACGAGATGTCCTACAAAGCCCCCACCACTCTCATGCTAAGATTTTAGGTTGTTTTTTAATGCATTATATGTTTGCTTACCCTGATTCATAATCAACGTAAGATGCATAATTTTAGGTAACCCTGAAAAAAGGAAAACTGGTACCAATGAAATATCATAAGCCACTGATTGTATAATGCAGTCTGATGTCAAAGATCTTAAACGATGGGAAATTATGAGCATTGAAATCAATGAAATATGGTATATTGATAAATAAATGAATGTGGACACAGTTTTCAAACATTATTTCCATTCATTGTCAACAGAAACTAAATAGAACTAAAATATCCAAGAAGTTCGCAACCATTAGATTCATAATGGAACATGTAAATAAATGCAGTAAGTGAAAGAATGTAGAAATTGTACATCCAATCTTAAAATAAAACTTGTGAAATTCTCCTTTTTTGACAACTGTAGGTGTTTCTATGGAGCCCCTATTTTCTTTGACATGCATGAATCTCTTACAATAAATTACTGCTTCAGGCAATTAGGCTTTTGGGTCAGAGCACAAAACTTTAAGTCAATTTTTCCCATCATGCTTTTCACCTAAAAATCACTTTGTACTCTGCTCTAAGTGTTCTTATATCCTGTGTTATTACACTAAAATGCAATGCTTTATGTGTATAGCTGTCCTTATTTTACGCAGAAATGGCTCCCAAATGCACTGAAAACACCACAAATTCGCTTTAATGTGCAAAGTCTGAAATCCCCACTAATGTTATAGCAGCTATCAAGTTTCTGCTTGCTGTAGGAATTTTTACACTTTATTGGTGCAATGATGGAATTCATTCACCTACAGAATATAACTAGGAATGAACATTTTCTACATTTATAGCTCACTGTTTGAGTTTACTTTTTGGTTAATAAGAACACTACTGAGTTTACATTAATTATGATGGAAAATAACAGCCTACATTGTTTTTACATACAATCAAAATTGCTGAAGCCAAATTATGGTTGTGTAGTGAGGGAAAAGCGTATAAACGGCTATAAAGAATATTCAGCATGTGGACATGATTTGCACCATATCCAGTATCATCACCTGTAACCCAGAGAGCACCAGGAGTTCCATCTGACTGTTTGAATCTTTAAAATCTATAGCGCTATTTAGAAATTAAAAAATTTAGGCACAACAAATTTATCCTGCAAAATTTGGCTTTATATGCTACTTCTACTTTTCATAAAACTCTAATGTTTTCTCTGTAATTTTCTGAATTCATGATTCCTTGTTCATTCTTTCACTGAACCATTCTACCCATCATGTGCAGCATGACAGATGCTATAGACATTATTTCTGCACTTAGGAACCCCAACTGAATGGGGGGAAATGACAAGTAACTATTATTGAAAACTGTATTTAATACCAGTACTATGTTATAGCATTCAGAAGAGATTAAACTAGCCATGCGATCTGAGCTAACCCTTGAGATGAGCATGACTTTCATCTTTCAAAAAAGGGGACAGACCAGGAGCAGTATCAACAGTCAAAGTGGTTAAGTCATGAGCAGAGTAAAATAACTACCACTTACTGTGTGTTTACTACATGCCAGGCACCATTTATACTTATAGCAACTCAATGGAGAAGATACTTCCTGTTATATCCCCAGTATATCATAGGAAACTAAGGCTGAGAAATTAAATAATTTACCCGAGGTGCTAGACATGGACTAACAAGCAAGTCTCTGAATTCACAGCATGATTAAATAAATAACAGTATATACTGGAAATGCTGGAACTATTTAGGTTATAATGGAATATAAGGCCATGAACACCATTTTCAGGAGTTGGGCTTCATTGTAAAGGCAATGGAGGATCCAGCAACTAAAAGTTTGAGAACAGAAAAACATATTAAAACATGGCTTAGATACAGGAAATTAGAAGGATGAGTCTAGAAAGTCTATAATAAAAGCCTAGCGGTGGCAAAAATAACAGAAGGGAAAGACTAGATATGAGAAAATCTTCTAACCCTACTTTTCCTCGAGGCCTTGTCTTTATTTCTTCCTCAACAAAACTGTTCGTACAGTAAAATTTTATTACTAAACAACAGTAGTTAATAATACAAATAACAGTTAATAGTTGTGTTAACTGAGAGGTAAGAAACCAATTATTAATATAAACGAATTAACTTTTCAAGCAAGAAATAAATTATTTGCATAAGATACATTTTGATGATGGAAGTGACAAGGTTTAGAATCTGCAAGGTACAGAGCACAAGGAAAAAAAAGTTAGAATAAAGCTGAAGTTAAAAACTTGGATGACTGGAACAATGGGAACAGATATAAAGAGAAAGATGAGCTGGAGGAGATAGATTTCTGCCCCTCTTTGTGTAGAGGGAAGGAGAGGGGAATTTATGAATTTAGTTTTAGGCAAGTTCCATTTGAAGATACCTCATTGTGACAGGACTAGCAGAAAAAAATGTGTGACCAGTGCTCAGGAAAGAAGTTAGGGCTGAACTATGTACTTGAGACACACCAACAAAGATAACAGCCGAGGCTATGGGATGGATTACTTTAATCACCGGGGGGAAGGTGGGAGGATTTACAGAAAAAAAAAAAAGATCCCTTCTAACCAACAATTGTCTTCTTCTGGAGCTTGGAGTGACTTCCTAGATTTTTCTCCCCTAGAGAGGGGTTTGGGAGTGGTTCTTCTCCAGCCTTATGCCACAATATCATATAATTTCAAATTCACAAAAATGCTTTACTGTAAGATACAGCTAACCCAGGAATGGAAAACGTGATTGTTTTTTGGCCCAGTTTCTCTGTAAAAGTCTGTGGGACACACTACAGCATAAGAGTAACTTAAAGAACATCATTGTTCTTCTTCGGATAACTTAATTCTTATTAACCCAGTGGCCAAAGGTAAAAAGATTATTAAATTCATAGTGATATCCTCAAAAAACAATTGCATATGACTTAAAAAAGCAAAGACATAATTCTAGATTAATTTCTAAAATGCTTCCTACCATAGGGCATATGTGAAACTATACCAGTAGTATATTTTTAAATGTATTGAACAATAATAAACTTTGTTCTAAAACCAAAACACAAATTTAGAACACAACACTATTTGATGTTTAGTATTTACAATTTTTTAATTAAAAACAGAAAGAACCATAGTTTGTCCTTTTTCGAAATAAGCTGTCAACAAATTAAAAACAGATTAACCCAGAAGAGGTCGTATTGGTCGTTTAAAGGAGCAAAATGTCACAAGAGCAACAACTTTGGATTCAGACAAACTCAGGTTTAAATATCACCTTTGCAACTTCCTACTTAGGTATCCTTGGGTGAATCTGAAACCTTATTTTACTCATCTGTGAAATGGTAATATAACCTACCTCAAATTAACAAATTTATAAAAATGAACGTATTGTCTAACTGAGCCAGATACATGCAAAGTATGGTACTACATAAATATTAACAGATTCATTTCCTTACATCTGCAATCAATAATGGAAATTCCAAGAGCTTAAAAGTCTTAAAAGCGTATTTTTGAAAATTACAATGTGGCAGAAAGAGCAACACAATTTAAATATTAGCTTAAAAATATCACCTTTAAATCCTCTGATTCCATACCAAACATCTTCCTCCCAAAAGATTACAAGAATATTTCTAAAGTGACAATATTAGAATTTAACTCAAAAGTTTAGTCAGTATTTTTCTTAGATTAGTAAATATAGCTATGAAATCTATATGCAAAATATCTATAGAATAGTGTTACAAAACTCAAAACAAAAACAAAAACGAATTCCTTCAAATTAGAATTTTCATTCATTTCCTCTTAGAACATTGCGCTGGGCAAGCTTAGAGAATTAGACACCCCCCCCCCTGTATGGAGCTTAGCGCACAGAGAGTGTGGCACAGAGAGTGTGGGGTAATACGGAGTGTTGTCACCTCATCACTATTTTAGGCCTTCCCAACACCTGGCTGGTCTGTATTAGCTTCCACACTGGGTACTCTCTTCATCGCGATTTCTAGCGACTTGAGCTACATCCAACCACTTAAGAACGGTGGAATAAAAACATGACAATCTTTTTAACAAACTTTTCAGCACTACTTAATTTTAAATGTGTGTGTGTGTACAAGAGCATACATTTTCAGTTATCAACATATAGTGATTTACCAATGATACACATGTGAAAACTGCACAGCAACTTTGTGTATACAGGGACCTCTCTGCCTACCGGGTCCCTGGGTTATGGAGAATCTTGTTGCGGTCCTCATTTTGTTGTTTTATTATAACTTTCACCAAAAAGCACAGAGAAAAAAGATTTCCAACAGTAAAGATGAGGCTGACCTCAGCACCGACATAAGGAGATGGAACATTACATTTCCGTGTTAGAACACAGGATGTAAAAACACTTGGAGTGAAGAGTTCGAACTGAAAAGTATCCTTAGGCTTGGATTAGGATTTCTTAAAACACCACGTCTGTGTTTCCTACATGGCTGTACTGCTTTGGAACTTAAAAAAAACCACAATGTTAAATTAAGAGTGGACACTTCAAAAACTGCAACAACCATCTTATTTATGTCAGTTACTTCTGAATTTGAGAAACCTCAAGGTCCTTTCCAGGAAATACTCAAAATCAGTAGGGTCCCCACCCCACCTCACTGGGGAACGGGGCCTCACAGTCGCCAAAGGAAACGGCAAATAAGAGAGAACTAGTTCAATGATCAGATTTCTTATGTTAAATGCCTGAGAACTTAAGTCGTTCATCTGGTTCCAAGGCTGCCGCATCATTTAAGATACAGTAAAAGGAGTTGCACAATCTCCCCTCTTCGACAGAATTCCTAGCAGGACGCAGAGGCGCCACCAAACCAGCCCCCGAGGGCTGCTGCCAGCCTGGGCAGGAAACTACTGGGGAGGGGTCTTCTGGTGAGCAACTCCCCGGCCTCCTAGGGAATACGGAAGCTGCAAAGCCTACAGCTAAAGACGAAATAAGAAAAGGAAAAAAAATCAGAGAGAGGCAGACTGCCACCGGGAAAGGAAAAAAAGCGTCGCGAACCAGGAAGGGAAGCATTTTGCTACTGGGCGGAGGGATTAGAAGGGAGAACTCGAGGTCTGCTTCCTAAGCGATTTTTGCCTCTTACCCTTCACCCCGGCTACACTATTCAGCCAGGCCGTCAGGCTGGGCAGTGCCCTTGGGAAGCTCGCAGGCCGGCCCGCAGACCCCTTTACAGCCCCCAACCTGGCGCAGGGGCCGCTGCCCAGGCCCAGGGCGAGGGTCCCCGCGCCGCTGCCCCGCGCGACCCCGCCCGCCTGCCCGGCCGTCGCGCCAGGCGCCGCCGCCCGGCTCCCGCTTCCTATTTTCAGAGCACACACCCTACAAGGAGTGGAGCGAGCAGGCCAGGCGGAGACCTGCCCCCGCGCGGGCCTCGGGTGACTGACAGGGGCAGGCACTTGGGCGCAGCGAGGAGAGGGGGGCAAAGGCAGCCGAGGGCACAGACCAATGCCCTTCGCCGGCGGCCAGCCTCCGGGCTTATACACCAGGGCCCCGCTGGCTCCCGGGCCGACCGGCTCCGCCGCCCCCGCAGCTCTTACCTTCTCCTCATCAGACAACTGCTCCTCCAAATCCGCCATTTTCCTTCTGGCGACAAACCGCGGCGGCGGCGGCAGCCACCTGACTTCCCCCTTTCTGTGCGGTCCTCCGCGCCGCGCGCGCCCCAGCCAGGGAGGGGCCAGGAGCCCAGCCCACCGCGCACGCGCCCAGGGAGCCCCGCCTCCTTTCCCCGGCCCGCGGGGCCGGAGTGCGGGGCGCGTGCGCAGAGCCTCGAGGGGCTCGGGAGAGGGAGGAGTCGCCAACCGCCGCCTGCTGCAAGCTTGTCAGCGTGCTGGGTGTGGGATTCTTTCCCACCAGTGACCATATGGACCCAGTCTGCAACAAGTACATCCTGAGCCCTTGATTATGTTCCCATTAAGGCCTGAACTCTGCCAGCTAAAATGTGAAAAGTGTACGAATAGAAGCTTTTTAAACATTTTGTTTTTTAAAAAAAATTGCTAGAAAAACACTTAGCTTTCCTTAAAATATGCAGACAACCCAGTCCATAATTGAAAGATTGCTCTTGATATATTCATTCATTCATTCATTCAAGAAACATTTATTGGTCCTTTATGGTGTGTCGGGTACTGTATTAGTCTCTATGCATATACACTTGCACAATGTTAAGCAAAAACCAGAGAAACCTGTTTTCAAACCTACTCTGAACAGTTAGGGAAGGCACCGTACTATTGCAGAGGAATACAAAGTTATGTTTTAGACATGGATCCTACTCTTGAGAATCGGGTTGCCAGATAAAATACAGAAAACCCAGTAAAATTTGAATTTCAGATAAACAATGAATATATATTTTAAGTATAAATATGTCCCATGAAGCATTTGAGATATATTAAAAAAATGTTTTCAAATTTTATTGGGCATCAGTATTTTTCTTTGCTAAATCTGGCAACCCTACTTCTGAAGCTTAAAGTTTAGCAAGAAAGTGATGATGTAGTCAAAGCTTAACTGGCTAGGAATCTTGTTAAGATGCACTTGCTGAGGCAGCGGGTGGAAGGTGGGCTGGAGAATCTGCATTCCTAACAAGCTCCCAGGTAATGCCAATGCTGTTGGCCTGGACACCATCCTGAGCAGCAAGACCTTAGAGTTTAGACAGGAGTTAAGACTAGCCATTATGTTCTATACCTAAAACGAATGCAATGTTCTTTGTCGATAAAAATATGTATTAAAAAGACTTTATTCAGTAGAAAGTTGACAACTTTTGCACAGTGATATAACATCATCAGAAATATGTCTAGAAAGATGAATCTGACAGCTACATATAAATGACACAAGAGAATACCTTAGAGAGTTCACATGCAAAACGCTATTAATAAGTAATTTACTAAGGGTTCATAATGTGCAAATCATTGTTTCTTGTGGATGGAAAGTGAACAGAAACCATGCTGTTGAAAAGATAGTCCATTTAGGGAGAGAACTAATGGGAAGCTTGCTGAAACATGCAGAAAAAAGCGGGTGTTCTATTGAGGATAAATGGTGCGGAGAATGAACCACACAGTTTGGTCAAGGACCTCACTGGATGTAAATCAACAGCATTTTTATTCTTTTACAGTTTACAAATCATTGCTTCATTGATTTCTCACTGCAAGTAAGTTATGAAGTAAGGTATTTAATCAGCATTATTATACCCATTTTACAGGAGACAAAACTAAGGTTCAATATTTATCCAATTTTGCACGGCACCAAAGTGCCTGAGTTAGGATTGGAACCCAGGCATCTTATTCTAGATCCCATGTTCTTTCCCTTTTGAGATCTTTTTTCTCTCTAAATTCCAGGTGCTCTCCATCAAATAAAACTTAATGAAAGCACTTATCTCCCATCCCACCGATTCTATTCACCATCACATACGGCATCAACAGTACTTCCTTTTTTCTTCTCCTTCTGCTTTTTGGTTTCCGTTTACTCAGCAACACCTAATATCAATAATTTGTATACAGAGGGTACTCAGAAACTGTTGTTGCGTGATTAATTGGCTGCCCTCTTCCTTTAAAAACAGCACTCAAATCTGGTAATGTTTTGCAATAATTTGAATCAGACTATGTTTGTAATCGTAGCCTTAGTGATACTTTACATGTGGTTTCCCATGTGACACAATCAGCAATTAGGTAAAATTTCTGATAATCCTTTCAAAAAAGTCCCAAAACCACTCTCCCAATACCACCCTTGGTCAGTCCCAATACCACCCTCTTGATATAGTTGCAAGGAATAACTGAAATCATGTAAAACTAGGAATTCTGGGAAGATTTCTAAGGCACCATGCAAAATAGGTATAAATATGGACTGACCATTACATGAATGCAAGTAGAAATGTGGTACTGGTATTCTTTTTTAAATTGGGGAACAGTGTGTTTTTCCAGGACCCATCAGCTCCATGTCAAGCCGTTGTTTTCAATCTAGTTGTGGAGGGCGAAGCTCACTGGCCCATGTGGGAATTGAACCTGCGACCTTCCTGTTATGAGCACTGTGTACCAACCACTGAATCAACCCGCTGCCCAGGTATTCTTGATATACAGTTATTTCATAACCAAAAGAAGCAAAATATTCCTCCCATACACAATTCTCCCTATTATGTGAGAATTTCTACTCCTTTCTCATTTAATTTCTAAACTCACCTTCTACTTAACTGCACCAGAACCTATTTTTTTTAAGTTTTTCCTTTTGCAGTGTTAGTTTTTAAGTTATTTGTATGCTTTTAAATCTACTTTCCTGTGGATGTGCTACATGTCCTCACTTATATTTTAAGCTTGTCAAGGTCAGAGGTTACCTAATTTCATAGAATTACAATCTTGCAGTCAATCTAGTGCAAGAGTCTCATTTGGCAGATAAGTTGAGCTTTAGATAAATTAAATGACTTGATAAAAATTGCACATCTACATGATGTTATTTGAGAACCAATGTCCTGATGGTCATGTTCATGTTCTATCCTTTATATGATATACTATACACACACATACATATAATATAACATATATATCTCAATCATATAATGTACAATGAGATGATATTCAAATTAGTGACTGACCACTAAATGGTTGTACCAAATGTAGACTTCATAATAATAACATATTATTTAATCTCTGTATTGAAAAACTAGTATCTGTAGTTTAAACCTGTGACTTACCTTACTTCTGAAGAAAACTACCAGTGTTAGACAACGAATATTTTGTTGTTTGTTACTGTTTCATTGTGGGGACAGAGCCAGGAGTGCAGTTTCCAGGCTCTTGGCCTCACATCTACAGTGGAAAGGTACTGGCTCAGAAGTAGTAAATGGCCATCAACTGTGATTGGAGGCCATCAGCTGTGGCTAGTTGGCCGTCAGCTGTAACCAGTGAGCCATTGGCCGCTAATATAACTGCTGTGGCTACGCTAGCAGAAAATGGGGGCTAGCAAGAAGATGGGGGCTGGCAAACGCGGATTGCAGTTAGCACATCGGAGTGTGGGTTGCAGATGGCAGAGGCGGATTGCAGTTAGCAGGTGAGGTTGGTTGGCAGAGACAAGTAGACGGCAGGTTGAGGATAGTGTGGCTCCTGCTTCTGTGTCTTCAACCCAGCCAGCAGTGAGACTATAGTGGTATGACTCCCCTACCTATGGCTCCGTGGGTGTTCCTTTTTGGCCTCACCATATCCTGCGTTCTTATGTGGGGAGCGGGACCAGAGACCCTGCATGACTCCCTACATGACATTCATGTTCAATGAACATAACGGGTCTCAAGTAATCTTCTTTATGGCAGTAGAAAAGTATCAGCAATCACGTATATTTAAAAAGTAGTTGTCTTTCTAAATCAAATAATTGCCTAAACTATTGGTTACTTGTAGTTAAGTGTGCCCTACCTGTAGTCCATTTCCTTAACTAGATTTGAAAAGGTCCACGCAAATGGTAGCCCTGGAAGCCTGACATGGATCACTCTAGAGCTACCAAGGAATTATTGAAGAAGCTTGTTTTCAATTCCTCCCCTCTCCTGAACATGCTGTCCTTCATAATTTGATTCTTCCCAACCTCAACAAACCCAGCTCTGCCGCAGCTCTGAATGCACACATTATGGAAGCACAAAAAGCTACTTACTCAGGCATCACAGTTTCTCGTGCCTCTGATGAAGCCCTATCTGAAACATTCTTTGCTACCTACCCTTTAAAATTCACTTCAGTTATCCCTTTTCCCATGAAATCTGCATTGAGTCCTCTAGCTGAAGCTAGTAATTTCTTCTTCTAGATTCCCATAGAAAGTTTTCCGTGGAATTTTGCTGTGTACTCAAATGGTGAGGTGTACAGATTTTATAATCAGGAAGTCCTGGATTCTGGTCTTGGTTCCAGCGCCAGTTAACTTGGACAACTTGCTCTGGACTCCTCGGTTTCTTCGTCTATGCACTGGAGATAATAATGATCCCTCCCTCATATGGCTGTTGTGTAGAATTAATGAGACATTTTAAGTACTTAGCATCCAGCCGTAGCAAAAGTCTCAATAAATGTTACTAGCTATTGTCGTATTATAATGTCGTACCAGTCTGCCCCTTCACAACATGGCTATGTCTTAATTAGCTGTTTGATAAATGCAGAGTCTGGCTCATAAGTGCTTACAAAAGTTTTGTGGGAATGCAGACTGATTGAATGACTTTTTCATTTTATGTCCCTAAATGGGAGCTGAAAAATTGAGCTAGCCACCTACCCACATGGGGTGTAGAGATTGCCCTAAAAATGTGGCTCTGGGTGTCCAGAACAGGAAAAGAAACACTTTCCCCAGAAAAACCCAAATCATAGTAATACTCCTATTCTACATTCAGTCACCCCTTATATATCTCTCTAATCGATTTCCTGCTCCTTAATTTCTGTCAAATGTAAGTTCAAGTCTTCAGCATTGTCATGCCATGTCCCAAATGAATTATAGGACGTGTTGAATGCCCATGGGGAGTGCCCAAGGTGTATGCCTTTAGAGTGAGGCAAGGAAATTCTAAACCTTCTACGTATTTCCATTAACTTATCTGAACTATTATTACATCATATATCAGATACACAAAACAAAAACAAATAAACAAAATAAACTTGCTTTACCCGTTCTAGCTCCCATTCCCTTTCCATCTTCCCACAGGTAACCACTAACCTGAATCATTCCCATCCATATTGATTTTTTCCCAACACAAAATTGTTTGTTTTTCATCTTTTTTATCCATTTAATATGGTACCTCATTCAAAAAGTATTTATGGAATGAATTATTATGATTTCTTGTAAAAAGTCTGGAAAATAACATGAATAAAGAATATTAGAGTATTTTCTCACTTTAAAAAGTCTCCCTACATGAGTGAAAAGATAAATTCAACATCTTTAAATTTTTTTTAACCTTAGTGTCTGGTAATACTTTGAATTCTTATTTGGATTCAGTATTAGCAGTATAGTAGAAAAAGAAGTTTGTCATTTATGTTTTCCCCAGCCATACCAACCTACAATAATATTGTGTTTCTCTAACTCAGGTCTAATCTAACGAATTGCAAGAGATCCTGCCCCAATTCCTTCCTCTGGATTCTTTGGGGGTGCCACAGTGATTCACCTGCACGTGTTTACACTGCCATCTTTTGTCCTTTTATAAAGGCTTTCAGCACCTCTGCTGCTCCCTCTCTCATCAGACCTCTCCCAGGTTTGTCGCTTTAACATCTTTCCTGATGCTCCCTTCACGGGACAGATGGCTCAGTGCTCACATCACCTCACCTTCTTCTTCTGTGACTTTAGCTCCATCCATTGCATGTAGGTGCTGGGCAATGCCTGGCCATTGTCCCAGCCTGGGTGGTGGGGTACTCAACTTCTGTTTTCTCCTGTGAGCGGCTTCTGATGAACAGAGCTGTAGCAGATACTGTGAATGCTCTGACCAGATCCCTTGGATCACTGGGACCCTTTCTGTGCTTCAGGGCTTTTTGCCTCCACTTCAGAGAACCTACAATTATTTGGGGAAGGACTGACTGCTCTTGGCTACTGAGGTGGCTTTGTCAGCAAGCACAGAGCTGGGAGTTTAGGTCCCGTGGAATAGCTCTTAACCAAGGCTGCTGGGGTACACAACCTCAGCCAGCTAGCCTCAGGTCAGAACAACTCTGAGATGTAATGTACATTCCAGATTTCCCCAGAGGGAGAAGGCCAATCTCAACTTGCCTTTTCCCCCTTTTCTGGGAGTGACTGAGGCATGAAAAGTTACCAGTGTAGGAGCACGAGAACAGCCATAGAACAGAAGGTGGGTTTTGCACATGAGTGCATTCTGGTGCTTCAGACTGGGGGTCAGGGGGCCAGCAATCAAACTGGGAGAACCCCGCTAGGGTTGAAGGAGCCTTTAGGATAAGCCTCAGAATGTTGATTTGGAGGGACGTTAATCTACTCTTCCTTCAGTAGGACTAGCCAGGGCAATGGTGTGGGGGCTAATTTGGCAGGTGTCGTTATATGTGGAGGTGAATAGAGAGAGCAAAGCCAGGGATGTACCCAGATTGTACTTGACACTGTGCAAAGCAGACATGGAAGACAGAGAATTTCAGACTACAGGACACCACCTGTGTCCTAAGGTAACTCACATTCTGGTTGTGCAAGGCTAGAATTCAATACATAAAAAGGTACCCCTCCAAGCAGTATATGATAAGTACAAAATAAATGGCACAAACGAGAAATGCGTTCTCTATACATATGAGATAGGATGTGTCAAAAGTTCAGAAATAATAGAAGTAAAACCAATGAATTACTGAAGTAGTAATTAATACAAGTTTATTGTACACACATCAAAAAGACAGTTTGCAAACAGGGGGCTCTCAAACCAAATATGGGATGAGGCTCAGGGCTGTATTGTTATAAAGTAGCTCATATAGTGAGAAAGCAGTGACTGTTTATTCTTCACAGAGACTGGTTAGAATATTAGAAGTTTCTTAAATGATATCAATTTGTGGAAACATTTCAAGTTTTGCTTATGATTTCCAGAAGCATAATAAGTAAGTAAGAAATGACCCAGGCCAAATTAGCTTTTCAAAATAAGCTAAATTGAGCTTTGTTTGTATGACTTAACTGATTTTGTCTGCTCAGGGAATTTTCAAGTTTGCTTTCCACTTCTTTTTTATTTTAACAGATGTAAATCATATTGAAACAATGGATGAAACGAAGAAATAGATTTTAAAATTGTATTCCTCTTATGTATTCCTTAACCTGCTATGCTGCCTATCTCATGACTGAAGTGTGAATTTAAAGCATATTACAATGTTAAATTATTTTTTTATTTTTAATCTTAATACTTCCAAAGAAAATCTAGATTCTAAAGATAAGTGTACATGTGATGGCTTCTTTGAGTTCATATACTAACCGCTTTTTAGATGAATTGGATTATTTTAGGAAACAGTTTCCTAATTTCATAATTTTAGCATAGTAGGACAAAGTAAGAGATTAATGCAGGACATATTATAACGGACTGTTTTGAATGGCATTGAGGAAAGGGATGTCTACATCTGGGGAAAGTAATTTCCTTTTGTAAGAAGACATCTTCGGTTTAACATTTCTGGATTTTACCTTTTGGGAGAATTAATTGTATGGTTTCTGCTAATTAGTGTAATCATTCCAAGCCTCAATTTCATCGTCCATTAAAAGGGGAACAATGGTAATATTTACCTATGTGTTTTGGGAGGATAAAATGATGCATAAATGTATAAAGTGTGTAACACTTTATATAAAAGCAGTGCCATTGAATTCTATTCATTCATCTTCACTGTGATGACTGTAATGAATATATCAAATATTTCCACGAATGTTTAACTTTTTATTTAAGTGAAACATTACAAAGATATTTCCTTCAGTTTGTTTTGACATTATCCTATCTTGCAATTGTGTGGATAAAAAAAGCCTTCTGAAACATAAGAGTGTCGATTTAGAATACACAAGCCTGTTTTTTTTCACTTAAAAAGTCCAATGATCTCTTAACCTTTTTGTCTAATTCAAAGATTTATTGTGAAGCTTGCATAAAGTAACATATGAAAGGTGCTTTCTAAAATAAAAAATGCTGGATGAATGCAAAACAGTATCTTTAAAGGAAATCATATTTTGTGACATCAGTAACCTCATTCATATTTCTTCTGGTTGTGTCTTTAATGTACTCAAGTCTGATAATCCATGAGCAGTTCTGCAAAAACATTTGTTGTGCTTCTGTTATGCTTTAGCTCTCTACGTATCATTTAAGATGTAGCAATTAACAAAACAGTCAGGGTCCCTGCCTTCATAGAGCTTATTATTTAGATTAGAAACATGCAGTAAACAAATAAGCACTCAAATAACAATGTAATTACAATTGTGAGAAGTGTAATGACAAAATGTGTAGCATGATTTGAGTGTACAGGTTAGGAGATAATTCTCAACGAGTCTTTCACATTTCTACACGTATTGCAAGCTGACTACCCTTTGTTCTGGACTATTTTTTTGAAGAGAGTTTGCCTAGCAAACAGCCTTGGCAGATAGTGCCTCTCTCCAGAGCAAAGCGTAGGCATGTTTACCGCCCATTATAAAAGCTTCTGGTTTCTTAAACTCAAGGTTCCACTCATAATACAGCCCATTTCACGTGCAGGTTTCCATCTGGATCCATCTGTGCTGCCGTATGAGATGGGGATAAGAGAAACGAATGCAAATGTGCTGATGCTTTTGTAGCTTGCTGTGTCAGGAGTAATCAAGTCCTTTGTCTCTTCGCCAGGCATCTTGTGTTTTCTGCCAACATCCATGAAACTGACAGGCTAACTTGTTAGCTTGAAAACAGAATAGAATCACAGACTCATTATAAAAGGGGATCAATTTTAGGAAGTGACATTTAAGCCTCTTTTCTAGCCTCCCTTCAATTCAATTTTTTAAATAAATCTCATTTTACGGTAAAATGCTTGAAATATGCAGATAAGAATAGAGATTAATATAGAAACATCTACATATTCCCAGCCAAACTTTATCAAACACTAACTGGCATTGTGACATATTTGCTTTAGACGTGATTGTGAATACAGTGTTACATATACAGTTGAGGTTCCCTGTGTCTTCCTCTCTCCTTCCGTTCTCTTCTGTCTATCCTTCCCTCCCTAAAGGTAAACACTATCACAAATTCAGTATGTATCATTTTATACTGCTTATTTTTTCAATAAAATATTTTATTATTTTAGCAACAACAGTTCACACGTAAATGAACACGCGAGGTGATCAAGAACCTTGGCACTACAGCATATATTTCACTGTGTAAGGTCACGACAGTACTGCCACTGATAATGAAAGCTTCCGGAGATTAACTCAACTGCCTCTGGGTTATAGTCTGGCTTCAGCATTTCTGTGAATTTACAAGTGCTCTATCAGAGGAAAACGAGTGAGTCCCGAGGAATACCGGGCCACCACAGTTGGTGTTAGAATGTGGGCTGGCTTTGAGACATCTGGCAGGAAAGAGTTAAGGAGGAGGTGGGCTTCTTTGTGTGTTCTCATCCTAGGTTCTCATGGCCAACTTCCCACTCTCAGAATTAGGCTGAAGCAGCATACTTCTGTGCAGTGAGATGAATGTTTTCAGATGGTTGAAGCAGATGGTCGCTGCCCCCTGGGCATGGAGGAGAAAGCAGGGATTTCATCCATACATGGTCAGAACAAGCCAAGTATAGACACAGATCTGAGCCAGGTGCTTCGCCCTCAGATTACAAAGACCGTATAAGGGCAGTAGGCTTTTTATCTTGATGACCCTCAAAATGTCCTATTTCTCGATGCACACTATGCTCCAATCTGGACACATTCCCCTCTTTACCAGGTCCATAGATTTCATTTCATCCTTTCTCATTCTTCTGGAGATTGCTTTTGCATTCTGTGTTGAATCTGAGATCTCCTATTTTGTGTCAGATCTCCTATTTTCTGCATCCAACGACTTCCTCTTTTTTTGATTTGCTCTTGTATTTGTAAAATATATTGTCCAGAAGCTTCCTGAGAAAAGGTGTCTAAGAAGTAAAATTTTGCAACTGTACATTTTGAAAACATCTATTTGACCCTCATGCTTGAATTGATAGTTTGGATGTGTATAGAATTAGAGACTGGAATTAATTTTCACTTAGAATTTTGAAGGCTTTGTTCCACTGTCTTAGATTTTTTTTTTTTGTATGTGACTTTCTCTTTGTTCTCAGTGTTCTGAAATGTCACAGTAAAGTTACTTTTGTGGGCTTATTTTCACCTATTTTATTGGGCCCTGTGGGCCATTTCAGTCTGGTAAATCATTTCCTTTAGTTCTGAGAAAGTTTCTTAAATGATTTCATTGATGATTTTCATTTTTCCCCTCCCTCTGTACTTTCTTTCTGTAACTCCAGGTATTTGTGTGTTCACTCCTCCTGGATCGCTCCTTTATTTTTTTTACTTTTAATCTTTTATTTCCCATATTTACATGTCTTCTTTTTTGTCCTACTTTTTTTGTCCTACTTTTCAAGTAACAGCCCTCACTTGACTGCTGAGTTTTTTCTATTATTTGTTATCAGCTCATGTTTATAAGTGTTTGACTAACCAGTTGAGTTTTACTTTAGGAATATCTGATCGGGCCATTTTATGATTTTCATCTTATTTTGGTCAGACTCCTTAGAGCAGACTCTATTAATCTCTTGCCAGAAGAGGAAAGGCCTAGCTAATAGTATTTTAGAAGCCAAGTAGAGCAAGAAGGCTGGATGTCTCAGCATTTACCATCCGTATATTCCTTTAATTCCTAGTTTTGGCATGATATCTTCGCCCTCCACTGTTCTTGGTATCCCCCATGCCTGAATCTTTTTATTTTACTCTCCCCAGAGGATAAACGTCTAGACTTCTGCCAGGGTGGGGGCGAGGCCACGGCTCTGCAGCATGCAGCCGCAGAAGGGGCTAGGGGTCCACCTGCTTCTCGGTCTTCATCCAGTCCTTCTGGTTCGGGGCCCTGCTCCACTCTCCTGTCCTGAGGTACTTGGTGCTATTAAGTCATGGACCCCTGACGATTCTGTGGTTACAAATGGGGCTGATTCTTGGCTTGCGCCAACACTAGCTCAGGATTTGGCTCTCTGAGGTTCTTAAATCTGCCGCAATCCTCCACCTGCTTTCTAGCCTCAAAATTTCTGGTGCTGTTGTCTCCTTTCCTTTTTTCCACCGTTTTTTTTTTTGTTGTATATTAATTTAACAAAATTCCTTCCAGTGGGGCTTTGTGAGCAAGGACAAATCAGATAAACATGTTCCTTTCACCAATTTTACCCAGAACCTCCAATTCACTTACTATGTGGTAGTTGGAAGGATGCTGTTTGGGTTTCATGATACCGTATCTCATGAGGTTATTATTCATAGTTTTGTTTCCCTTTTCAGTTTTCCAAAAACACTATATTTTAAAAAATATAAATCTGTTAGTGTCCCTCTCCTCACGTAACTCCTATTTCAGCAGCTTCCTAGATATTTTTAGATAAATAGAAAACTCGTAAGTGTGAGCATTAAGACCAACCACATCAAGGGCACAACCATCTGGTGAAACATACGTATATATTTTTGCAGCACAGTGTTGTCTTGTCTCATTCAAATGACATCTGAATGCCTGTAGATATATACTCTCCATAGCTTCTGCCACTCCCTCTTGTCACTTCACACATTATCTGCCCAGTCTCTAGGTGTTAGAATCACTTACCTCAGCTCGTCGTGTCTGGGCACCTGCAGCTGATGTCTTACACACTGACACACTTCCCTTATTCTCTCAGCTTCATCACACCGGCTTTCTATTGGTCCTTTATAAGACCCACGATCACTCTTCCCCTGGGGCTATGCACATGCCACTTACTCTGCTTGTAACTCCCTTTTCCCCTTTAATGCTGCTCTCCTTCACATTGCTACTCAGTTGTGTCTTCTGTCTTCTGACCTTCCTGACCAGGCCAAATCCCCATCATAGGCTCTCTTAGCACCATGGAGCTATTTTTTTTTTAAATTAAAGTTTATTGGGGTGACAATTGTTAGTAAAGTTACACAGATTCCAGGTGCACAATTCTGTAATACATTATCGATATCTCACATTGTGTGTTCACCACCCAGAGTCAGTTCTCCTTCCATCACCATATATTTGACCCCGTTTCCCTCTTTTATTGTCCTCTCCCCGCTTACCCTCTGGTAAACCCTAAACTATTGTCTGTGTCTATGGGTTTTTCTTCCTTCATTTGTTTGTCTTGTTCTTTTGTTGTTTTCAGTTTTATATACCACATATCAGTGAAATCATATGGATCTCTGCTTTTTCTGTCTGACTTATTTCGCTTAGCATTATAATCTCAAGATCTATCCATGTTGTCACAAATGGTCCTATTTCATCTTTTCTCACTGCTAAATAGTATTCCACTGTGTATATATACCACAACTTCTTTATCCATTTGTCTATCGAAGGACATTTTGGTTTCCATGTCTTGGCCACCATAAATAAAGGTACAATGACATTGGGGCACACATGTCTTTATGGATAAATGTTTTCAGATTTTTTGGGTTGATACCCAGGGGAGGGATTGCTGGATCACATAGTAATTCTGTTCTTAATTTTTTAAGAAACCTCCACACTGCCTTCCATAGCAGCTGCACCAATCTGCATTCCCAGCAACCGTGTATGAGTGTTCCTTTTTCTCCACAGCCTCTCCAACATTTGTTACTATTTGTCTTGTTGACCATAGCCATTCTAACTGGGGTGAGGTGATATCTCACTGTGGTTTTTCATATGTCTGTTTGCCATCTGTATGTCCTTTTTAGAAAAATGTTATTGTGGTTTTTATTTGTATGTCTCTGATGATTAGTGATGTTGAGCATTTTTTCATATGTCTATTTGCTATTTGTATGTCCTCTTTGGAGAAATGTCTCTTCAGGTCCTCTGCCATTTTCCATTGGGTTATTTTTTTGTTGTTGAGTTGTATGAGTTCCTTGTGTATTTTGGATATTAGCCCCTTATCAGAGATGCTGTTTGCAAAAATCTTCTCCCATTTAGTTGGTTGCTCTTTATTTTGTCAATGGTTTCTTTTGCTGTGCAGAAGGTTTTAAGTTTGATACAGTCCCATTCATTTATTTTAGCATTTACTTCCCTTGTCTTTGGAGTCAAATTCATAAAATGCTCTTTGAACCTAAGGTCCATAAGTTCAGTACGTAGGTTTTCTTCTATGCAGTTTATTGTTTCAGGTCTTATGCTTAAGTCTTTGATCCATTTTGAATTAATTTTGGTACATGGTGACACATAACAGTCCAGTTCCATTCTTTTACACGTGGCTTTCCAATTCTGCCAGCACCATTTATTGAAGAGGCTGTCTTTTCTCCATTGTATGTTTTTTGCTTCTTTGTCAAAAATTATCTGTCCATATTTATGTGGTTTTATTTCTGTGTTCTCAATTCTATTCTATTAGTCTACGTGTCTGTTTTTCTGCCAATACCATGCTGTGTTGATTATTGTTGCCCTGTAGTACAAGCTAAAGTCAGGGAGTGTGATACCTCCAGTACTGTTCTTTTTTCTTAGGATTGGTTTGGCTATTCGGGGTCTTTTGTGTTTCCATACAAATCTGAAGATTTTATGTTCTTTTTCTTTAAAAAATACCATTGGGATTTTGATGGGGATTTCATTAAATCTGTATATTTCTTTGGGTACTATGGCCATTTTAACTATGTTGATTCTTCCAATCCATGAGCACAGAATGTCTTTCCATTTCTTTGTGTCTTCTTTAATTTCTTTTAAAAATGTCTTATAGTTTTCAGCATATAGGTCTTTCACATCCTTGGTTAAGTTTATTCCTAGGTGTTTTGTTCTTTTTGTTGCAATTGCAAAAAGAATTGTATTTTTTTTCTTTTTCTGAGATTTCATTGTTAGTATATAGGAATGCAATGGACTTTTGTTCATTAATTTTGTAGTCGGCCACATTACTGTATTCATTGATTGTTTCTAATAGCTTTTTTGTGGAGTCTTTAGGGTTTTCTATCTATAGCATTGTGCCATCTGCAAAGAGTGACAATTTAACTTCTTCATTCCCAATTTGGATGCCTTTTATTTCTTTCTCTTGCCTGATTGCTCTGGCGAGGACTTCCAACACTATGTTGAAAAGCAGAGGTGATAGGGGACAGACCTGTTGTGTTCCTGAACATAGAGCAAAGGGCTCTAGTTTTTCACTGTTAATTATGTATTAGCTGAGGGTTTGTTATATACGGCCTTTATTATGTGATGGTATTTTCCTTCTATACCTATTTTATTAAGGTTTTAATCATAAATGGATGTTATATCTTGTCAAATGCTTTTCCTGCATCAATTGATATAGAGCTATTTTATTTATATTTCTTTGTATATCATTTGGTTGGTGTCCACTTCCCTCAACTAAATTATAAGCTTCATGGGCTAGGACACAGGTGTGTTTTGCCTTCTATTGCATTCGCAGTGCCTAGCACAGAACTTGGCTTAGAGCATGTTTTTAATAACTATTTATTAAACGAGTGAATAAAGCTGGTACCTTAAAGATAAATGGTAATTATAAGGTGAGGACTGAAGAAAGTCTCCAGGCCAAGAAAACATGTGAGAAGCAGCTCGGTGTGTTTGAGGAACAGAAAGACAAGGGCTGTGGCTACAGTGCATGAACTGGGGAATTGGTACTAAGGAAGCTACAGGGCTCAGCAGGGGCCAGATCACCCGGGGCCTTTGAAACCGTGATAAAGTGAGTGAACTTTTCCAAAGGGCAATTTTATTAGGAGAGTTATGTACCCAAGATAGCATGTGGAAAATGGGATGGAAATGGCAAAAGTGGATGAAAGGAGGTCAGTTAAAATGTTATTGTCCTAGTCTAGGCAAGACCTGATAGCTTAGACAGGGGAAAAGGTAGTAAAGATGGTGAGAAGTATCAAAAGTATATTTTAGAGGACGTAAAACTTGATGATGGATTGGAGATGGGGAGTGAAGAAAAGAGAATTTTCAACAGTGACACTCAGGTTTCTGGATTGCCTGGGTGAATACAGGTCCCATTTACTAAGGTGGGAAAGATTAGAGGGAGGAGATTGGGAGGGGAAGAGAAGAATATTAATTTTCAATGCTGTGTTTGAGGTACTTGTGAGCTATCTGAGAGGATGTCTTAAGAAGACTGTTGAATACATAAGTCTGGAGTTCAGAAGAGAGGGCTGAATTGGAGATTTAAATTTGTGAGTTGTTGGCATATAGTTGTATTTAAACCATTTTGGTAGATGAACTTACCTGATAGAGGGTGGGGTGAGAAGAGAAGAGGCCTGAAGATAACCAACCTAAAGCAGAAGCTAAAATAGTAGGATATTGTGGTCCCACACTGATGTCCACAGTAGTGGTTTTGATGTAGGAGCAGGAGTGGGGACAGGAGCAGACAAAATCTGAGGTAGATGTGACTTTAATGAGAGGGCGACTGAGCTGGGGTGGAAAAAAGTCATGCAGGGTGAGGTTAGTTAGGTGAAAGGGCAAGATATTTAATGCTCATCACGTGAGCACTGATGTAGATTAGCTTATCGACAAGAGTTGTGGGGAAGATTGAGATCCACGTGCAACAGACTTCAGGGAATGCAAAGGAGGGACCAAGTCAGTGGGGATGTGGAGGGGAATATAAATGAATGATGGAAGTCTGCTTAAAGTACTTTGTACTTTTTCAGGCAGCAATAAGGTATTTTCATTATTTGAGTTTTACAAATAAAAGCCACCCACATCCCAAAGAAAATCTCCAACTGAACTGAAAAAGCAAACTAAGCTAAAAACAAAAGCTTATTGCAATGATTTACTTGGTTCCTTATTTAAACATTAAGGCTTTTGTTAGAGGATAGCAACAACAAACACCAAATGCTCCAAAAAAGTAATATAGTAAAATACAGTAATATAAGGGTGAAGATATCTTCTCCTTAAACACTTTGCCATTTAGACCCACTACACCTGAAAACTGTGAAAAATAAAAATAGAAAGTAGAAACATTGGAGGCATATATAAATAGAAGTTCTATTTGGAATGGTTAGTTTGTTTCTCTTGGGTGATAAATATTTAACAATTCACCACATTGTTATTAAGTGTTAGAAGTGTTATAGTGTCCTTATAAATTAGATACCATAAATTTATAGATCACACAAACAATGGTCAAACATGAAAATAAATATTCACTTGCTAAATGTCACTAATCATCACTGAAGTGCAAATTAAAACCACAATGAGATATCACCTATCAGAATGGCTACTATTAAATCAATAAAGAACAAGTGTTGGCGAGGATGTAAGAAAAGGGAACCCTCATGCTCTGTTGGTGGGATTGCAAATGGATGCAGCCACTATGGAAATCAGTATGGAGGTTCCTCAAAAAGTTAAAAATAGAATTATCATGTGATTCAGCAATTCCACTCTGGGTATTTATCTGAAGAAATCCAAAACACTAATTTGATGGAATGTACGCATTCATATGTTCACTGCAGCATTATGTACAATAGGCAAGATATGGAAGCAACCTAAGTGCCTATTGATAGATGATTGGATAAGGAAGAAATGGTATATATGTATAATGGAACGTTACTCAGCCATGAAAAAGAATGAAATTTTATTTGCAACAACATGGATGGACCTAGAGGGTATTATGCTAACTGAAATAAGTCAGACAAAGAAAGACAAATACCATATGATCTCACTTATATGTGGCATCTAAAGAACAAAATAAATGAACAAACAAAACAGAAAAGACTCATAGATACAGAAAACAAATTGATGGTTGTCATATAGGAGGGAGCTTGGAGACCGGGGTGAAAAAAAGTGAAGGGATTAAGAAGTACAAATTGGCAGTTACCAAATAGTCATAGGGATGTAAAGTACAGCGTAAGAAATATAGTCAATAGAAGAAATATTATAAGAACTATGTGTGGTATTAGATGGGTACTAGACTCATCCAGGTGATCACAAGTTATATAAATGTTCAATCACTATGTTGCAAACCAGAAACTAATATAATATTGTATGCTAACTATAATTAAAAAATACAAAAAAGTTAGATACTTCCTCAAGCCAAAACAAAAACACAGGAATTAGTAATAGGAAAACATATGAAAGTATAAATCTAACAGGTAAATGTAAAAGCACAGTTATTCAGAATACTCTAATGTTTAATGGTGGTGAGTAAATCACTTATAAATCTAATATGAAAGTTAAAAGACAAAAATATTAAAAATAATTATAACTATAATGATGTAAGATATACGCAAGATAAAAATATGTAAACTGTGACATCAAAAACATAAAATGGTGTAGACGGAGTAAAAACGTAGAGTTAGTATGAGTTCACATCTAAGTTGTTATCAGCTTAAAATAGATTGCTATAAATATAAAAAGTTTTATGTAAACCTCATGATAACCACAAAGCAAAACGCTATGGTAGATACACACAAGACAAAGGGAAAGGAATCTAAGCATATCACTACAGAATATCATCAACTCACAAAGGAAGAGAGCAAGAGAAGAAAAAAGAAACAAAGGAATTACAAAAGAACCAGAAAACAATAAAATGGCAAGTACATACCTATCAATAGGGAACCATCATGCTCTGTTGGTGGAATCACGAATTGGTACAGCCACTATGGAAAACAATATGGAGGTTCCTCAAAAAATAAAAAATAAAACAACCCCGTGATTCAGCAATTCCACTTGGGTACTTATCTGAAGAAAACAAAAACACTAAATTGAAAAGATATCTGCACCTCCATGTTTATTTCATCATTATTCACAGTAGCCAATATATGGAAATAACACAAGTGTCCATCTACAGATAAATGAAGAGGTGGTATCTATATACAGTGGAATATTATTCAGCCATAAAAAAGAAGGAAATCTTGCCATTTGCAACAACATGGATGGACCTTGAGGGTATTGTGCTATGTGATGTAAGTCAGACAGAGAAAGACAAACACTGTATGATACTCTTATATACAGAATCTAAAACAAAACAAAACCCAAAAATACACTCTAACTCATAGATACAGAAAACAGATTGATTGATGGTTGCCAGGGCAGGGGTGGGAGGTGGGCGAAAATGGGGGGATAGAATCAAAGGGTACAAACTTCCAGTTATAAAATAAATAAGTCTTGAGGATATAATGTATAGATGCTGAATATAGTTAATAATACTCTATTGTATATTTGAATGTTGCTAAGAGAGTAAGTTTTAAAAGTTCTCAACACAAGAAAATAATTTGTAAACTATATGTGCTGATGGATGTTAACTAGACTTATAGTGATCATTTTGCAATATACACAAATATTGAATCATTATGTTGTACACTGAAGCTAATATGTTTTATGTCAATTATATCTAAATTAAAAACATGAAATAATATTGCAATTTTTGTATCTATAAAAGGAAAAAAAAAATAAACCAGAGGGGACGTGGTGGGAGGAAGGGAAGTGTCACTCAAGGGTGACACTTCCCTGAGAAGTTACTCAGGAGTTTTGCTCCCTCACGATCCCACTGGTTAACTAGTCTCTGTCTCTAGTTCAAACATACAAGAAGGAAAATCTGATTGGAATTCATAGTACTTGTCATCTCTGCCGGGTAAAGATCTCATTCCCCACGGCCGCATTGTCTACTCTTACGTGCCTTTCTCTGGCCAGACAGCTGGTAAAATACCATTTCTGAGTGTGTCTATTAGGTTTCTATGGAAGAACCTAAGAGGAGTAGACATGGCCTGTTCTTCAAAGTGTAAGTCTAGTAATTCTTTTGTTTTCTGGTATAATTCTGCTAACGTAATTCATAGGATGATAAGCCTCCTGATTAAATCCAGCACTCGTGGGAGGTAAAGACAGCCCCCAAAATGTATGAAACAGCAAGGCATATTTTAATCAAGTTGAATCTTCTCTTGCCCCAGCCATCCTTTCCTAGAGCTAAAAAGAATTCTTGGGTTTCTCTTCTATTTCTCTTAAAGAGGTGGCAATGAGTCAAAAGAAAGAAGAAAAGTACAGGAAAACTTCCATAATTTAAGATATGCAAACCCTGGAATATCCCAGTCTTCTACTTAAGCAAAATGCTAAATGTATTTTTGTTAATTTTAGTGAAGAAATAAGAAAGACTACATTAAAAAGTTATGAAACTCATAGTGATGCCAGACTAAACACTGTACATTAAGGCCTCGGCTTCACTGAGGCGAAGTGTTCTGAGGTTGGGTGTGTGGTGGGGACAGCTGTGGGGACCAAGGCAGCAGTGAGCCTGGACCAGCTCAGAAATTACTGTAACTCAAATTTGCATGTGAACCAAGCAGGCAACTCCTGCCAATCTGAGATGGGAACAAAAAAAGATCATGTCCCCACCCTTACAAGCCACGGAGGAAGTTATAAGCCATAAAAGTTATACTGCATTTTACTGTGCTTATCTTCACATATAAAATCCTATTGTGAAGTAAACAGAGTTTTGAGGAAGCTGAGATTCTATGCAATTAGGATTTATATCTGTCCTTTTTGACTGCAAGTTCAGAATTGTTTCACCAGAGTCCAGAGCCTACTGGGAGACAAGAAAGGCCTTCTGGAGCTTTCTTTGGCTGGGCAGGAGGAGGCTGGGGCCTGGGGCCTGGGGCACTGGGGGAAAAGAAGAGCGAGCAGAAAGAGGAAAGGGAAGTTTTCCTCTCCTCTGTGGCTCACAGTAAAGAGAAACTGGGTTTCCCTGGCAAAGTGAGTGAAACAGCACGGGGAACAGAGTTTCAGTGGTTAGAGCAAGCCCTGGGCCAGATGGAAATGCTGGGGGCCTGGAAGTCTTAAACCCAGCTGACACAAAGCCTAGGGACCTGGAAATCCATGCCTGAACACTGGGAGAGGGATCTGCACACAAATCCAAGATGCAGAGTGAAGCGTGATGGAGCTTTGGAGGCAAGATGATAGCTAAAATGAAGACTTGGTCAAACATGTGAGGGATACCCAGTTGTATTTTAGAGATTATCTTTAAAAAGATTTTTTTTCCTTTAACAGTGTTATACAAAGAAAGAAACCAGGGAATAAGGTGGTAACTAAGGAAGACCATCAGGACGGCCAGGGAAAGCTTCTCTGCCGAATGGCACTTGAAGGAGGCCTGATGGGTGAAAATGAGCCAAGTGATGGGCTGGGAGCAGGAAGAGGGAAAGAAAGGCAGTGGGAAGAAATGGGTCTAGTTCCTGTGTACACTCTAGCCGTACTATGTAATTTTCCCTCATTGTTTATGTGACAGCAGAAGGGTGAACAGTTATAAAAGAGTGTGATATATTGGAGAAATGGGTAGAATTCAATTTCTAGGGACCAAAACAGGCAATGAAGTTACTTGTGACTTTGTCTTACGAATTTAATGATCTTTCCCTTTTGCCGTATTTGCTTGATTTCTACCAAACTCATTTCTGACATCTTTCTTTCTTCTTCCAAATTCTCCTTTGCCAAACATTTTGTTTTCTCTTATAAGGAGTCTTAGAAATGATCTAGACAAGCGTTTTCCAAACCTGACTGCAATTCAGAATTACCTTTTTTATTACCTTAAAAAAGGATTCTTCAGGACTTGAGTAGGTTGCAGGCCCCTGCATTTGAAGCACCCCATGGGTTTCTGTTGCTGCAGGTTTAGTACCTTAATCCTGATTAGTAATTTCCAGACTATTCAGCAAAACGTTTGCTCCAGGAGATGTTATCCGTGTTCCAAGAAAACGGGAATCTCTTGTCAAATAAGCTTGAGAGACTGTCATAGATTCTCCTCTTAGCATTTCACAAGCCACCCTAGGATAAAGGCTGAGACATGCTAATGTGTCTAGCAGCTAAATAGTAGACTCACATTAGGTATTTTCTCTTAACTTTACCCAGAATAGTTTATCCTAAACAATAGTATGGAGAACATTGATCTAGAAAAAGACTTACTAAATTTCCACAAATGTATATGTACAAGTACATATTTTTTATTATTACATTATAAATTCTATTAAGGGTAACTGGGCAAGATGCTCCCTCTTAAGAAAGTGGTCACAAAGCAGGCCTCTGGAACTAAGTGCAGGTGAAGCTCTGACCAGCCCCACCGCTGGTCCCAAATGCCCTCCCCGTGCCTCTGCGCTTGTCCTTTTTCTAGACTCTATTTAAAACCTCTGCGCTGTCTCTCACACTTACATTTCTAGGATCAGCCTGTCCCACATTTCTACCTGTTTATAAAACATCTCCACCTGGATGCCCAAGGCTCACTCTGTCTGATTCTGACACCAATTCCAACATATGGGTTGTTTTCCCCACGCCACCAAGCAATTCTCTGACCCTCGCTGGGTGTCCTACACTTCAGCTCGGCTCGGTTCTAACACTGTCCACTATCCACTCAGAGATGGCATCAGATTCCACACGCTAAGGGCTCGGTCCCACCAGACTACCCCCACCCACTTCAGATGCCAATCACAAATCTAAGTTGTTACCTGGACTTCTGACTGACTGGCTATAAATCAGAGGTTTCCCCAACGCCTTGGGTTTGATTACTTTGCTAGAGCAATTCATGGAACTCAGGAAACCAGTTTACTCACTAGATTACCTGGTTCGCGCAAAGCATACTAAAGGATGTGAATCAATAGCCAGATGAAGAGGTTCCATAGGGTGAAGTCCAGGACAAAGGAGCTTTTGTCCCCGTGGAATTTGGAGCCCAGCACAGTGGCCTGTGGTTCTGTTCTGTTTTACCAACCTGGAATTTTGGGATTTTTATGGAGGCTTTGATATTTAGCCATGATTAAATTATTATTGCCCCAAGAAGTAACTAACATGCCTGGTGAGACACTGCAGACAGCAGGTCAGTGACAGCTGGGATTCCTCTTCTTCTCTCTCTTCCCCTCCTGCTGCACATGTCATTAGTTAGGGAATGCCAGCGCTTTCTATGGCCTCTTTCTCTTCGTAGCCAAGTAAACTTCTCCACCTGCAACTGGTTGGGGACATTCCACTCATACAATGTCCTAGGTTCAGGGTGTCCAAGGATGATGTGACCTGCCCCCCCAACTCAATATTTCAAATAAAATGGCAAAACTGAACTGATCGCTAACCATAGTGAAGGAGGCACCGTGTCTCGGAGCAGACCGCCCGTGGAACTGCTGACAGATTTTATAGGGAAAGCGGGGCAGAGGCAGATTTGCAGAAGCTGAGGAGTGATGACATCATCTGCAGAAACTGTTGTTGATTGTCACTGTGGTGTATTTACTGGGGTGAGTCTACAGTCAGCTGACTTTTGAGTAAGGGACTGACGCTGATTGGCTGGCTTGTAAAAGCCATTCACTGAGGTAAGCTGGTGGCAGCTTGAACAGGCGACAAGCAGGCTCTGAGCGCTACTTGTTGCCGTGGTATAAGACAGCCAGGCCTTTCCTAACAGTGTGGGAATTGGTTTCTATTTATTTTCCCATTCAGCTTCCCCAATAATAAAGTTGGTACTGGCCTTTTATCGTCTTCAGGCTTCTTGTGTGCATTTTTCAACTGCTTAGAAGCTGGAGAGACGAAGGTGGGGAGTGGTGCCCCTAAACCTTCCCAGATAGGGAGGACTAGGCTAAAAGAAGCCGCCTTACAACTGGGAGGAACTTGGGAGTTCCTTTAGTTTAGAGTTTTTGAACATTTTAAAACAATGCAATCGCCTCTTTAAGAAGAAAGCTTAGATGAAACTCCACCTAAGAGCTAGCGTCTGTCTCTCTTTCATCTAGGACACGGTAGGAAAACAGACATTTTGGTCTTACGTCCTTATTAAGATGGTTATGAGGAAACTGCTTTGGGTGTCTCCTCATCCGTGTTGCTTCTGTCTCCCTTTACTGCTGGTCACCTCCTCGAAGATCTGGGCACAGGCGCTGGGGCGGAGGGTGCAGTGCCCTCACCTGGGTCCAGGTCAGGAGCAGACTGTGGTGCTGGTAACTGTCGGTTCTACTGTACTGTCCCTTCAGCCTCTGAAGCACCATCATGAAACCCAGTCAGGGGTTCAGACTTGGGACGCAGGCAGAAGTTACGCAGCCTTTTCTGGAGTCCAATGGCAGAAGCACCATGAAGGCAAAACCTCTCTGACCAGTCCCCATGAATTCCATCCCCTCCTTTTCTAGCTTTCCTCCCCTAGCCCAGGATTACCTCCCTCTGTGCTGCTACCCTTCTTTTAAGGAAGACCCCAGTTACTCTCAGGCATTGAACTTGCCCAGGATCAGCTCTTTCTCTCTGCAGTGCTCAGTTTTCCACATCTGAATCATTTGGCCTCATCCAGCCCTTCACAAATCTTAATATGCTCATAAATCACTCGGAATCTTATGAAAACGCAGATTCCCATTCGTGAGTCTTTGTGGGCCTTGAGAGGAAGCATTTCTAACAAATGATGCCTGTCCCGTGGGTCCGCCACCCTACTTGGAAGAGGAAGGTTCTAGCATGCTAGACAAGGGATTCATGAGGACAAACAGGGAAGACTGATGACATGACGAGGCTCCACAAAACATGGTGGGGATTTGGCACTCAGAGTGAGGGCTGGGCTGGGGCTTTCTGCACATCAGGCACCTTTTGTGACCTTTCATTGTTGTCAGCTGGTGTCTGAATTCATTATCATATGTGAAATATATATATGAGGTATGATAAAAAATACGGTGTATAATACGGTTTAAACTAAAAAAAGTTATTACAGTAAAGGACACATTGCCATTAATCCCCCTCAAAATACTCCCCCTCACTTCGAACACACTTATCCCATCGTTCTTGCTACTTTCTGAAGCAATTCTGGAAGTCCTCTTTCATGCATGTTTTTAGTTGCGCTGTCATGGCTGCTTCGATGTCCTGAATCATTTTGACTTTGGGGAAGAGCCAGAAGTCACAGGGTGCCAGATCTGGTGAATATGGTGGTTGAGGACACACGGCAATGTTTTCATTTGACAGAAATTGTCGTATATCAGAAGTCATGTGTGACACGGAGCATTGTCGTGATGGAGGATGATTTACAGCACACTTTAAAACACACCTTCTCTCAACTGTAGCTCATACCTGACTGACTGCACCGAACAAGCTGAAACTTGTCAAACACTGTTACTAAGTTTCGACACATTGAAGATCCTGCCTTTCCATTGGATGGCACTCAGCAGCAGGATTCACTGTGTCTGTTGATCACACCTCGTACATACATATTTTCTTCTGATTTTTAAAGAAACAAAAATTAGAACATTTCCATGGGGCCCTCAAAGTATCCTGGGCCCTACGCACTGTGTCTAATGAATAAATCGACCCTGGTGGGCCTTTTACTGCATCGAAGTCTGTGTGACCAATGCTTGGAGAGGCCAAAACTCAAAACATCAGGGTTTGAAGTAAGGAAACATTGAAAAGGCACCACCGAGAAGGTGGGAGGCCTGGTGGTGCCTCAGACCCATCATTCCATCGTGCTTGCTGGGTAGAGTAAGGGTTTTTAAGGAGCTGGGGGAACAGGTATGTGAAAGTACTGGTAGGGCAAGTTTTAATTGGAGAACCTTGGAACTTGGCCATTTATGGTAAAGGGGCATCAACACTGGATCTTCCTGGGCAATGGACCCTTGGCTTCTGAAGGGTTCTTGTGCTTAAGTTCCTGGTACTTTGGTTCCATGTGTTTGGAGGGTTTGGGGTGGCGAGAGTTTGATTCCAGTGTAGCTGGAGGCCACAGTTCTTTCCTCTGTGCGTGCTTCTTAGGCTGCATGACCCACGGTTCTGCTATCCCTGAAAAACAACTCAGCACCTCATCACAGAGGACAGGACGATTTTGAGCTAGCTTTGCAGTTACAGGCCTGCCTATTGAACAAAAGACACATACCTATAATGAGAAAAGTACTCCTCAGAGACAGAGCTATCTAAATTCCTAAAAAGGATAAACATGTTTTCTACCTGCCTTAAATTTGCAAAGCATCTTCCTTTCTGTGACACTGCATTAATATTCAGCATAGGAATTAATTCAATTTGTTCATTCCCCTCCCGGCTGCTTTCCAAATTGTGCTCATTTGGATTTGTCATGAATTAAAGAAAAGGGTGCAATATTTTAATGGCTGCACCTTTAACTACAAAAAAAGGATCTTTGAGATTCTTACTGCAGGAAGAACTTGATTACATTTTTAGTCAGGGGCCTGTAGTTCTGCTCTGTTTCTATTTGCAGCTATTTTGTTCTTGCAGTTACAATAATATATAGGACACTTGAAGGGGTCCTGCCTGCTCAGCTTCTCCTCCATCCTCCCCCGGATGGCCTATGACACCTCCAGGAATATCTGGCTCTGCAGGACTCAGTTGGAACCACCAATTTAAATCACAACCCCCAGCACACTTTGCATATGAGGAACCAGAGGGCTGGAGAGTATGGTTATGTCTTCTGGTTTTTAAATCATAAATTTTGATGTGTTTCCAGGTATTACAATTAGCCTGCTTATTCTAGAATTAGAATAGAATTAGCCGGCCTTCCTCCTAGACAGAATGGTTAGTCACTTTGTTACTCTGAATGCTTTTGATCCCAGAACCACACCCTGATTTCCTGAGGGAAAAAAAGGAAAGGCCAAAATGGAATTGTCAAGACCAACAACGTCCTGCTACCCAGGAAGAGATAATAATAGCACATAGGTACTTAGAACAACTCAGGGCAGGTCCGGTTCGAAACACTTGATGTGAGCTAACTTTGTACACTCTTCATGGCAGTGCTATGAGGCAGGGGCCATATTGTTTCTTTTTGCTTAAATAACAAACTTTATTTCTCACAGTTCTGGAGGCTGGAAGTCTAAGATCAGGATGCCTGCATGGTCAAGTTCTTAGTAAGAGCCCTCTTCCTGCTTTACAGAGGGCTGGCTATCTTTTTGCTGCATCCTCCAACGGCAGGAAAAAAGAGTTGGGTGCCATCTTATCTGTCCTTAAGGCCAGAGAGTCTCAAGGCCACGGACCCACCCATGTAGTCTGCGCAGGTCAGGCTCTTAACCCCTAAAGGTTCCCATTCCAGTACGGATATTTTCTGCTTTTGAAAACATTGTTTCCCTTTATCACTTAGCTTCTACTGCCTTTCCAAGGAACTGAGAAAAATTTCAAAATCCTTTCTGGTGATACAGTGCATCTTACACTCTCAAAATCCATCTGCAGACAAGAACTTCAGGTCATGATTCTAATTGTTCCCTATTTTTGTGCTCATGGGGAACTATTGTGATATAGAACTGACTAGGGGCTCAGGGTGGAGCTTGGGGGCGTTGTGGAGTCAGAGCCCAGCCAGGGTAAGATTTGCTCCGGGCCTTAGGGCCCTTGCTGACTGTCACTCCACACCTTTCATGCCTGGGTGCTGTGTCTGCATCTCAGCACTGAGCCCTCCCAACTTAGCCAGTATGTCAAGCTGCCACCTTGCCCAGAGAGATGGGCAGTACCCAGAGCTCCTGTCACCTCTGAGGTTGATGCTTTCCCATCTCTGGCCAGGTGTTCAGACAGAAGACAGTCTCTGGAGCCAAGCTGCTCAGATTCAGTGCAGGTCCTATTATTCTCCAGCTTGGAGATGTTGAGTAAGTGATTGAATTCATCTGTGCCTCAGTTTTCTTTTGTCAATAATATGGAAATAATTACAGTATCCACCTCGTTTAGCTGCTGTGAGGAATGAATGAGATGATGCATGTAAAGCACTTAAAACAGTGCCTAGTTCATAGTGAAGAATTAGTAAACAGTAGCATTTATTATGGTGAGATGGTTGAGAGCAGGAGAGAAGGCAAAGTGACCTGTTATCGTTTGCGCATATTTCAGGACTAGAATTCTCGAGGTATCCTTCCCCACCCTAGTGGACCCCTTCCTCTGTATAATCAGGGGAATATGTATCTCCCAAACTGAGACTCAGTCCTTGTTCACACATGTCCCTTACAACTGGGCGGGGACAAAGCACAGTCCTATTTTGAAACATTAGCTTCCTGGGAATTCTCACACTACCTCACCCGATGAAGCTGTCTGTTAATCTCTGTAGTCTGGGTTCTACCACCAAATCACACCTGATTCACTGGTTTCACCCCCACCATGTATTACTCCATGGACAGACACTCCCAACTCTGTGCTCTATTTTCTTTCTCATCCTACTTCATCACATTGGGTTCCTGACTTTGTCCTGTCTTGTCTGATATTCTTACCACTGCTGAACAACTCCCTTTTATATCTTGGCTTTCCTGCCTTGCCCATTTTATTCTCTTTTAAACAAATTGTATTGTGAAAAATGCTCCACATAACCTGTGTCATGGTGGACACTGTGATGTGTTGCCTGATCCTTTTCAGAAATGAAGAACTTAGTCCCAGCGACCGGGAACATGGCCAGCAAAAAGCCCTCAGTTGTGAGCCTCCTGTGTGGATGGCCTCAGCTGAAGAGAGCTGCTTTGCTCAAGGTCAAGACCTCTTCCCAAGGATGGCTTGCATCCAGTGACTATTCAGTGAGGGTATATAAAGACGTCTTCCATCACCAAATCAGGACCACTTTGAAGGGCCATTCCAGCTTCAAAACTCTTTGTGCGGTCGGCTGAAACTTCCACTGAGACCTGAACTGCAAGTCTCTCCACTGCATTTTAACTTCTGCCCCTACCCATGCCTGCCTCCTTCAATTCTCTGCCACACTTGTGGATTCCAAGAACACTCCCCAAAAAGTCTCTTGCATGATAGTCTCCATCTCAGAGGCTGCTTTCCGGGGATCTCAACTTATGACAGGAATATAAAGCATTTATGTGCTTTAAAGAATAAGAAAATAAGCACTCAATTACCCTCCATTCACCTAAGATATAGAATATTTTCCCAGCACCGTGAAGCCCACTGTGCTCCCCGTTCTATCGTGTACTTTTCTCTGCCTACACCCTCACCTCAGGTAACTACAATCTTGAATATTTGTCCATTATTGTTTTGCTTGTCTTTATATTAAAATAAGAAGATAAATATTTACACAATATATTTTTCCTGTTTTTGAGCTTTATCTAAATAAGCGCAACTTCATACCATTACCTACTCTTTCGATACTCAGGCCTTGCCTTCAACATTATGTTGTTGGGATTTACCCAAAACTCCAAAACTCAAAATGTGTGCAGCTGTAGTGCATGTCACCCCCCTTAACTTTTTTTCAAAATAGCATTCATTCCATTGTATGAATGGATAACCACTCATTTATTCATTCTATTGTTGATAGACATTTGGAGAGTTTTCAGGGTTTTTTTTTTTTTTTTTTTTTTTTTGCTATTATGAGCAATACTGCTAGGAATATTCTTGAACCTAAGAACAGAATTCTTGGGTCATAGGGTATGTACATCCTAAGCCTTACTAGATAATGCTAACAAACAACGCAAAGTGATTGTACAAGTTCATACTCCTACCAGGAGTGTTTGCAAATTCCCATTGTTCCACATTCCACATTCTTGCCAACACTTGGTATAGTCTATCTTTCTTTCTTTTTTTTTTTTTTTGCCAACAGTGGGTATGAAATGGTATCTCTTTGTTTTAATTTGTGTTTTCCTAATTACTAACAAAGATGAGCATATTTTCATAAATTTATGGAACGTTCATGCTTCTTTTTCTGTGAAATGCCATGATTTTTGTCCTCCCAATATCATTCTTTCCAATCAGGCAGACATGTTGACAATGACCTCCATTTATCTTCTCCAGTCATATAATACTCTGTTCATCAGCAATTCCTAACTAGTTTGACTGCCCCAGCTCTAGTTCAAGAAGATGGCCCTCATTTGGCCAAATTTCTCAAAAATCAAGTTTTCTAGAGATGAGTCACAGAAAATCAATGTGCCCAGTAGTCACAGAAAATCAATGTGCCCAATAGCTCCCCTCTTCCTTCTGTAAGTTCTGTGGGCCCAACCATGAGTGAAAAGTAGTATTGGCAGGTTTGTGAGAGGAAGGAGTCTAAATAGTCTGAACAACTTTTCAAAATAAACCCACATTAAGGTTAGGAAAATTAAGTGCTATTCAGATTTTCAATTGCTGTCGGAAAATTTTAAGAAGAGCAGCAAATACCTGAAATGAAAGAGTTCTGGTAGCAGAGCTGGGCTGTGCTGAGTTGTGAATGGACTTGAAGTTGCTAATTCTGAACAGGTGGGTTTGGGAAGCATGGCTGTTATGCAGATTCTGGGGCAACAGGAGTTGACAGGTAGATTCACACTTGGATGAAGAAGCTCAGTTGAGAGCAGCTGGAGGTCAGAACTGGAGACCTGAGGCAACGTGTTGAGGGTGGGACTTTGAACTGAGATAATAGATTGGATGTCTTCTGCATTAAGCCTTCCTTTCTAATCCACAAGAGTGTGTTTTATCAACCACAGAAGCATATCTACATGCTCTTGAAAAACAGTAATATAAATAACATAAAAATAAATTTTTAGTATATATCATGTATTCAATCTATAAACAATGTTTGGTTTACACGTGTCAATACCTCTCAAACATTTATGCAGAAGTATCCTGACAAAAGGAGTGTAACCAGAAGACCGAAAGCACACATTACTTTGAAATTTAAATTATATTTTTCACACCTCCAACTAGTCTCCCAGTAAAATTGCTTGTGGCTTCATTAGCCTGACTGTACATTGGGTGAGAAATGGGCATGTGGATTAGGGGAGCCCTTGCCACGACTGAGGGCCATCTGAGGGGTTTACAGACCACAGTTTGGGACAATTGGGGTAATCAGATTAGGAAAATAATACATAAAATTATGCTAATGTATTACTTTTCCCAGCTTATATGAACTTTTTAACGAATATTTCTGAGTAATATAATGGCCAGGGCAAATTAGTAGGGGAGATATTCAGGCTGACAGATTTCTAAAAGAATAAACTTTTTACTGTAGAGTAGTTTAAGAGATACAGAAAAATTACCAAAGATAGTACAGTGAGCTCCCATATACCCCATACCAACTCTCCCATATTATTAACATTTTACATTATTATGGTATATTTGTGACAAGTAATAAACCAATATCAATTTATTATTAAAGTCTGTACTTTATTTAGATTTCCTCAATTTTTATCTAATGTTCTTTTTCTTTTCCAAGAACTCCCTTTGAATTTTGATTTACTTAACTCCCACCATCCTACAAATCAAACCACTCAACAAACTGCACAGACCAACTGGATGAACCATTTTTAGGTGGCAGAGTCCTATGGTGACCTCAGAGTCATTGTGATGAAGGCCAGAGAGCTGACTAATGGTTACTTACAAGGAGAGTAGAATCTTTGGGGGAGTGATGGACAATTTCATTACAGTGATGTTTCCTTTGAAGTTTTTGGCTCTCTATTAAGTATTTGGCATCAAAAGAAAAAGCATTACTAATTCAAGAAGAGAAACTGCCCTCGATGAAGAATATGAGGAACAAACAGCACTTTTTGGAGACTTTCTACGTGTGTAAAAATTTGTGCATCTCCGCGAAAGCAGTCCTAAGAGGGAAATTCATAGCTTTGCAGGCCTACTTAAAGAAACAAGAAACATCACTAATCAACAGTTTATCTTCACACTTAAGGGATCTGGAAAAAGAACAGCAAAATAAGCCCAAAGGGAGTACAAGGAAGGAGATAATAAAGATCAGAGTGGAAATAAATGAAATAGAAACCAGAAAAACAATACAAAAGATCAATGAATCCAAGAGTTGGTTCTTAGAGAAGATAAACAAAATTGACAAACCTTTAGCCAGACTCATTAAAAAAAAGAGAGAGAGAACCCAAATTAATAAAATCAGAAATGAAAGAGGAGAAGTGACAACGGACACCGCAGAAATACAAAAAGTTTTAAGAAATTACTATGATCAACTATATGCCAACAAATTTGACAATCTGGAAGAAATGGACAATTTTCTAGGGGCGTACAACCTTCCAAGGCTAACTCAAGAAGAAGCAGAAAACCTGAATAGACTGATTACTACCAGGGAAATTGAATCAGTAATCAACAATCTCCCAACAAACAAAAGCCCTGGACCAGATGGCTTTACAGGTGAATTTTACAAAACGTTCAAAAAAGAATTATCACCTATTCTCCTCAAGCTCTTCCAAAAAATCCAGAAGGAGGGAACACTCCCAAACACTTTTTTACAAAGCCACTATCACCCTGATCCCAAAATCAAACAAAGACACCACAAAAAAAAGAAAACTACAGGCCGATATCTCTAATGAACATAGATGCAAAAATCCTCAACAAAATATTAGCAAAAAGAATTCAGCAATACATTTAAAAGATCATACACCATGATCAAGTGGGATTCATCCCTGGTATGCAAGGGTGGTTCAACATCCGCAAATCAATTAATGTGATACATCACATTAACAAAATGAAAAATAAAAATCACATGATCATATCAACAGATGCAGAAAAAGCATTTGATAAAATCCAACAGCCATTTATGATAAAAACCCTTAAGAAAGTGGGAATAGAGGGATCATATCTCAACATAATAAAGGCCATATATGACAAACCCACAGCTAACATCATACTCAATGGGGAAAAGCTAAAACCATTCCCTCTAAGATCAGGAACAAGGCAAGGTTGCCCACTATCTCCGCTTCTATTCAACATAGTGCTGGAAGTTCTAGCCACAGCAATCAGACAAGAAAAAGAAATAAAAGGCATCCAAATTGGTAAGGAGGAAGTAAAATTATCATTATATGCAGATGATATGATACTATATAGAGAGAACCCTAAAGACTCCACCAAGAAGCTATTAGAGCTGATAGATGAATTTAGTAAAGTAGCAGGATACAAAATTAATATTCAGAAATCAGTTGCATTTGTATATACCAATAATAAAACATCAGAAGGGGAAATTAAAAAAACAATCCCATTTACAATTGCTCCAAAGACTATAAAATACCTGGGAATAAATTTAACCAAAGAAGTAAAAGATCTGTACTCAGAAAATTATAAGACACTGAAGAAAGGAATGAAAGAAGATATAAATAGAAGGAAACACATATCATGTTCATGGATAGGAAGGATTAATATAGTTAAAATGTCCATACTGCCTAAGGCAATATACATATTCAACGCAATTCCCATCAAACTACCAACGACATTTTTCACGGAAATAGAACATATAATCCTAAAATGTATATGGGACCATAAAAGACCCCAGATAGCCTCAGCAATCTTGAGAAATAAGAACAAAGTGGGAGGTATAACAATACCTGACTTCAAATTATGCTACAAGTCTATAGTAATCAAAACAGCATGGTACTGGCATAAAAACAGACACATAGATCAATGGAACAGAATAGAGAGTCCAGAAATAAATCCATGCCTATATGGCCATTTAATTTACGACAATGGAAGCAAGAATGTACAATGGGGTAAAGACAGTCTATTCAATAAATGGTGCTGAGAAACTTGGACAGACACATGTAAAAAAATGAAGCTGGACCACCTCCTTACACCATATACAAAAATAAATTCAAAATGGCTTAAAGACTTAAATGTGAGATCTGAAACCATAAAATACCTAGAAGAAAATATAGGAAGAAACTTCACAGACATTACCCGGAGTAAGATTTTTACTGATATATCCCCTCACTCGAGGGAAGTAAGAGAAAAAATAAACATGTGGGATTATATCAAACTAAAAAGTTTTTTCACAGCAAATGAAACCATCAATAAAACAAAAAGGGATCCTACTGAATGGGAAAAGATATTTGCCAATGATATATCTGATAAGGGATTAATATCACAAATCTATAAAAAATTCAGTCAACTCAACTCCAAAAAAACAAACGACCCAATTAAAAAATGGGCAGAGGACTTGAAGAGACATTTTTCTAAAAAGGACATACAGATGGCAAACAGACATATGAAGAAATGCTCAACCTCAGTAACCATCAGAGAAATGCAAATAAAAACCACAATGAGATACCACCTCATTCCAGTCAAAATGGCTATCATGAATAAATCAACAAACAACAAGTGCTGGCGCGGATGTGGAGAAAAGGGAACGCTTGTGCACTGTTGGTGGGATTGCAGATTGGTGCAGCCACTATGGAAAACAGTATGGAGGTATCTCAAAAATCTGAAAATGGAACTTCCCTATGATCCAGTAATTCCACTCCTAGGTATCTATCCGGAGAGATCCAAAACTTCAATTCAAAAATCTTTATGCACTCCTATGTTTATTGCAGCACTATACACAATAGCTAAGACATGGAAACAACCAAAATGCCCATTGGTAGATGACTGGATTAAGAAACTGTGGTACATTTATACAATGGAGTATTATGCAGCCATAAAGAAGAAAGAAATCTTACCATTTGCAACAACATGGACGGACCTAGAGAACATTATGTTAAGTGAAATAAATCAGACAGAGAAAGATAAGTACCATATGATCTCACTTATATGTGGAATCTGAAGAAAAGAATAAGTGAATGAACTAATCAGAAACAGTTTTGGAGACAAAGAGGAAAAACTGAGGGTTGCTAGATGGACAGCGTGGGGTGGGGGGTGTGGGGGTAAGGGGGAAGGTGAGGGGTTTAGAAAACAATCAGTAACCACAAGATGGCCACGGGGTTTTGAAAATTAATCTGGGGAACGTAATTTAGTGGTTACCAGAGGGTAAGGGGGTTGGGGGGTGGGAGATGAGGGTGGGGGGGATCAAATATATGGTGATGGAAGGAGAACTGACTCTGGGTGGTCAACACACAATGTAATTTATAGATGATGTGATACAGAATTGTACACCTGAAATCTATGTAATTTTACTAGCAATTGTCACCCCAATAAATTAAAAACAAATAAAAAAAATAAAAAAAATTTGTGCATCTGTCCTAACACACTCTGTCATATACTATGTCACTCGGATACCTCTAAGACTGTGGGCTTTGAAATTGCACTGCCTGGATTCAGGTATTTGGCCCCATCAGTAATTTCAGGCAACTTCCTTAATTTCTATGAGCTTCAGTTTACTCATCTGCAAATTGGGATAACAGTATCAGGCTGGAATTGTCATTTTTATAGCTTATAAACAGTCAAATACCAACAATTTCGTACATTAAACCTGACAATTTCTACTTAACAAGGTTCTTGAGAAGATTAGCTGAGATAATGACAGTCAGTTGCTTGGAACATTCCTGGAGCTTAGTAAGTATTTGCTATATACTAGCTATAATTATTATATATTGTTTTCTTCTCCTCTGCAAGTTTTGAGTATGTAACATAACAATTTAGAGAAACTACTGCTATCATGGACCCATGGATAGTGGGTCCACTTCCTGCTAGTCATATTTACTGTGAGTTCATCGTAGTCCTGCCTGAAATCAGGTGACAGATTAAATCAGGGCCCAATGTTGTGCAGAGGCACCGCGCTTCATGGCCTGATGTGAGGAGCAGCGTTAGATTTCACTCACCCAAATCATTTCCACGCACATCCTGCCCGTCTGAACATCCTCAACATTTATTCCTTTAGGTTTAGCATTGCATCTACTAGAGTCCACTTAAATGATTCAAAGATCTTAATTACATAAACATATACACATAACAAGAAATTGGGGGAGAAATTCATCAGAAGCAGATCAGGCAAGGTGATGAAGAGAAGTAGGAAGAACCAAAGTCAAACTTGTCACTTGTTAATACTGCACTGCACCAGCCTTTGGCAGACAGTCTCAAGAACCCCTCCATCTGACAACAGTTGGAATTCATCGTGTAAATACATTTCTTGGAAAAGGAAGGAAGGAAGAAAGGACAAACAAAAACCAAAGCAAAAACTTGCATCTGAAATGACATTCTGTAAGGGTTACAGAGTGGTATTTGATTCCATGCTCTTTAGTTTATGGCGCAGATAGTATTTTAAACATTATCTCATTTAATTATAAAGTGATTTTGAAAATAAAGCCATATGTCAGTAAACTATATATTTTTTTTACTCAAACAGAAAGGAAAAGCAGCTCTACTGACCAGAATGAGAGCTGATTCACACACACTTTAAATGACATAAAAAAAAATCATCATCAGAATTAGCTATGTCTTTGATTACAACAACAAGAAACATTAACAAATATTTTTGTCTTCCAAGAAAGATGCAGGGCCGTACGTAGACTTTGTAGTCTTATGTTATGTGTGAGATAGAAAACTGGCTTATGTACTTTTCTGGAATCTACATGTCCTTTTTTACTTCCTGAACACCTGACACACTAACACAGCCAACACAATAATGAGAGTTAATTTCTGCATGGGACAAATCTTCCGAGGGGCTTTTTAATAGGGATTTTATAAAGATTTTAAAAAGCTTTCTTTTTACCTCTTCTCCTATCCTTTCTGTTTTCTCTAGCACTAACATTGTTATTTTAAACTCAGTGTTTCTATTTTCACTCTTTCTCCACCTTTCTCTTTATTATTATGTATTGGTCGACTCATGACATTTTTGGTAAAATTAAGTATTAAACGATTTCTTAGAATGAAATGAAGTAAAACAAAGAAGAAACAGCTCGTCTGATTAGGCAGAGCAGAGTGCAGTTTTCTGGAGGAGGAGCTTATCCTCAGAGGGCCACTTGTGGTCACTCAGTTTCTTCCTCTATCAACTTAGTTCTGTGTTCATACCTTTTCCCTGCGTCATTAGAAGTCTGTCAACTACTGCAGTATAACCTGTGGCAATACCACACTACGTACTTACCTTTTCTTCCTATACATGTAATTTTCCTTGTAACGTGACATCTTGCTGGGGCCCCAGCTCCCAGCCACACGTGTGAGAGGTTTGGTAACAGGCTCCTGGAGTCCTCTGTGTCCTTGAGTAGATAAAACTCCCCCAGACTCCGTGAACTCCTGCGCTGCACCACTAACTGTAGCCGCGTTACTTCGGACGAGTCACTTAATGTCCTCCTACCTCAGTTTTCCTTATCTGTGAATTAAATTAGGAAGATACAGTACTTACCTTCGGGGGTTTAATGAGCAAATATCTATTAAGAACTTAATAAATGTTAATGATGACAGGCATGCTTACGATACCGATGACAAGGAAGGACACATTCACAGGACCACTTCAAAAGATTTTCAACTATTATCTCTTAATTGGTCTGGGTCCCAAAAATGTCAGTGGGAAGAACTTGGTTCGCGGCCGTATTTGGTGTTCAGAGAAATGTTTGATGCACACAGGGGAGGAAGGTCTTAGGGAAGCCAGATTACAGGGAGGGCAATGGGGCCGCTGACATAAAACCCTTATAGGGATTGAGAGTGTGTTATACTAAGTCACTTAGGTCACATTCCAGGTCAGAAGACAGAAGAAGGTTCCAAATACAATGTGTGGCTGCATGGGGACCCACTCTGACTCAGTGTCAATCCTGCCAGGCTGCTTTATATGAAAGAATTACATCTTTAGGGGTCCAAAAATCTCTGCTGTAGGAACCCATCTAAAGAGCTTAACGGGAAAAGGCAAGAAAGCATTAATCAGTCACTGCCTTCTGGGAACCCACACTCAAGAATAGACATACAAGTAAGGGACATATTCTAGATAGAACAAAAGAAACATGAATATAAAGTATTTATCCATTTGCATTATATACTATAAGATTAATGCCTTAAGATTACCAAGTAGATATTGGTCAGGGTAAAGCTCTCCTTTGGAAGTGGTAGGGCTTGGAACAGATTTATTTTAGAAGTTGGGACAATTTTATTTTAGAGTTTGACCTATTTTAGATTATCATTGGAGGCTGGATCAAGAAAAAGGATCCTGGGTGTTATGGGTTAAATTGTATCCCCCAAAAAGGCATGTTGAAGTCCTAACCATCAGTACCTGTGAATATTGCCTTATTTGCAGGTAAGATCTTTGCAGATGGAATCAAGTTGAGATGAAGTCATTACGGTGGGTCTTAACCCAGTTTGATTGGTATCATTATAAGAAGTGAAAAACGTCACGTGAAGAGAGACGTACCTGGAGAACACCACATGCTGATAGAGGCAGAGAATGAAATGCTGCAGCTGTGAACCAAGGAGTATCAAGTCAAGAAAGGATCCTTCTCAGTCTTGGAGAACAGCCTTGCTAATATCTTGATTTCAGACTTCTGGCCTCCACACTATAGGAAAATGAATTTTCCTGGTTTATAACCACCCAGTTTGTGGTACTTTGTTATGGCAGCCCTAAGAAACTGGGGTATGCTGATGGTAACAAGTATTGTTATCGATTTGATGTTGAAGAGTGTTTTGTTTTGTTTTTTTTCAGGCAGTTAGTCATAGCTTTTTTAAACCCTGACTATGTCTTTATAAATAAAAGTTTCACTAAATAGTTGTTCTTGATAACAATATTAGAATCTTTTTGGTATCTTGCAAAGAGGCTTTATTTAATGTAACAGCTTTTTGCTGGTCAGCCTTTAATCTCCATTTTCTGCTTCCTGTATTGCCATTTGTTTCTACCTCAGGGATGACTGGTCTTCAGTGGCCCATACTAAAGTACCTACCAATTTGATCTTGTAACATTTCACATTGATTTCATGCTGTTCTTACTGGAATCTGTGGGATGTGGCTTCTGCTCCACATTGGTTTAGTAAGTATACGTAGTTCCACATTCGTGTTGTTTCTGTGTTTTCACATGCAAAACATTTCATTGTTGTGAGTGTCCCCCCTAATTCTGACATTTTAGGGGGTTTTACATTTTTCTCACACTTTCATTAAAAATGCAAGTGTTGTGTGGTCTCATTCAGTCAGGTTCCATATAAGGTACTATAAATGAAACTCACTCTAAGCCAGGAACCCAATATATTGCTTTTAATCACTTTGTCACTGCCAAGGTAAGCACGAAACGAAGACTGGGGACTGAGAATAGTCTCCAGCCCCAGAGATTCTTAAGGCTGAACCTAAGTGTTACCAGGGCATCCGTTAGGAAGCCATCTCTCTGCTTCCCTCATGTGCACGTTAGATCACCATATCTTTATGTAAAAATCAAGGCCTCCCTAGTCAAAGGCAGGCTGAATTTTGCCTCCAGTCCTATCCTTCCCTTTCTAGCTTTCCTTTGCTGTCAAGAACTTCCTGTTTCTTCTCCCTCTTTCCTCTGGGAAGCTGGTCTCTCTTTGAAAATCTGACAAACTAACACAGCTAACAGGGTAATGAGAATTAATTTTTGCATGAGAGAAACCCTTCTAGGTCCTTTTTAAACAGAGATATTATAAAGCCAATATGCTAACTTTAGAAAGGACAGGCTTTAAGAGGTGGAGAAGATTGTTTTGTTTTAAGCAGCACAGGCCTTATGATACAGTTTAGATGTACATCCTATTTTAGTCTTTCAGATATTTTTAAGGAATTAAAGCAAAACAACGGCTTATATTTGTGGTGCATTTCTACAGTTAGCACTGACTCAGTGCAATGGGTCTTGCCGTTATTAGTGTTCACAGTGTGTTCAGGCTCCATGAAGAGAACATCAAGCATCTCCTTTGGGCATCTGCTCGGTTGCTTGGTATTTTCAAGGACTATTAAAAGAACTGATTTGTGTATTTGGTTCAGGAATTCTAAAATAACCTACCATAGAGTTATAATAATCAGACTGCTGGCTTTTGTTTTTTTAATCCAAGCAATTATAAGATGCATTTAAAGTAAAGGATTTTATTAACTGGCTATTTTCAAAGTGGCAAGTGGAGGGGAGAGGCATTGTGGTGACAGTTCTCAGAACTGTGTGATTTCCACCTTTCTGAGCTTTGACTTAAATTACTATTATTTTTTAAATTAAATTTATTGAGGTGACATTGATTAGTAAAATTACATAGGTTTCAAGTATGCATTTCTATAATACATCATCTATATATCACATTGTGTATTCACCACCCAGAGTCAGTTCTCCTTCCATCACCATATATTTGATCCCCCCTTACCTTCTCCTACCACTCCCCATCCCCCCTTATCCTCTGGTAACCACTAAACTGTTGTCTGTGTCTTTGAGTTTTTGTTTCTTTGTTTGTCTTGTTCCTTTGTTGCTTTCAATTTTATATCCCACATATGAGTGAAGTCATATGGTTCTCGCCTTTTTCTGTCTGACTTACTTCACTTAGCACAGTAATCTCAAGATCTATCCATGTTGTCACAAATGGCAGTATTTCATCTTTTCTTATGGCAGAGTAGTATTCCATTGTGTATATATACCACATTTATCCAATGTGATTTATCCAATCATCTATCGAAGGGCGCTTTGGTTGTTTCCATGTTTTGACCACTGTAAATAATGCTGCAATGAACATTTGAGTACAAATATCTTTATGGATAAATGTTTTCAGATTTTTTGGGGGTAGATACCCAGGAGAGGGATTGCTGCGACAGAGGTGAAAGTAGGAGGACATTTAAAAGTCACCTTGGAATGGCTATAGCAAAGGACAATTTGGGGAAGATGTAAACTGTGATACCCATAGAAGCCAGAGGGCTGGTTTGGGGCAGGGCTCAACAAAGGAACAATGGCACTGTCATGCGGGATGTCCTGTGGGGATCTCTGGTCCCGCTCTCCACATAAGAACGCAGGACATGGTGAGGCCAAAAAGGAACACCCACGGAGCCATAGGTAGGGGAGTCACACCACTATACTCTCGCTGGCGGCTGGGTTGGAGACACAGGAAGCAGGAGCCACACAATTCTCAACTCTCACTGCGCCGCTTGCAGGCTCAGCCACCATCTTCTTGCTAGCCCCCATTTTTTGCTAGCCTAGCCACGGCAGTTATATTAGTGCCCAATGGCTCACTGGTTACAGCTGACGGCCAACTAGCCACAGCTGATGGCCATTTGATCACAGTCGATGGCCATTTACTACCTGAGCCAGCACCTTTCTATGTGAAGCCGAGAACCTGGAAACTGCTTTTTGGGGCTCTGTCCCCACAGGCACCTGCCATCACTTTAATTTCGTAGAAAGCCCTCCTCCAGCCCTCACCCTAAAGCTGGTCAATTCAGTTCCACCCTGTAGGTCCCTGGTGCTTTTCAAATTACTGTCTGTTCTCTAGAGCTTAGGGTGAATGTGAGCAAGTGAGTCTGGGCCCAGGCTCTTTAAGAGGATGGCTGGGTCCACAGCAGCCCTCTGTCGCTGCTGATTTTCACAGCCACAAGTTGTGGGGGCTCCTCTTCCCTCACTGGTGCTCCTGCCTGGAGAACCGGGTGTGGGTCTGGGACCCCTCACTTTTCAGTGTGGACCTCACAGCCAAGATATACCTTCCGATGCTTAACTGCTACACTTGGGTGTGTGACAGCCTGTTTCTCATCTCTGCCCAGTCTCGACTTGGCTTATTCTTTATAACCTTCATTATAGGAGTTCTGTTCAGCTAGACTTCAGGTGGTTCTCAAAGGTGGTTGTTCTATAATCTAGTTTTAACTTTGATGTGGTCATGGGAGGAGGTGAGCACAGCATTTAACTACTCTGCCATCTTGACCAGAAGTCAAGAGTTCTATTTTTTCATCTGTTAAAATTGAGGTGCTTTTCACATGAAGTTGTCAAGTAGGCAGCTGTATATATGAACTTGGAGTTCAGGGGAAGATGCAAATTTGGGAGTCAATGGATGCATTTAAAACAATAGGACTGGATAGGAATGGTGGCAGCGGGGCACACTTTTTGAGTTCTCCTCCGGATCTTATCACAAACTGGACATCTATAACCCATCAAAGGACACTCTGCTCATCACGCAGAACAGCTAAGAGACTCGTGCAAGGATTACTTGAAGGTGGGCAAATTGGGCGAGCAGGGGAAGAGGGAAGGGAGCAGAGTGGAGACGCGGCCCGCATCTGTGGCGGTGGAAACGCAGCCGGCATCTGCAGCTGCAGAGACGCACGGGGTCCCAGGACGGAGCAGAGAACACAAAAGCCAGGAGGTGGGCTCTTTCCCTGCGTCCCACAGATGATCTCTCCTGTCGAGGGGGCAGCATATCCAGCATTTGAGGCAATAACCTCAGTGAGACCTCCAGTTGGGCCCTAGGCCAGACAAAGGACACAAACTCCATACCTGGGCCCCTCCCCCCACTATCCCAATCCTACCTTCCACCCTTCCAGAGACTTAAACTGGCCCCTGAACTGAGGAGTAGTGTCAGATTACAGAGGAGCCTTAGTGCTCACGCTCTGGGAAGACTGGCAGGCAGCTCTGACCCAGGGAAGAGGCTGGGAAGAGTGTGATTTTTGCTGGGCTAGGAGAGAAGAGACTCCTCCACCCCCAGCCACCAGCTTTTCTGGCCTGTGGGAAGAGTGTGACATGGCTGGGCTGGGAGAGAGAAGACCCCTGCATCACCAGCCCCCACCCTTTCTGACCTGCTTAGGGCGGGGCAATTACAACTGCAGAGGCATTCCCAGGGATCAGCACTAGGCGGCAGAGGCAGCTCCCGGCTTTCAGCAGCTCAGAAGTCTCCTGCCCACCACACACACACACACACACACACACACACACATGGAAGAAGCGCCCCAAGACTCAGGAGAACTGGACACAGGGCTGGTGGTGCTACTCTCAATGTGCATATGTGCAGGCAAGAGCAGAAACTGCACTGACTTTGTAGAAACTACCATCCAGACCCCTCAGCCCCCCGCATCTAAATCTGCAGTTCCAACGTCACTCTGGGCACCAGGTGACCAGCTCTAACTGCACAATACGCAGAGGACTCTTTGGTACAGCAGAGGACAACCTGGAGATTACTTGGTGGGCTTAAGCCAAGACTGACACTGCGTTTTGTTTTGTTTTGTTTTGTTTTGTCTTTATATCTTTGATATCTTTGCCTATGTTGAGTGGGGGTTGTCAGTTGTTTTTACATGTGAAGGTATTTGATTTTTTCTTTGTTGTTGTTGTTGTTGTGCTTGGTGATTTGCTTTGTTCTAAAATTGCCCTGCCAGGGCCCAGCTTAAGAGGCACAAGATTCAACAAACCCAGAGGGCAACTCCAGACCAAACCAAAGTACTACCCGGTTTGACCTATAAGTGACACACCCAGAGGGAATTCTCTACAGGCACAAGAGACCATAGAGGCCAAACCACATTTAAGTGGTCAACCCTCACGCAGCAGAACACCCTGCGGGGGGCAGAGCCAAGTCTCACAACTAGTCAGCCTAGGAGTGAACCCCACCTACTCACAAGTGAAAAGCAATTAAAGATCTTCTTTAACCGGACAATATATACAACACAAGAGTCAACTTTGGAGCACACGCAGAGGAGAAGAACGAAGTAGTGCAAGTCAAATATAAAGGACACATACTGCATAAGATAACCCAGCAAGAACTAAGAACTCCAGGGAATCTACCTAATACATCGAAGCAAACACAGAGAGTCAGCCAGAATGGGGAAACAAAGAAACATGTCCCAAATAAAAGAACAGAAGAAACCTCCAGAAATGGAACCAAATGAAACAGAGGTAACCAACCTATCAGAGACAGAGTTCAGAACACTGATGATAAGAATGTTTAAGGAGCTTAGAGATGGCATAAAGAAAGATAGAGAAATCATAATGAACAACCAGTTAGAACTAAGAACACAATTACTGAAATAAAGAACTCACTTGAAGGAATTAACAGCAGGTTAGATGAAGCAGAGGATGGAATCAGCGACTTAGAAGACAACTTAGCAGAGATCACCCAAACAGAGCAACAGAAAGATAAAAGAATAAAAAACAATGAAGATGGATTAAGAGACCTCTGGGATAACATCAAGCGCAACAACATGCGCATCATAGGAATACCAGAAGGTGAAGAGAGGAAGCAAGGGATTGAGAACATATTTGAAGTAATAATGTCCGAAAACTTCCCTAACCTGATGAAGGAAACCAACATACAAGCCCAGGAAGTGCAGAGAGTTCCAAACAGGATAAACCCAAACAGGCCCACACCAAGACACATTATAGTTAAAATGGCAAAGCTTAAAGACAAAGAGAGAATCCTAAAAGCAGCAAGAGAACGACAGAGGGTTACATACAAGGGAACTCCCATAAGACTATCAAATGACTTTTTTACAGAAACATTGAAGGCCAGGAGGGAGTGGCAGGAGATACTCAAAGTGATGGAAAACAAAGGCCTACAACCTAGATTACTTTATCCAGCAAGGCTATCATTTAAAGCTGATGGAGAGGTAAAGAGCTTCCCAGAAAAGAATAAGCTAAAGGAATTTATTACCAACAAGCCAGCATTGCAAGAAATACTAAAAGGACTTCTGTAAATAGAAGAAAGATGAAAACAATTTAACTACAAATTTAAAAATGGCAATAACTATGTACCTATCAATAATCACTTTAAATGTAAATGGATTAAATGCTCCATTCAAGAGACATAGGGTGGCTGACTGGATAAGAAAGCAAGACCCTTGTATATGCTGTATACAAGAGACTCACCTCAGAACAAAAGACACACACAGCCTGAAAGTGAAGGGTTGGAGTAAGATATTTCATGCAAATGAAAATGAGAAAAAAGCTGGAGTTGCAATGCTTATATCTGACAAACTAGACTTTAAAATGAAGAACATATTAAAAGACAAAGATGGGCACTATATAATAATAAAGGGATCAATCCGAAAAGAGGACAAAACCCTAGTAAACATCTATGCACCCAACATAGGAGCACCTAAATATATAAAACAGATATTGACTGACATAAAGACAGAGATCAACAGTAACACTATCATAGTAGGGGACTTCAACACACCTCTGACAACAAGGGACAGGTCTTCCAGACAGAAAATCAATATGGAAACAACAGCCTTAAATGACACATTGGACCACTTGGATTTAATCGATATTTTCAGAGCATTTCACTCCAAAGCTGCAGAATACACGTTCTTCTCAAGCACACGTGGAACATTTTCCGAGATAGACCATATGTTAGGCCACAAAACAAGTCTTGATAAATTTAAGAAAATTGAAATCATACCAATTGTCTTCTCTGACCACAGTGCTATGAAATTAGAAATGAACTACAGGAAAAAAACTGGAAGACACACCAATTCATGGAGGCTGAATAACATGTAACTAAATAATGAATGGGTCAACCAGGAGATCAAGGAAGAAATCAAAAGATATCTCGATACAAACGAAAATGAAAACACGACGACCCAAAATCTATGGGATGCCACGAAAGCAGTCCTAAGAGGCAAATTTATAGCATTGCAGGCCTACCTAAAGAAACATGAAACATCACTAATCAACAGTTTATCTTCACACTTGAGGGATCTGGAAAAAGAACAGCAAAATAAGCCCAAAGGGAGTACAAGGAAGGAGATAATAAAGATCAGAGTGGAAATAAATGAAATAGAAACCAGAAAAACAATACAAAAGATCAATGAATCCAAGAGTTGGTTCTTAGAGAAGATAAACAAAATCGACAAACCTTTAGCCAGACTCATTAAAAAAAAGAGAGAGAGGACCCAAATTAATAAAATCAGAAATGAAAGAGGAGAAGTGACAACAGACACCGCAGATATACAAAAAATTTGAAGAAATTACTATGAGCAACTATATGCCAACAAATTTGACAATCTGGAAGAAATGGACAATTTTCTAGAGGCGTACAACCTTCCAAGGCTAAGTCAAGAAGAAACAGAAAACCTGAATAGACTGATTACCACCAGGGAAATTGAATCAGTAATCAACAATCTCCCAACAAACAAAAGCCTTGGACCAGATGGCTTTCCAAGTGAATTTTACAAAACGTTCAAAAAAGAATTATCACCTATTCTCCTCAAGCTCTTCCAAAAAATCCAGAAGGAGGGAAGACTCCCAAACACTTTTTACGAAGCCACTATCACCCTGATCCCAAAATCAGACAAAGACACCACAAAAAAAGAAAACTACAGGCCGATATCTCTAATGAATATAGATGCAAAAATCCTCAACAAAATATTAGCGAACAGAATTCAGCAATACATTAAAAAGATCACACACCATGATCAAGTGGGATTCATCCCTGGTATGCAAGGGTGGCTCAACATCCGCAAATCAATTAATGTGATACATCACATTAACAAAATGAAAAATAAAAATCACATGATCATATCAACAGATGCAGAAAAAGCATTTGATAAAATCCAACAGCCATTTATGATAAAAACCCTTAAGAAAGTGGGAATAGAGGGATCATATCTCAACATAATAAAGGCCATATATGATAAACCCACAGCTAACATCATACTCAATGGGGAAAAGCTAAAACCATTCCCCTTAAGATCAGGAACAAGGCAAGGTTGCCCACTTTCTCCATTTCTATTCAACATTGTGCTGGAAGTTCTAGCCAAAGCAATCAGACAAGAAAAAGAAATAAAAGGCATCCAAATCAGTAAGGAGGAAGTAAAATTGTCATTATATGCAGATGACATGATACTATATAGAGAGAACCCTAAAGACTCCACCAAGAAACTATTAGAGCTGATAGATGAATTTAGTAAAGTAGCAGGGTACAAAATTAATATTCAGAAATCAGTTGCATTTGTATAAACCAATAATAAAACATCAGAAGGAGAAATTAAAAAAAAATCCCATTTACAATTGCTCCTAAGACTATAAAATACCTGGGAATAAATTTAACAAAAGAAGTAAAAGATCTGTACTCAGAAAATTATAAGACACTGAAGAAAGAAATGGAAGAAGATACAATAGATGGAAACACATACCATGTTCATGGATAGGAAGAATTAATATAGTTAAAATGTCCATACTGCCTAAGGCAATATACATATTCAACGCAATTCCTATCCAACTACCAACGACGTTATTCACAGAAATAGAACATATAATCCTAAAATTTATATGGGACCATAAAAGACCCCAGATAGCCTCAGGAATCTTGAGAAATAAGAACAAAGTGGGAGGTATAACAATACCTGACATCAAATTATACTACAAGGCTACAGTAATCAAAACAGCATGGTACTGGCATAAAAACAGACACATAGATCAATGGAACAGAATAGAAAGTCCAGAAATAAATCCATGCCTATATGGCCATTTAATCTACGACAATGGAAGCAAGAGTGTACGGTGGGGTAAAGATAGTCTATTCAATAAACGGTGCTGGGAAACCTGGACAGACACATGCAAAAAATGAAGCTGGACCACCTCCCTACACCATATACAAAAATAAATTCAAAATGGCTTAAAGACTTAAATGTAACATCTGAAACCATAAAATTCCCAGAAGAAAATATAGGAAGAAACTTCACAGACATTACCCGGAGTAAGATTTTTACTGATATATCCCCTCACTCGAGGGAAGTAAGAGAAAAAATAAACATGTGGGATTACATCAAACTAAAAAGTTTTTTCACAGCAAAGGAAACCATCAATAAAACAAAAAAGGGATCCTACTGAATGGGAAAAGATATTTGCCAATGATATATCTGATAAGGGGTTAATATCACAAATTTATAAAAAACTCACTCAACTCAACTCCAAAAAAACAAACAATCCAATTAAAAAATGGGCAGAGGACTTGAAGAGACATTTTTCTAAAAAGGACATACAGTGGCAAACAGATATATGAAGAAATGCTCAAACTCACTAATCAGTAGAAAAATGCAAATAAAAACCACAATGAGATACCACCTCACCCCAGTCAAAATGGCTGTCTAGCATAAATAAATCAACAAACAACAAGTGCTGGCGTGGATGTGGAGAAAAGGGAATGCTTGTGCACTGTTGGTGGGATTGCAGATTGGTGCAGCCACTATGGAAAACAGTATGGAGGTATCTCAAAAATTTGAAAATGGAACTATGTTATGATCCAGCAATTCCACTCCTACGTATCTATCCGGAGAAATCCAAAAGTCTAATTCAAAAATCTTTATGCACTCCTATGTTTATTGCAGCACTATACACAATAGCCAAGACATGGAAACAACCGAAATGCCCATTGGTAGATGACTGGATTAAGAAACTGTGGTACATTTATACAATGGAGTATTACGCAGCCATAAAGAAGAAAGAAATCTTACCATGTGCAACAACATGGGTGGACCTAGAGGACATTATGTTAAGTGAAATAAGTCAGACAGAGAAAGACAAATACCATATGATCTCACTTATATGTGGAATCTAAAGAAAAGAATAAGTGAATGAACTAATCAGAAACAGTTTTGGAGACATAGAGGAAAAACTGAGGGTTGCTAGATGGGCGGGGGGGTGAGGATAAGGGGGAAGGTGAGGGGATTAGAAAACAATCAGTAACCACAAGATGGCCACGGGGTTTTGAAAATTAATTTGGGGAATGTAATCAATAATGTTGTAAAGATTGTGTAGGGTATCCGATGGACACTTGTCTCATTGGGGAGACCACCTCAGGGATGATGTAGATGCCTGATCACTGCACTGTACACCTGAAGCTGAACAATAATGAATGCCAACTATAATTTTATATATATATATATATATGTATATGTATGTATATACTTACAAGAAGCGGGGTACAGCATTAGGAATAGAGACAGTGGAAATGTAATGGCTGTGTGCCTTGTCAGAGGGATAGTGGATGGGGGAAGGGGGGTCCACAGTGTGAGGGATATAAAGGATAGACGTCTAAGTATTACTTTGTCTTGTGTATCTGAAACTAATAAAAAAAATGTATACACATTTTCAGAAAGGAAAAAAATGTATTAAAATTGTAATACAATGAAAAAAAAACAAAAACAATAGGACTGGATAATATTACTTTAGAGGGAATGAAGCAACAAAAGAAAGGGGGCTCCCAGACTGAATCTAAGTAAGTTTGAGCTGGGAAAACAAATCCCGCAATGGAGACTGAGATGGAGGTAGAAAACCAAGGTCGGATGGTGTCACTGCAGCCAAGAGAAGAAAGCTAATCATTGAGGGAGGAGTGATCACGCAGGTCCAATGCTGGGGAGAAGTGGTGCAAAACTGAGGACGGACTTAAGACCACTGGTGACTTTGACAAGAGGAGATCCAGTGGCGCGGAGAGATGGGAAACTCAAGCGGAGTACACTGAGGAGAGAATGACGTGTGGAAGTAGATGTTGTGTCCGTCAAGACATTGTATGGTAGAGGGAAGACGAGCAATTGAGCGTTGCTGTTACTTACCACACTAGGCATTTCTGCACATACTATGTGTAATCCTCACAACAACTCTATAAGGTAGGTATTTTAATTTTCATTGTTTAGATAATTAAATAGAACATGAAAAGGACAAGAAACTTTCTTAGAGCCACATAACTAGCAATGAGAGGGTTGGAATTCAAGCCCAGTCCTTCTGGGTCTAACTCTTGTCTCATCCCATTATGCCATGTCCCCACCAGATGAACAGGTCACCCCATCAGGATGATTTTCCAGAGCCTAAGAATTCCTTCTCAACTTCTGGCCAGAAACTTTTTTTCCTGAAACTTACAGTGTTCCCGAAATTTTACTAATAGGAATTGAAAAAAATATCCGTTCTTGAAAGTTTTTTAGATTTCTGTTATTAGTTAAAATGTCGACAACCGAGGGAAAGGTAACATCCAACAGCTTAACGTGGACTCCTATGTACTATCTGTCAGCTCATAACATCCGTTTTTTCTCTTCCATCTAGAATTCTTCTTCGTGGTCTGGGTTCATACTTCCAACTTGACATTTAAATGGCCGACAGGCATTTAAAAGTCAAAATATCCCACATGGTACTCTTGTCTTCCACAACCCCTCTTCCCATTTTCCACGTATAAGTAAGTGAGTGGTGATGTAGTCCTTTCAGTTGTCTACTGCAGAAACCTGCTAGTCATCTCATAAGTCTCTTTCTTTATCTCTCACATCAGATCTGTCACGTTATGCTGGTTCTGCCTTGAACTCTGGCTCTACTTTCCATTCCACACTCTACACTTACATGTTTTTATCAAAAGGACATCAGACCCAGTTTCAAAGTATAGCGATGTAGTAAGGTCAATGCCAGGTGATTCGCCTAAGTATATACCTTTGTGTTGAAGAAACATCTACTTAGAACTTATCTGGGGTTTATCTTGCTCATTTTTGAAAACCAAGAAACTGAAAACTGTAGTGATTTACAATTACTGATACTTTTACATATAATGATCTCACTTACTCCTCAAAATGACCTAGGGAAATAGGAGGAATAGGTTTATTACCCTCATGTTGGAGATAAGTTATCTGAGTCTTAGGAAGGAAAGGGCTCAAGGTTACTCACTTATAGAACATTGATTAAAAGCACAGGTTCTTAGAGGAACACTGCCTGTGTTGATTCCTGGTCCAACTATTTATTAGCTACGTAATCTTGGGCAAGTTCCATAACACTCTGTGCCACAGTTTCCTCATTTATAAAATGGGGATAATAATAGTATATAGCTCATCAGGTTATTGTAAGGATAATATCTGTTAATCCACATAAAGCATTTTGTACAATGTTTGGCACACAGCTAACTCTCAATAAATTCTGGCTATTAAAAGTGACTGAGCCAGGCCTTGGACCTAGTTCTTCTGGCTCCAACTCTATGGTCTTCCCATCATTCAAGTGAGTCTTGTTCTTAGAAAAGCAAGTTGAAATAACTTGCTTTTGAAATGCTCCTTTCAGGAGCATCTGAGGCCAAAAATGTCTTGTTTAGATTTTTACTTACCTCATAACTGAATTGCAGAGCAAAGATAAATACTTAATGTTGCCACATCTTATGAAATCACTGCATAGAATGTAATTTTGGCAGAGTATACTGAATTTCACAATATCAACATAAAGAGCTGGGTTTTTTTTTTCATTTTAATTTTTTTCTCCAGAATATCAGACCTGGAGCAAATGTGGCCACGTCTTTTTCTTACAACATGTGCTCAGATCCATTGTGTGTCAAAGGAGGAAGCTTCTTTTTCAACTACAGATATATAACATGATCTTAGAGGCTCCATCCATTGTTTACTAATTTTTCTGTCTCTTTGACTGTATCTTAGAAGAATAAAAGGCTGATATATTAGATTACATGTACAAGATTTTTTCCCCCAGCATTGTTTGTAATACTAAATAAAACAAAACAAAACAACTGGAAACAATTTCAATGCTCATGAAGAGGGAACAAGTAAGTGACTTTTGAAATACCCATTCTGTAGAATATTAAGAAATGAAGAAGACTAAGTCACAAACCAGAGGAATGCCTGTGACATACTGCTCAGTCAAAATAAATCTTGTTCCAGATTACGTACATAGCATCATTCTATTTTTATTTAAAAACCCTAAAATCAACATATTGGTGTATCTTTCTATAAGCATGAGAGGCATGAAAATATGGAGGTGAGAGAGTCTATTAGGACAGGGTAGAACGGGAGGAGATTGTTAGAATCTGCAAGAATGCTAGCTTTAAAAAAATGACATCTTGACATTATTTTACACACAGAAAACACACATTACTTATGCAATAAAAAGTGTAATAACAGAAAAAGAAAAGGTTTTCTTCAGCAGCGGTCAATGTACACATTCACTCTCCCAAAGACCACTGATGGTGAGGAAACACTGATAGGATGTTTTGAGGCCCTTGCGAATTGTCTGTTCTCTTTCGGAATCAAACCTCTGACCTTGGTCTCTAACAGCACAAAGCTCCAACTGAACTAGTACTCCCTGTTTACACGTACTCACAGCAAACACAGAAGCAGCGTGCAAGTGACTCAAATACACACTGACACAGCGTCACATACCTCCTGAATCAGCCATAATTTATTTAACCATGCTCATATTTTTATTCATAAAAATTATACTTGGATTTCAGTGCAGTGTGAAACTAGAACGATAAAACCTCAGCCTCAGATACAGTAAATGTAATTCCCTTTTTCCACCGATTTACCGGTGTTCTTTAAATTGTGTTTGATGTCATTTAAGCCATATCTGCTATTGTCACAACTGCCTATTGGTTTCAGATTAGAAAAGCCTTTGAAATAGGACTCTGCTCTGCAGAAAGGAACCCACAGCACTTGGCATAAAGATTCTAATCTCTGGCCTTCCTGTGGCAAGATTTACAACTGTGACCTTAGGCTCTATTTCTTTTGGAGTGTAGTCACTAAGTCACCAGTGAGGATTGCTTTGAGTTGCTAGGTCAGTGTGAATTGCCTCATATAATGTCAGATTCGTGCTTCTCAAGCGCTGGGCAGTATTAGGGACACGAAACAAAGTGAATTGTAATGTCTGTGGAAGGCAGTGCTCTGATATATGAGCCACCCTGGTAACAATGGATTTCCACGGCAGGAGATTTTAATACCAGTTCCTAACCTTTTCCATACTATCCCTTCATTAATTTATGAAATATTATGAGTTCACTTTTAATTAGGTGAAAGAAACTACTCCGTTAAAGCGATGAAAAGAGTTAAATGTTAGCTCTACCTTAGGACCAGCCTTTTCCTAGAATCATAAAAACGGTGATTTAATGGAATGAGGGATGTTGCAAAGCTGCAAACAATGCCCTCCAGTCCTGCTAACTCACCACTACCTAGAGGCTGAACTTGAAGCCCTCCTGCTGCTGCAGTTCTAAGTGAGTACTTTGTTTAAAATTCAGTACCTCGATGTACCTCGATGTACCTCGATGGCCAACAACAAAGGCAGCTGAGGCATTTGGTTTTTGCTAGTCAGATGTTGCCTCTTTTTATTTATTTTTTTCATTGCCTAGTTTTTAACAGGAGGAAGTCACACACAGTACATGAAACAGACCTTTCTCTGATATACTGTAAATATGTTGCCAACACTAGATGGCACTCTAGGGTTGCCTTTTCAGTATGTTCCTCCAATTCCAAGGTCCTTCAACATTAATTCCCTCCTTTAAAAAGAGCAAACATGCAGTTTAAACAAAGGTCCCTGTAGTTGCTCTGTAGTTCTGTTTTGATATTTATAGCCAGGTAATCAATATGTTGGAAGAGCAATTAATTTTTAACCTCAATCCATGGGGAGATCAAATGTTAGTGGAGTTAATGGATAGAACAGGCTTCATTATTCTAAAGTAACACTAATGATAAGACAAGGAAGAAAGTGGAGGGTTGTAAACAACTGTGCCATCAAACACACTCATAAAGCAACAGGGTTTGTGATCACACGATGCTGACCTGTTGCCACTCTCCCCCAGTGCAGTCGGAGTTTCTGCTTTAGTCAACGAGACTGACTTGAAATGCACCTGCCCCTCGGACAACACAGGAGTTAGGGGTGTTGATCCTGCCCCCACCCCCAGACTTAGGAAATCTGCATTAACTTTTGATTCTCCTCAAACTACTACTGTGTTTCCCGAAAATAAGACCTACCCGGACGATCAGCTCTAATGCGTCTTTTGGAGCAAAAATTAATATAAGACCCGGTACTATATTATATCGTATTATATTATACCTGATATTATATTATATATTATATTATATTATGTTATGTTATATTATATTATATTATATTATATTATATTATATTATATTATATTATATGTGGTCTCATTTTACTAAAAGACCGGGTCTTATGTCAATTTTTGCTCTGACAAACGCATTAAAGCTGATTGTCCGGATAGGTCTTATTTTCGGGGAAACATGGTAATAGCCTACTGCTGACTGGAAACCTTACAGAAAACATAAACAGTAGATTAACACATATTTTGTATGTTATATGTATTATTTACTGCATTCTTACAATAAGTTAAGCTGGAGAAAGAAAATGTAATTAAGAAAATCATAAGGAAAAGAAAATACATTTCCAGTACTGTATGTATTTATTGAAAAAAAATCCACATAGAAGTGGACCTGTGCAGTTCAAATCCATACTGTCCAAGGATTAACTGCCGTCTCCTAAGCAATCTTTTAAAATACGTCCTCTTCCAATCAGTGCTGTTGGAGGTATTATTCCAAAGAGTCGTTCCATTTTGTTGACCCTGTGTTTTGAAAGCCTCTGTCATTGCTCTTTCCCTGATACCGTTGGGTGATGTCAAAGGCCCTTCAGTTTGGAGCATGTGCCCGAGCTCCCAGCCTGCCACACAATTCTGCATCCACAACACGTTTGTGTGCTATGATCTTCCAGGAGAGGTAACAACCCAGGGCAGCTACTGTATTGCATCATATCTGTGGGCATGTAGAGGTCTGGATGGGCTCACTGAGATGGGAGTGGGGTGTCCTGGCCAGAGCTGAAGGGCTGGAAGCCAAAAAGGACAAAGGACTCACCCTCTTTTATCCTGCTTATATCTTCTCATCACCCAAAGTCATCACTGAATTTCCAAACCTACTTTGCAGGATCGTTAGAAAACAAGAAAGATCCTTACGTCGCGGGCAGGAGAGGCTCACACTGGACTGTGCACAGAGGCTCATTAGCAACAGATACATCATTATTTCTTTTCCTTAACTATTCTCGCACTTTCCTGACTTCTTTGCTGAAGTGATTTGATGTGAAATGTTCTTTTCTTGTCTGTTCATCTTGGCCCAACTCTCATGCATCTTTTTTTTTTTTTTTTTTTTTTTTTTTACAAAACCTTCTTTACAAAACCTCTTTTTTACAAAACTTTTTTTACAAAACGTTTCTAGCATAACGAATCTCTATACACTGAACTCTCAAATTTCTTAATTTATATGCCCATTACAATAACCTATGATAGGATTTCTATTCTTATTTTTCTTTTCTACAACAAGTGTAAATTATGCGAGGATTTCTAAATCTTTGTATCTCCTACATTGCCTAACCAAGTACCTTACGTAACACAAATAATCCATAAATGTTGAACCTACTGAAATTAGACAGAATAAAAGTTGATTAAAGTACCCAGGATGGATGGCTGTGTCAGGGATAGCTCATTTCTTTTCTTTTTCTTTTTTGACTAATCATTAAAAGAGGAAGATTCTTAAATGGTTTATTCCATAATAAACTGGTTGATATTGGTCTCGTAGACACACTCTAACAGGGACTATTAGTGGCCCCTCCGCATCCATTTCCTTTTCTTCCTTAACACAACCCTGGCTTTTAGCTGGGCACATTGGGGCCAAAAATAAAGAGCTTCATTGCCGAATCACCCCTGGCATCCAGGTGTAGCTCCAAGACTACCGTCTGTCAAACACAGCTCTGGAAGAGGTTTCCAGGCCTTTTAGGAAGGCTCTGAAAGGATGCTGCCTCGCCTTCCCTCCTTCCTGAAACCCAGGAAGCCATCCGGACCATACAGGTGACCGTTCCAGCCATGCACTGAATGACGGAGCAGAAAGACGGGAGCCTGTGCTCACTGATGACACCTGGCACCCTTTATACCAGCTCTTAGCTATCTGTCTCCCAGCTTCTTTTGTGTAAAAGAAGGAAACACTTACCTCATTTAAGCCCCAGTTTTTTGGGGGTTGGCTGAACCTAATTCTGAGATGCACACTCTAAATTAATTGTGGATCATTGCGTTTTTTGTTTTCAGGGACTTTCTCTAAGTATGATAATGACCGTAAAAAATTATCATCTAAGTATAAGCAGGAGTTAAGGTGTTGAAAGTGAACAGATAAATAAATGCAGGATGTACAATTTTCTGTTTTAAAATGAAAGAAGACAAGCTTGGATATAATTTGTGTTAATTTAGGAATGTAAGCTTTAGAATAATTAAAATGAAACAGAATTCTTCAGGAGAGATGAGATCTGTCATTTGGGATTACTGGTTGTGATGTTGGATGATTTGTTAGTGTACGATCTCTGCTCTCTTATTATATTCAGTTGGGGCCTATATAAATTGAGCTCAAAGGAGTGTTAATTTTTTATTCCTTAGTATATACAGTGGCTCACTTCTCTTTTTTAGAACACGTGATTAATTATGTTTGGATGGCGGGAGTGGGTAAGCAGGGAGTGGGTAAAATGAAAGAAATTAGCTAGCAATTGTTGAGTATCTTTAATCAGCTGGTAGCAAACCTTGCATGATTTATTTCATCTTTCTAGATCAGGGGTGTCCAAACTGCGGCCCGCGGGCCAACTGCGGCCTGCAATCCATTTTTAATTGGCCCGCAGCAAATTCCAAAAATATATTTAGTTTACTTAAATAAACCAGGTGAGGCAATACGTACTTCACCTCGAGTGAGTGGCCCGGCTGTGTGTGTATTTTACCACATATGGCCCTTGGTGAAAACCGTTGGGAAAAGTTTGGACACCCCTGTTCTAGATAATAACTTGGCATTTTATGATGAGGTATGTAGCTTCTTCTCTATCTCACCTCCCTGACCTCTAAACATTGCAGTGCATTGGGGTTGCATCCTTGGCCCTTGGTAATTTCTATCCTTGGATGATCTCACCTGGTTCCACGGTTTTTACCACCAAATGCCGATGGTTTTGCTCCTCTAAGCTTAAGACTGACGTAGTCAAATGACTACTTGGCAGTTCCACTTTCTGGCTCAAAGGTATCTCACGTTGCCCTGTCCAACATAGAACTTTTGATCTAACCTGTGACTCTCCCAACTTTCTCTCTCAGTATGTGGTGACCCTATCCATCCAGCTGCTCATGCTAAAAATCTCAGCGTCATCTTTGACTGGTTTCCTTATGCTCTCCACCACACACGTCATCGGCGCACTCCGCTCATCTTATCTCCAGAATGCATCTCAGATCTGTCCGCTTGTCTCCACTTCTACTGCCTCCATACTGTCTCAAGTCCACCCTGATCTCATGCCTGGAGTTACTCAATAGTCTCCCTGCTTCTTCTCCTGCATTGTTGCTATCTATCTTCCCTCAGCAGCCAGACTGATCAATTCAAAATAAATCATGTCCTCCTCTCTTATGCAACACCCTTCAGTAGCTTCTCACTGCTGCTAGAACAGAAATCTCATTGCTTGCACCTTACATTTCCAATTTTGCCTCACACCATTCTTCCCCAGCTCAACAATTTGCTGCTGTGCAGGTCTCTTTCCTGGGCCTTCAACAGACAAAGCCCTTTCGTGCCTCCGGAAGCAGCTTTGTACCTGGTGTTCTCTCCACCGCCACTGCTCCTCACTTCACATTGTGGTCTCATCCTCATCTATAGGTCTCAGCTCACATTCTGCTTTCTTAGAGAGACCCTTCCTCATTGCTCCTTGCCTAACAGCCACTTATTACAAATCTATAAATAAATCTTTACCTTATCAATGTATTTACTCCTTCTATAGTACTTTTAACATTTTGACAGTAACTTTTGTGTATCTATCTCTTCTGTGTATCTATCTGTCTACACATCTATCCATCATTCATCTATCATTTATCTATCATCTGTATCTATCTATCTATCTATCTATCTATCTATCTATCTATCTATCTATCATCTATTTGTCATGTTTCTCTTCATTTTGGAATAGTGCTCTGTGTGGGCAACAGTCTTGTTTAGTATATGCCCTGCTGTATCTTCCTTCTTTAGAACAGTGCCTGTTACACGGAAGGCTCTCAATAACATTTGAAAATGGAATAAATGGACAGCCACATTTGTCCCCAGGCAAACGGTGAGTAGATGGCCAACTGGATGGGAACCTGACCCTTCTTACTTCACACCCTTATTTTTCATTATAAGACCTTCCTACCAGTCAATCAGGACTCAAGAGTTCTCTGCTATTAAAGCAAGGACTATTTTCAGCTAAATATACTGAAGAATTACAGTCATGATTTGATTCATTTGTGTTCCCTCTAAATTATTTTACCTGAACTTCACAGATGTTTAAGTTAATCATACATTTTAAAATTTCAATTATTTAAATGATTGCCTCAATTCTCACTTTTCTTTGCTATCATGTATTATTCTTTCTATGTATGAAGAACCATTTCCTTTTTAAAATAATGTTGTCCATATCCTTATGAACTAGTTAATTTTCTTCCCAACATTTTCTTTTGGGCCATGTAGATATGACCTAATAGTCACTGCAATAATGCTGTTGTTTCAAAGGGTAGAGACCTTTTTTCTTATAAAAAAATTGAATGTGAAAAAAAACACCATCTCATACAGTGTGAGAATGCCTGTTTTTCTTGGTCATATTTCATTTCCTTAGCAAGACTATTTTCTTCTGCTTTCCATTGTCAGCAGACAAAAGAGATACAATTAAATCAAGGAAATCTGGCAGGGCCGATTTTGGAAAATAAAGTGAATTCAGTTTCTGATTTGAACAAAGAGCAATTTATTATGTTGGAAAAACACTGCCCTGATGAGATTCAAACTCAACGTGTCTCATGTTAGCTCAGGACACCACTCCAGACCTGCCTTTGTGTTTATCTTTGAGAAGGGGCAGTGATCCCACCGCCAAACTTTGAATTCCGAAGAGGACGTGGACTTGTTTAAGGGTCAGCTGGCAAAGGGCACCCTGGCCCCCTGCGCAGAGGCCGAGGGCCGGACCCCTTGCCTCCGCCCGCACCGAGCGCATTGATTCTAGGTACTGATTTCTGTCAACAACTTCAGCCGGTACGGTGGAGCAAATTCCCGTTTGGGGGAATTTGATTAATTGGTCGAGTTCTAAGGAGACTTTTGAAATTAAAAAAATATATTTTGATGAATCTAATAATTATAATGATACCTTATATTTGTATGAAACCTTGTATCATTTAATATTTGCAACCAGCACTGTGCGGAAAAGATTAAGCGACATTGAGGGTCAGCACCGCGCGTAAAGTCAGATTGGACTAGGACCCCTTTCCTACTATCAGGCCGGTGCTAACTAAAAAGGGTAAAGAAAACTAGTGTCTGTTTCATGACTGCTACCTTCACATATTTCTGGTTTGTGCCAAGATTTGGACCTGTTTGGTGATCATTTTATTCCAGAGTCTTCCACATTGAATCTTTTTGTGGAGCAAGGTAGGTTACAAATAATAGTAATAATAATAATAATAGTAGTAGTAAAAATCAGTCTCCAGAAAAAATTACTGCCACTTATTGAGAGTTTTACATTTTTTTATAGATCACAGATATTTGACTTTTATTGTGACTTTTAGTATCAGCATAACTTACTCATTTTTTTAATTAGTTTCAATTTTGCACACTTTTTTTTCCATTCAATCCTTGCAAAACCTTATGAAGAAAGCTTCCATTTGTATTTTCATTTACAGATGTGAAAACTGAGGTTTAGCAACTAATCCAAAATCACGCTTCTGGTAGAAAGTGGTAGAAATGATTCAAGTTTAGAGTGTCTGATTCCAAAGAGTGTCCACCTGGCCTCTATGCTGTAGTGCTTCTATCCAGAAAGAGAGTACGGGGTGGGTCTGTCAGGTCACTGGGCGCTGAATTATGACTGGATTAAGGAAGTAATATGATGTCGGGCGATTCAGGTTTCCACATGTGCTCCTTATGTAACGGACAAAATTAGGTTGGTTGCTCTGGCCAAAAGGACAGTTGGAGTGAATGCAAGTAATTTGCTACAATAAACAACCCACCTCTGTGGTGTATGTTTGCCACACACAGGTATAGTTCCAGTTGCTTAAAAGTCATCAGTCAGCTGAAATTCTGAAATAATACCTCATAGAATGCTGCTTATCAAAAATGGGTGATTTATTTTCATTACCTAAGTTGAAAATCCTTTATAACTTTCAAGCAGTCTGGTTCAGAATATTGAAAAAAAGAGCAAGAATTTTAGAAAAGTGTAATATATATTTTTTGTATATTAATTCTGCTTTGTTAAATGGAAATAAATAAGTAAATCTGTTAATTTTTTTATTAAGAGAAAATCATGTCAATCTCTTCTCTATTTAAATAAAAGTTATAAAAGTTGAGAAAATATTTAAAGATGATCAGTTTGTAGGGACACCAAATTATAAGCCAGTTTGAGGGGTGGTGACAGTGGCCCAAATAGCTCGGTCTAACCTTTCTTATACAGTTCTGTGTGTGTGTGTGTGTGTGTGTGTGTGTGTGTGTGTGTGTATCCCTATATATACAAAAGGGGGTTATTTTTGATGAAAGTTCAAAGTCACAGAGGTAGAGAGACAGTCTCTTGATTGAGGAGATTATGCTGAGTAATAGTTTGGTCAATAAGATGGTCGATAAGGCTTTTGCAGGATGCTTTCAAGTGTCTGACTTAGTTTAGAACTGATACAAGGTGGAAGTTTCTGGAAGAACATACAAAGTGTTAACATTGGTTCCCTAGGGAGTGAGGATGGAGAGTGTGGGAGAGTGGCTAGAGGATATTTCCTATTCACTTTATATATTTTTGTCTAATTAAAAATTTTCTTCCATGTGGATATGTTTTATAATAAAAATAAAGAAAAATAAGGCAACATAAAGAACTGATGCAGGGAACATCTAGAAGTGGGCATAGGTTTTCAAGCAGGAAAACGACATAATCAGATATATAATTTTGGCAGCTAGTTTTAGGTTATAAGGAAACATCAGCATGGAGAGGGCAGAATCAGGAGGTTGTTGTTAGTATAATCTTGGAATAAAATGTTGCATCATGACTTCTAAGCCAAGTATAATTTGGAGACAATATTCTAAAGCCCACATGAAGGATCCACATTTCTTCACATCAGAGTATTTAAAATAAAATGATTCAAAGCAATCATAATTTAAATTTGGTATGCCTGTACTAGAGGGAGTGACGTTTTAATTAACAGGTTAAATCTCTGTCAAAAAACAATCCTTAAGTATACATATCCTCAGTGTAAAAGTAGGAGATAGATGTATGCAAGAAAAAATTATGAAGAATATATATTTTTGCTGAATTACGAATGAATAAAAAAATGAGTATAAGAGCAGCACGTGACACATTTTTGCATTAAATTTTCTTTTCCTGTGAATCAACCAGGTTTGACTGTGGCAGCCCTGATTTTTTGCTTTCTGTCATTTTAAGTGTTCGTTTACTAAACTAACAGCATTTCATTAAGCAAGACTAATCCCTGAGAGCATTACCTTAGCCCATTAGCTTCCAGACAGTCATTAATTCCTGTGACATGTCTTGGGATGAGGTCATTATTATCATCATGATTATTTTTATCAATTAAGTTCATTTTCAGAAAAAAAAAATCTGTATAGCTTTAATACTGGATATTTTCTTTCTGAAACATGTTTTTTAATATCTTTGAGTGCTTTCTTGCTTTGCCCACATGTTCGCTTAGACCGTTTGGCTACCACCGAAGCTAATTTAAATTCTCTAGGTTTAATTCTCATAGTTAACAAAAAATTAGAAACAGCTGTGCAAAAGTATCCTGATAGGACATTTCAGTTCTCTGTAATTTTTCTTTATTGGGACTTCTGAAATAATCTCTGAAGAGCACATGACTGACTTCAGAAGTGCCGGGCGGGGTTTCATAAAGGATCTGAATTTGGCCTTTCTTGTTTACAAGGATTGTGGCCACTAATGAATATGGTGGTTGTTTAGTCACAGTTCTACAGACTATAATGGAGAAAGCAGATGTCACCAGAACACAATGGCGAACGTCAAAGTGAGGGCTTCGGCGGCCGGGGAGCGGGCTGTCCATTACCACTTTCCAACATTTTTAGAGTTAGAGACAACTGTGAAAATTATAAACAACCAAGAAATGTAAACAAAATATGGTACTTACAAATTCCAGACTGCCCAGTAAAAGTGGGAACTGATGTTACAGATCTCATGGATCTTTCTGGGGAACACAAATGGTTTGGGGAATCAGTGAAAAAGAGTTCTGACATGTTGGGATGCCAAAGATTTTTAAAGTTGATCTCTTTTGGCCTGGTAAGATTTTATGCATTTTTGTCGTTCCAGCCCAGAGGTCTAAGAATTAGTGGATGTTTCTGCCAGCCTGGAACTCATGTGGTGAAAAGAATGCATGCATGTGACAGTGAAAAAGTGAATATATAACGACAAAGGTTTTCTCTTCAAGAAAAGGATAAAAATTAATTATCATTGTAATCTGGGCCCAATGTTTCAAAATAATGTTAGATTAGTAGTTTACTTAAATTAAAAATTTCTGTTTATGCACACTAAATATGGCCATTTTCATCTCAGAGTTGCTTTTTTAATGCTACCTGGTTTTCAGAATGCTTAACCAGGTAAGGCTTAATTGCTCAGGAGAAAAGGACCTGAGCCCTATTTTAAATTGGTCTATATGGGGAAGTAGCTATTCATTAAAAAATAATAATAAAGGATCAGGAGCTATTTGGATGTTTGGAGGCTAATTTTATATGGCACTAATTAACTAATTAAGTTAATTAACTAATTAATTAATTCATATATATTTTTTAACCTACACATTTTATTGATAAGAAAGAAAACACATTCATCAGAATAGCTCAGAAGTATGCAATGGAGAAAAGGAAGTCAAAAGTTCCTTCTGTTTTCAGCATTTGTTAAACATTTGCCTTGAAGCTACCACAGTATTAGTTGGACAATAGGACAGTAAGTCCTATTAATGGGGTTTTTCATTACCATAGATATGCTTTTGCAATTTTCCTCGGTTTCTTCTCCAGGGTCATATGGTAAGTCAATAGTAGTTATAAACCTCTCAGCATTTTGATCAATTCCTTTGGCTGACGTAATCTAGATCTCTGGTGTAATTTACAACAAAGGACAGTTTGGGTAAGGCTCTGTTTTATTACCTTCAGCTCACCAACTGAAATATTTCACAGGTTTATGACTGAAGTTATTCCCAATTTTTGATAGATAGGGAATTGAAATAGTCCTGAACAAAAATGTCACGTATGAAAGGGAAAAACATTTTATGGAATTAAAAGCAATAAGCATTTCTTCTTTGGGGGGCATAATTTTGGCATATGTATCTCCTGAAATTGTGTAAAGCACAGGAGTGAGTCATGTGTGACTGTGTAGTTACCTGTTCGTGTCAAGTCATCCAGGCAGATTACAATACTAATGAGAATTCCTTATCTTCCAAACACACACCATATAACTAAAACAATAGTGTACTTAGTCTACTTTTTCCTGAATCTGAATCACCAACCAGCCATTTGAGTGAAACAAGGAATAGTAATAATCTCTAGACATAAATACTGAGGATCATGTCTCCTGTCACTATGCCTTTGTACAACTTTACTATGATTTAGACAGATTGATTTTTCCTCCTATCTGTTGTATATTCTAGGTCTGAAGGCTAAATAAGAAAAAAGGAAACTAGGTATTGGAGTGGTGGTTAATGGAATAGTGGCGAGTTTGAAGAAAGAAGAAGGGATGGAGGTATTCTTCAGGTGTTCTGCACTAAGAGGAAAGATGCCAGTCTTGTCATTGTCTTGTCACCATTCGTATCCCCCACCTGCACAGCCATATCAATACTCAAGGATGAGGTGGAAGCACAGCTGTTTCTACTGTATAAAGCAGGTATGAGGTGAAGGGTGGGGTAAGGATTTGGATTTAAACATCTATAACATTCCTTTCAGGCTTAATTTCCCTTTCAGTCAACTACAGGCTTCCCTTACATGCGCTTTTATTGTCCAAGACTGAAAATAATAATATCACAGTTATTGAGCAACTGTGGTGTGCCAGGTGCTTTACATACTATTTTTTAGTTCACAAATAATTTTGTGAAGTAAGTAGGATCAACCTATTTGACAGATGAAGAAACATGTTGAGAGACGTTCAGTATTTTGTCAGGGTAAGTCAGAGCTTGATTTATTTGCCAAGAGGCTTCTCTTTGGTATGTTAAACTGTGATGCCCTCCCTGATTTCAAACTATATTATAAAGCTATAGTAATCAAAACAGCTTGGTACTGGCATAAAAACAGGTGCACAGATCAATGGAACAGAATAGACAGCTCAGAAATAAATCCATGCATATATGGTCAATAAACTTACAATGATGGAGCCAAGAATATACAGCAGAGAAAGGACAACCTTTCAATAAATACTGTTGGGAAAACAGGACAGTCACATGCAAAACAATGAAACTCGACCACTGTCTTACACCATACATAAAAATTGACTCAAAATGGATTAAAGACTTGAACGTAAGACTTGAAACTGTAAAACTCCAAGAAGAAAACATAGGTGGTAAGATTTTTTGAGTATGACAACAAAAGCACAGGCAACAAAAGCAAAAATAAACAAGTAGGACTACATCAAATTAAAAAGCTTCTGCACAAAAAAGGAAGTCATCAACAAAATGAAAAGACAATTTATGGAATGGGAGACAATATTTGCAGATCATATATCTGATACAGGATTAATATACAAAATACGTAAAGAACTCATAAAGTCAATAGCAAAAAAAAAATCTGATTAAAAAAATGGGCAGATCTGAATAGACATTTTTCCAAAGAAGACATACAGTTGGTCAGCAGGTACATGAAAAGATGTTTGGCTTCACTAATTATCAGAGAAATGCAAATCAAAACCACAATGAGATATCACCTCACACCTGTTAGAATAGCTATCATCAAAAAGACAACAGAGATTTCCCAGTCAAGATGGTTCAGTAAGTAAACGCTGTACTTACCTCCTGTAAGAACCACATCAATTATAACTAAACTCAGAAGAATGATCATTAAGAATCACCTGCAGTCTAGCTGAACCAAAGCCCTACAACTATGTACATAGAGAAAAACCACCTCGAGACTGATAGGAGGGTCAAAGACACGAAACCGGCTGGTCCCACACCTGTGTGTGACCATTAAATATCGGAAGAAATATCTCAGCTGCAGAGGTCCCCCCTAGAGGAGCAAGAGGTTCCAGCACCACTCCAGGCTCCCCAGACCAGTGTTCCAGTGCCAGGGAGAGAAGACCCCATAACTTCTGGCTGTGAAACCCAGCAGAGATTGTGGCTCAGTGAGACCAAAGGCGGATGGAGTCCCAGGCGCTCCTCTTAAAAGGCCTGAGCACGTACTTCCTCGCTGATGGACTCACCTGCTCTTAGTTCCAGTGCTGGGGCAGCAACTTAAAAGTTGCCAGGGACATACGGGGAGGAACTGAGTTGTCTGGCTTCAGGGCAAGGAAGGGCTGGTGGAAAGCTTGTTTCTTTGTTGAGCCTTCCCCCTCCCTGCATACAGATGCCATGTCTGAGTCTCCATCTAACTGGCTATTACCTTTCGTCTGGTCCACCCTAGTGAATCCTTAGACCCTGCCACACCTAACTTGGGGGCCCACTAACCCTCTTCCTGTGGCTCTTTTGCACAAATAGTCTGTCTTAGCTCATGTTGCAGACTTTCAAAAAAACCTCTCAAAGGTTCACAAAGCCCAAACAAGCAGCACCTAGCTTTGGTGTGTCCCGTATTTCTGGCTGAGCAGCACTAAGCCCAGCACCAACAACAGCTGGTCTCAGTTTTCAGATTGGCCTCTTGAGGCACCTCCAAGCCCAGTGCAGGTGGCAGCCATCTGTGGATTGCTTTGTGGCTCATATCAGGTGGCTTCTCCCAGGAGGACCAAGGGTTGGCACATCTGGTGGCCAGCTTTGGACCAAGCTGGAACATCACTGTGCCCCCTCCAAATATGACACACCCATAGGGCAGATTGGGCAAGCATCTGAGCCCCACTAACGGGAAACCTGCTGTGTAGGGTCAGCTCTTGCGCCCCAGCTCCTCCGCTATGGCCCGTCCTCAAAGCAGATCAGCCTGAGGGTCAATCCCTCTTAATGACTTGTAAACAGCAACTTAAGCTCAACTACAACAGGAAGGTACGCACAACCCACATAAGGAACACACCTGGAACACCCAGCTCTGGTGAACCATGGAGACTGCATCACTGGGTCCCACAGGACTCCTATTACATAAATCCACTCTACTAAGACCGGGAAGCATAACAGCACTACATAGAAACAAACGTAGGGTAGCAACCAAAATGGGGAGACAAAGAAATATTTTGCAAATGAAAGAACAGGACAAAGTTCCAGAAAAAGAACTAAACAAAATGGAGACAAGCAATCTACCAGATGCATAGTTCCAAACACTGGTTATAAGGATCCTCCATGATCTCAGTGAGAACTTCAACAAACAGATAGAAAACATAAAAATGGAGAAAGAAAACATAAAAAAGAACCAGTCATGCAACCAAGATGGTGCAGTAGGTAAATGCTGTGTTTACCTTCTCTCACAACCACGTAAAAATTACAACTAATCTACGAAACAACTGTTATTGAGAATCGCCTAAAATCAAGCTGAACCGAAGCCTTTCAACTAAGGACGTGAGGAAGAAACCACCTCCAGACTGGTAGGAAGGGCAGAGACACATCACGGGCTAGTCCCACACCCACGTGTGACCATTAAAGATCAGAAGGGCTATTTTGGCTGTGGGAGTCCCCCCATCCCCTAAAGGAGCGAGAGATACCAGCCCCACGCCAGCCTGGGAGAAAAGTCCCCATAATTTTTGGTTGTGAAAAACACTGGAGATTGTGATTGAGTGAGATAGAGAGGCTGCACTCCCAGGGGCTCCTCTTAAAGGGACTGTGCATAGACTTACCCACCAATGGAATCACTCACTCTGAGCACCAGCACTGGGGCAACAGCTGGAAAGGCAGCAGGGACAAATGGTGGGGAATTGAGTTGTCTGGCTTGGGATAGGGTCTGGAGAGGCGGCATTCTCCTGGACGGGGGGCCTGACAAAGGTCATTGTTTCTTTGCTGAGCCCTCCCCCTTCTCCCTGTGCAGATGCAGGCAGCCACCATTTCTGAGTCTCCACTGTTCGTTCAACCCACCCTGGCGATTTGAGACTGGCCCTGCCCAACTTTCAGGCACACCCAGGCTAGTTTCAGTGGTTCTTTTCATACAGACCCCTTGCCTTGGCTCAAGCTGCAGACTTTTCTAGGATTTATCAAAGGTTTGCGGAACCCAGATAAGCAGCATCTGGCTTGAGTATGTCCTGTACCTCTGGCTGAGCAGTCCTAAGCCAACACTAGTGCAGCCGGCCTTGATTTGCATTTGGCCTCTCAAGGTGCTTCCAAGAACAGCACAGGCAACAGAGATCTACGGATATCTTTCTGTCTCCCGCTAGGTGGCTGAAGTAGACCTACAGTGGATCCCCTCCAAGGTGGTCCTGGGGCTGGCGCCCCCAGTGGCCAGCTTCACAATTAGCTGGAGCATCACCTAGCCTTCTCCAAGTATGACACACCCAAGGGGCGGATTGTGCAGACACCACAGTCCTGCTGAGACAGATCCTGCTCTTTAGGATCAGCTGCTGCACAACTCTTCCACTGTAGTCAAGGCCAGTCCTCACAACCAGTGAGCCCAAGTGTCAGTCCCTCAAATTGATGTGCAATTATCAACCAAGGCTCAACAACAAGAGGAGGGCACACATAACACACACAAGGGATGCACCTGGAGCGCATGGCTCGGGTAACCTGAAAGACTGAACCCCACAGCACACCTACTACATAAGGCCACTCTGCTAAAACCGGAAAACATAGCAGCCCTACATAATACATAGAAACAAACACAGGGAGGCAGCCAAAATGGGGAGACAAAGAAACATGTCCCAAATAAAAGAACAGAACAAAGCTCCAGAAAAAGAAATGAGGGAAATGGAGACAAGCACTCTATCAGACACAGTGTTCCAAACACTGGTTATAAGAATGCTCAATGATCTCAGGGAGAACTTCAACAGAGAGATAGGAAGCATAAAAATGGAGATGGAAACCATGAAAAAGAACCGGTCAGAAATAAAAGATACTATAACAGAAATAAAGACAATATTACAGGGAATCAACAGTATATTAGATAAAGCAGATGATCCAACCAGCGATGGTAGAAGATAAGGTAGCAGAAAACACCCAACCAGAACAGCAAAAAGAAAAAAGTATCAAAAAAATTGAAGAGAGCTTAAAGGGACTACAGGACAATATCAAGCGTACCAACATCACATTATAGGGATAACAGAAGGAGAAGAGACAGAACAAGGAATTGAAAACCTATTGGAAGAAATAAAAACAAAAAATTTCACTAACCTGGTGAAGGAAATAGACATACAAGCCCAGGAAGTGTAGAGACCCAAACAAGATGAACTCAAACAGGCCCACACCAAGACAAAGCATAATTAAAATGCCAAAGGTTAAATACAAAGAGAGAACCTTAAAAGCAAGAGAAAAGCAGTTAGTTACCTACAAGGGAGCTCTCATGAGACTATCAGCTGATTTCTCAACAGAAACTTTGCAAGCCAGAAGGGATTGGCATATGAAGTATATTCAAAGTGATAAAAAGAAAGGACCTAAACCAACATTACTCTACCCAACAAAGCTATCATTTAGAATCAAAGGACACATAAAGAACTTCCAAGACAAGAAAAAGCTAAAGGAGTTCATCATCACCAAACCATTATTACAAGGAATCTTAGAGAATCTTCTTTAAGATGGAAAAAAAGAAATCAGATTAAAAATATGAATAACAAAATGGCAATAATTACACATCTATCAATAATCACTTTAAATGTAAATGGATTAAATGCTCAAATCAAAAAACAGGGTGGCTGAATGGATAAAAAAACAAGACCTTTACATATGTTGCCTACAAGAGACTTACTTCAGATCGAAAGACACACACACAGACTGAAACTAAAGGGATGGAAAAAATATTTCATGAAAATGGAAACAAACAAACAAATAAAAAGACGGGGTAGCAATACATATACCATACAAAATAGACTTTAAAACAAGGACTGTAACAAGTGAAAAAGAAGGACCCAGTAACCCCACTTCTGGGTATTTATCTGAAGAAACCCAAAATGCTACTTTTAGAGGACCTGTGCATCCATATGTTCATTGCAGCATTATTTACATTGGCAAGATGTGGAGGCAGCCTGGGTTTCCGTTGATGGATGAATGGATAAAGAAGGGGTCGTGTGTATATACAATGGCATATATTGCTTGGCCATGGAAGGGAATGGGTTCTTGCCATCTGCGGCAGCATGGATGGACTTGGAGGGTATTGTAGCGAGTGGAGTATGTCAGATAGAGAAAGACAGATGCAATGTGATTTTACTTATATGTGGAATATAAAGAACAAAATAAACAAACAAAACAGAAACAAACTCATTGATACAGAGAATGTTTTGTGGTTTGCCAGATGGGAGGGAGGTTGAGGGTGAGTGAAAAAGGGGAAGAGATTAAGAAGTACAAATTAGTTGTTACACAGTAGTCATGGGGATGTAGTGTATAGCATATGGGATATAGTCAATAATATTATAATAACTATGTATAGTGTCAGATGGGTACTAGATTTATCAGGGTGATAGGTGGGATGGGGTTTAGGGGACAAGGTGAAAAAGTTGAAGGGATTAAAAAGTACAATTTGGTAGTTACAAAATAGTCACGGGAATGTAAAGCACAGAGATTATAGTCAATAATATTGTAATAACTATGTATAGTGCCATATGGGTACTAGACTATTCAAGGGGAAACTTCTTAAACTATATAACTGTTAACTACTAGCTGTACACTTGAAATTAATATAAAACAATATTGAATGTCAAAATGAATAAAGTGTAAAAAAATAAAAATATAAAGAGTACATAAAACCAAATTAAAAAAAAACAGGACAAGAGATAACAAATGTTGGCGAGAATGTGGATAAAAGAGAAACTTTATAACTGTTGGTGGGAATGTAAGTTGGTGTAGCCAATGGAGGTTCCTCAAAAAATTAAAAATAGAACAAGGTTCACTAATTTCACTTTTGGGTATTTATCCAAAGAAAATGAAAATACTAACTCAAAATAATATATGTATGTTCATTGCATCATTATTTACAACAGCCAAGATATGGAAACAACTTACGTGTCCATTCATGGATGAATGGGAAGAAAAAGTGGTATTATGTAGGATCGAATATTATTCAGTCACAAAAAAGGAAATGTTGCCATTTGTGACAACATAGATGGATTGAGAGGGCATTATGTTAAGTGAAATAAGTCAAAGAAAGACAAATACCATATGATTTCACTTATATGCAAAAACAAACAAGCAAAACAAAACTCCAAACCCAAGCTTTTAAGTATAGAGAACAGATTGGTGGTAGCCAGAGGTGGGGGCCGGGGGTAGAAGAAAAAGGTGAAGGGGTCAAAAGTATTAACTTCCAGCTATAAACTGTGATGCGTCTTCAAGATAGTTCGCAGACCGATGAGATGCATAGTTCTAATATTCACTAGTTGTGTAGCTTTGTCTTTCATTAAATTTCTTGGGGTGGGAAGAACTGTTTATTCTTAAATCGCCGTTACCTAATCAATTTCTTTTCTATCATGCTCACTTGCTTCCTGAACTAAGTCGGGTAGATGAACAATGTGAGATTCAAACATTTGATGTGCTTATTCGAGTTTTATAAGTATTTCTTCCCCGTATTTCTTTAAGGATGCAATCTGCTGTGTAGGTCAGAGAGCAAACATATAATTAATTGATGCCTGCACTGGAAAGTGAAAAAATCCTGTGGCAATTAAACATTCAGAGCACCAAGCGAAACTTTGCAAAGGGTTACCTTTTTATAGGTAACACTCCCCATGTCAGTGTGCACCAAACATCATGGGAGCTACATACATAATAACCATCTGTGGTGGTTTCAAGTGATTGACTAAGGATAAGAAAATCCTGTTGCAGTTCAGCAATTATTTGAGAATCTATTAAAGTGCCGGATACTAGGGATATAAAGATGGCAGGTTCTTTTCCTCCAGCGGAATGGAGTCTGACCGAGTCTCCTATGAAAATGCATCTCTTGGCTGGGAGGGAGTTCGGCCGTACACAGAGATTGAATTCTCTCAGTAAAGACTCAGTGCCTCACTGTATTTTGTAGGCACTGGTTTAAATTTAGGCATTTAAAAAAATCAGATTGCTCCAAAGTGCCACATGATTCTTAGATGACTGAAACATCATCTTTGAATTCTCCTACCATCACAAGAATATTTGTGGACATAACCTGAAGGTAGTTTACCAGAAACAGAGGCTTCTGAACTGTGAGACCCTGTGTAGTTGGAAAGCGTAGTTTTACAGTGATAAGAAGGCCTCTGTCCTCCAAATCCCAATGTGGTATCTCTGGGCCAACTGCACTGTCCTACCTTCTGGTCCCAGGATGCACCTGCTGGAGAAGAGCAGCATCCAGAGTTCAGAGCAGGTGTTCTCGCAATTTAAAGATTGCCAGAGAAATGCAGGTAATCTGGCAAACTCAGAGCAAACCACCCTTGGAGAGACAGACTTCCTGAGAGTCAGAGGTGCAAGTTCTCTTAGCTGCCACGCACTAACTTGACTCAGGCTCCCATAAACGGATGAGCCTGGTGCATCAGGTGACGTCAATGGTAAGCTTCCTGCCATTATGTAAATGTAGGTAATCAAGCATGCCTAGCAATAACCAACTCTCAGCACACAGGATGTATAACAATTTATTTTAATCGTTTGATCGATCAGAACAACAACTATTAACATACAAAGTACCATTCAGCTCAATTGCAGGCATGCTGCTGTGACAAGTATCTAATTCGTAGAGGCTTCACTCACACAACCTGTCCAGACACATTAACCTAAGGACACGTTTATAAATAGCAAACCCGGTTTTCACATTGCAGCTTTCTCAAGCATATATACAGGTGTGTAGTCTTGTTGATGGTTGTTTCCACAAGTTCTTTCTGTTCTTGATGCATTCATTCTGTTCACATCGGTAGAGGTATTGCTTTCTGCAGACTAGATTTTTTTTTTTTTTTGTCGTCCACCATTTACAATACTCTGTGAATTAGTATTCCTCTTTTCACTTCTGTAATAGTAATATTTGAACTGGAATATCTCTGCAGTACCATTCCTTGTGTCTTCTGGTAAGTTCCACCTTTGTCAAAGAGCTTTTGGTTGTAATCACTCTCTTGCAACAACAGCCCAACTCTACTAAGGGGTTTCAGTGTAACATACCCTCTTCATAGCTTGTGTGTTAACCCCTGGCTTTGAGTCCTGTGATGTAATGAGGGTGTGGTGTACTGTGTACTGACAATCAGTACAATTCCTTATCACTATTTACAGCCATTCAAAATCATGCCATTATTAATCCAAGTCTGACATACCTTTTCTGAAATGTTCACAGTGCAGTATTTTTATGGCCTAACAAAAGTTATCTTGTATCATTAAAAATAAACATTTTTATAAAAATATAATACTTTAAATGTTCATATAGACAAATCACTTAGAGTATCCTGTGCCCCGTGCACTATACAGTAGTAAGCACAAACTCTCACGGAACAAAACGTCACCAAGTGCTGCTCAGGATAACGACTGTTCATCCCAGGGAAACGGCCAGAACTTTGAATTGCCTTTTTTTCTACAACATGTTTTGCTTAACACAGAATATGTCCTAAAGCAAAACTAGACTTCCCCAAAGTTTTATTGTCTCCCCGTGTTTGTGGGATAGGAAGTTGCCACCTGAGAGAGAGGCTAATACTTCCAGTCTGTTGGTCATTACTTTGCTGTACGTATGAGCTGTGATTGGAACCAATAAACCTTTCAGTCAGATGCATTCTGCTTTAAAAACATGCTAAGTTACCTTTAAAAACACATCATCACAAAGTACTTGTTTTATTTTCAGTCTCCATTTAAAAAAAATACAGACAAAACATTTAAATGTCCACATCCATTAGATTAGAATAGCATCATTCTCAAGTTGATTTTTAAATGACAATTAAATATTTCATTGTGACTAAACTATTTTATGAAAACTTTCTCAATGTCATCTATGTACAATTTGTAAATATCCCTATTAAATTATAAACATTTTGTGTTGAAACACTAACTGCATTGTCTATGGATATTTCTCCAATAAAAGGAATGTGTATGCAAAATTTAAATGGGAATGTTTGCCTAACAGGCAAATGACAACATCAGTAATGAAAAATGTTAGAGACCACACAACACATGAACGCTCTTTGAAACACTAATTCTAAATGAGTGGCCTGGTCCCAGGGCTGCCCTGTTTGTCCTGGACATTACCACTTCTGAATTTTCTGTGATCACGAAGCCGACAAAATTCAATGCCTCAGTTCCCCATATAAAAGCAGGTGGGATCCTGATTTTTAAAAATTTCAACCCAGAAATCAGGTTTGGGCCTGAATGCAACAGGAGGGTCCTCCCCGCTACAGGGTTGCCATCGGTCACTGGTCTGTGGGACCAAGCTTCTGGCCCTGACGCTATGTCAGACGAGAAATTCCTCACAGTCCAGTCATTTAAAATAACAATATAAGGTCCTATAATAGTGCAATTTTGGCAAAAGCAAAAAAATATCTGGTGGCCTTTCAATGGCCAGGCAGTGAAAAACTATTGGACGAAGTATGGACTGTTGTTTGGATAGTTCTACGATGTTTCTCAGAAGGGGCTTGATGGTGTAGCCATCCGTCATGTGTCTCCCTCACCATCAACGTGATCTTGTGATGACAACAGACAAGGGTATGGAGCGACACATTTGACGTTCACATAGGTGGCATTCACGTGGACATAATGCTCCCCGATGAAAGCAGAGAATATCGCTGATATCCTGGAGACCAGCTCAGCAAAAGAAGGGCGCTGCTCAGCTTTCGGGTGCCAGCATTTTAGCATCACTTCATACCTGTTTCAGAAAGGAAGAAATGCTGTGAGAAACACTTTGAAGGCATGCATTTCTGTACAAGTAAAGAATATAAGAGCTACCAAAGATTCTGAAGGAATTCCTACTTACAGGTGATCTGGGCAGTACTCGGGTTGCAAGAGCCTTCTGCCTTGCAACAAGTAAACTGTTATATCAAAGGTATTGACATCAGGATAAGGTGGGGCACCTCTTGTCATCAGTTCCCAGAGGAGCACGCCAAAGGACCACTAGTCAAACAATGGAAGGGAGAATCCAGGTGAGAAATATGAACACACAAATAGGAAAGGTGATCAGTAGAGCTTAATTACTCAACTTGGGTTAGTGTATTCAATACTCTTGCTGTTTTGAGCAAAAATTTCCTTAAAGGCAATTAGTAAACTATACATTTTACAATTTGTTTAAACGATTTGTTTATGATTTGGATAAAGTTTAGATTACAATGTGAAGTTTTCAAAAAGAATACCGGAAGTCCCCATGGTGATTAAGATTTCATCTGTAGTTAGCGCAGTAGGATTTCCAAGTTCTCTCGTGTAGAGTCAAGCATTAACAGGTTTCTATCCTGCTCTATTCTAATAGCTTCACTGCAATTTTAGATTATTCGTAAAAGAAGAAGACACACAAGCCTTCCAAAATTTAAATTTTGGGGATTTCCAAATGAATGTAAATAGTCTTTAAGAAATGCAACCATATCTAAAAATTAATGTTAAAAGAGAAGATCTAAGTCAATATAAGTAAAAATCCATATTAAAAATAAGAAACAACAAAACTGCTAGGCTACAAGGCTCTCTATTGAAAACGAATTTTAATAAAATAACTGTGATTTGAAAATGTTAAAAGAGATTAATAAAAACAGCTGTAACTGTACTTGATAGGAGACTGCAGGGACATGGAGAGATTAAGTGACTTGCTAAAAGGTCCCCAATAAGTCTGAATTCACACTGGGATGAACAATTAAGAGCTCTTGGTTCTTGGCTCTTGCTTGGTCTACTGAACTTCACCAAATACGCAATTCCTTGATTTAAAGCACTCTACTCGGAATACCTCCGGTCATATACATTACCGCCTCCTGGACATGCACCAAGGTGAGAACGACACAAACAGAGTAAGTCAGCATGTGCAGGTCACCTCTGGGCAGAGGATCCAGGAAATCAGTTCTTGTTTAGCCACACTCCCAGGACACTCACAGACTAGGAAGTATGTGGGGGGAGAAATGCGGACCCAAGAAAAAAGAAGTTCGGAGGAGGAGAAGGATGCAGAATAGACAGGTGGAGCAGGAGAATATGCTCTTAAGAGGCACGTGTGGCTCGTAATATGCAGCAAGGAGAATAAAACGTCTTCAAACACTGTGGCTGACAGCACGGAAGCAGGTAGATGCTGTGGTTGATGATACAAATCTCCAGGAATGGCTCGTTCCCTCGCCCAAGTGCAAGAACTCTTCAAGGCCGTTGCGGGCCTTGATCCAAACTGAGCAAACAAACTCCTCCACAGGTGGCAACTAGGTAACTTTGCTGCCTTCTACAGCCTTTCAGCACCAGTTTTTAAACCTGAAAATCATGAGTCACTCCTGACAACTCCACTGTGTTAACCTTCAAGTTCCAGAATTTGCATTAAAATTTAAATCAATGTAACAAGTACCTAGTGACCTTGATGATGCACAAGTAGGTTACTGTCCAAGTGACTAGATAAGCCCTAAGGCTGATTTAACAGGGTTAAGTGTTATGCAATTAACTGTCAAGTGGAACAATAAGATATAATCACCATAATTTAGAGCAATAATAGAAAGGAGGTGCAAATGTTGTGCAAAGCCAAGGAGATAATAGCAGGGCACTGAGAATGGCTTCAGGAAGAAAGCAACAGTGAAATGCGTCTTGAAGAACAGGGAGCATTTGTGTTCTGGGTACATGAACTGAGGCAGGCGACTGAGGGCAGAGTGAGTTCCCGATGAAGGGAGTGGCCACCGCCCAGGGCTGACAGTGTATGTGTGCTCTCAGTGCACTGCAAGTACAATAGGTCACTGTGCCTGGCGTGTGGACCACGTGCAGGGATGGGGGATGGGCAGGTGGAGAGGGGCCATGCTGCGGGGTTGGTGCAGGTTGAGAGTGGGCTAAACTGCAATCGATGGGGCATGACTGGAGCTGAGCTCCAGGAGGTTACATCTGTAAACACTGTGCTTTGGGCAAACAGGAGAAGCTGAGGCACAAGGCAGAGGCCAGTTCAGAGGCTTCTGAACCAGAGGTGAGGGTTGCTGTCCTGGCAACGTGAGACTGAACTCCTGAGCTAGGTGGTGGGAGAGGGTATGTGTCACATAATGAGCTGGGTACGGGCATCACACCTGCAAGAAAAGATGATCTTATCTAATCCTTATAAACCCCGTTATGATCCTGTCATTGGTTTTGTAGATGCTCTAAGGATGAAGAAAGCAACGTTCTGAGAGGCTGCTTAGTTGTCTGTGATCAGGGCTCCCTAACCCATAACCTAGGCTATAGGTTTATTTGGGGGCAAGTTCACAAAAAAGAGGACAGAGTTGGGGAAATTTCTGAGCAATAATTCAGATTCAGAGGCGAGTTGGAGGACTCGTGGGACGAGAGAGGTGAGAGTGGGCAGTTCCCAGGAAAAGCACTGCCCTATCTGCAGTCCAAAGTCCGTTTAAGGGCTTCAGACTGACAGGACAATGGGGGAGGCGAGCAAAGGAGAATGATGCCTGCTGAGAGAGGCTGGAGGGGGGCGGGAAGGAAGGAGAAAGGGAAGGGGGGGAGAGAGAGAGAGACAGGCAGACGGACAGACAGAGAAGGAGGTGTGCAATACGTGTGCATTAGGAATGATGGCAATAAGTCGGTTTTAGTTTCAAGGCAGGAAGCTCTGCCATTCACAATCATTGCGTGGAAGGTCAAACAATTCTGAACATCAGCACCAGCAGTGAGCTCATCTGAAGAATCTCTGCCTAACTTTATAAAAGGTGAAGATCAAAACAGTTATTAGATGTGAGATTGTTAGAAGCTATAAAAAGTGATAAAAGGTCACTGCTGAGGTGAGCAGGGAATGGGGACAGCTACCGTTGAGCATTCAAGAGTAGGTAAATTGAGATACGACACAATCGTTACTGTGTTTTTTGTAAAAAAAATCACAATTCATAAAAATTGATACATTTTCAATAAAAGTATAAATTTCTGCTCTTTGATACTTGTAAAATAATGAAGAGGCAAGCCACAGACTAGAAAAATGTATTTGCAAAAACACGTACCTGATAACACATACCTGCACCCCCAAAAAAATAAAGAGCTCTCAATAATTCAGTAATTAAAAAATAACCCAATAACAACAAAAAACCCCCAGAAAATGAATTCTAAAACTTAAAAAAAATGGGCAAAACATTTGACTAGGCACTTCATTAAAGGAGGTAAGAGGACGGCCAACAAGCACACGAAAAGATGCTCAACATCATTAGTCAAATGTCCTTCGGATAGTACATGGATAAACAAAATGTGGTACATTTGTACTATGCAATACTACCCAGAAACAAAACGGAACAAATTACTGTGCTACGGAAAACAGTACAAAGTTTCCTTAAAACATCAAAAATAGAACTACTATATGATCCAGCAATCCCACTTCTGGGTATATGCTCCAAAGCACTGAAAACAGAATCTTGAAGAGATATTTGCACCCTCATGTTCATAGCAATATTATTCCAATAACCAAGCAACCTGAATGCCGATCCACAGATGAACAGATAAAGAAAATGTGGTATGTCCACACAATGGAGTATTATGTAGCCTTAAATCAGAAGGAAATCTTCTCAAAATCTACAACATGGATGAACCTTGAAGACATTACGAGTATATGCACTAAGTGAAATAAGCCAGTCACAAACAGAGAGATAATACATGATTCTACTTATGGATATGACGTATCTGATGTAGTCAGACTTTTAGAAACAGAAAGTAGAATGGTGGTTGCCAAAGAGGCGGGGGGAGGGGAAATGGGGAGATGTTCCGTGGACACAGAATTTCAGTTTTGAAAGATGAAGCAGTTCTAGAGATCTGTTTGCACAACAATCTGCACATAGTTAACATGACTGTACTGTACACTCACAAATGGTTAAGACGGTCAATTTTGTTATGTGTGTGTGGGAATGAATCACTGACATAACACCATGGATAACTCTCAAGTGCATTATGGGAAGTGAAAGGAGACAGACCCAAATGCTACTCACTGTACAATTCCATTTACATGATACTCTAGAAGAGGTACAACTATGGTGACAGAAAACAGACTAGCGGTTTCCAGGTCCTAAGCATAGGTTAGGGGTTGACCACAAAGCGGCACAAGGAAACTTTCCAGAATGATAGAATGTTCTACATCCTGGCTGTGGGGCTGGGAGTAGTCACACAACTGTACGCATTCTTTAAAACTTGAAGAACTGTATACCAGAAGGTTGAAGCCTTGGTAAACTGCATAATGGTGATGCCATGATAGAGATAAAGAAGTGAGGAATTGAGAACCGGCAGGAAAGAATTTGACTTTGAACATGGTAAATTTGTGGCACTGGGTGAGAACATCCAGGAAGAGAGATTTCAGAGGTGAATGTTGATGGGAATGGTTGCAATGGTTAAGGGAAGCTGACACCCAAAGGCCAAAATCCTGGGGGCTAGTTGCATGTAGGATGTGAGAGAAGGAAGAGAAGCCATCAAGGGTAAAGAAAACAACTGAGAAGCAAGAGGAAAACCAGGTGGTGCAGTGTCCCAGAAACCAAAGGAGGAGGAAATTTCAAGAAGGAAGGAGTGGTCAAGTGTTAAATGCTGCAGAATGCTGAAGCAGGATGAAAAAGCCCGCTGACTGAACACCTGAGAAGCCAATACTGACTTTAATGGAAGCAGCTGTGCTAAGTGTGAAACACTGTACAGGACTGGATATGAGGAGCTGAAGTGTGATGACACCCCCGTTTGTGTGAATAGGTCTTTGGCCGAACTCCATTTGGGCATCTGCAAGAAAGTGGACCTTTCTACCAGCAGCAAGTTTTTGCTTGTAGATTTTAACATACATACAGCTATTACATGCTTTCGGAAATGTTCCATGTCAACATTCAGAAGATCGTGCTATCCTGGACATCAAACTTCATGCAAATATATCCATGTAATCAATAACTACTGGCCAAAGCAGCGCTGTGTATGGATGACCCAGGGCACCCATTATGCAGTACGAGGGAAGAGACATAGCACTTCAGATCTGCAGAAGCCTATAGTACACTTCCAGTGAAATATTTGAGTGACAGTTGCTCTGTGAAAAGTTGTGGCCTCCATGTGGTCTATGTGTATTTGTGGAGGTAATGGTGTGTGTGTCGGGGGGAGGGGTTGTCAAAAAGCTCAGAATCATAACTCTCGCCTTGAATATCCAAAATTTCATCGGGCTCTTTTTGTTTTAACAGCTTTGATGAGGTATAATTTATACATCATAAAATTTGCCAATTGTAAGTGTATACTTGATGATATTTACTAAATTTATATAGTTGTGCAGCTACCATCACAATCAAGTTTTAGATTAATTCCAACACCCCAAAAGTTCCCTCCTGCCCGTTTATAGTCAATTTTCACTCCCACTATCAGCCCCAGGTTCTATAGCTTTCTGTCTCTATAGTTTTGCATCTTTCTAGAAATTTTATGTAAATGGAATCATTCAACATGTAATCTTTTGAGTCTGCCTTCTTTCACGCAACATAATGTTTTTGAGGTTTACCCATGTTGCAATATGGATCAGTAGTTCTTTGTATCGCTGAATGGTTCCACTCCTATTGTGGATACATGCCGTATTTTGTTAGCCATTCACCAGTGGATGGACCTTGGGGTTGCTCCTGTGTTTTGGCTATTATGAGTCCTACTACTTAGAATATTCATGTATCTGACTTTGTGTGGGTGCATGTTTTCAAGCACTTACTAGCTAGCTTATCTTATATCACTTTGGTAAAATGTCTATTCAAATCTTTTGACTATTTAAAAAAATTGAGTATTCTCCTTATTGAGTTGTAAGTTAGTTCTGGCTCTTAATGGTAGACTAACTGTTGGGTCTGAATGAACAGTATGCTCTTTGAGGATGGGTTAAGTCCCTACCTTCTGCCTCTACCTGCCACCATCACAAACCTGTCCCCAGCCGACCTCTCTAGTATCACTTCTTTCATCTGTTTCAGAGCATTTCAGGACCAGGAACTCAGGCATTTGCTCCACCATGTGCTACCACACTCTCTTAGCAGTCTTGGCTGCCCTGAAGTCCCATTCCTCCACCACGACCTGTGACATTCTTATTGAAAACAAACTCCCCAGTCACCTCACCTTATTTCTAATGTCTCCCCACCTCCTCATAGTAACTGAAGCTTGGCTTTCACTTGAAGATCACGATTTCTCTGAAACTCTTACCAGTAGAGGCCACGCCTCTCCGTCTTGCTAACCCAGAGGGAGGAGGGTAAGGTGGTTTCTCGCTTCCCCATCCAGGCTGCATTTCAGTCCCACCCCTCGCAATCTCTCAAGAGCTGCCAACCCTTTCTCTTCTGAAGTCCATGTTCTCCATCAGCATTAGTTTTTGCTGATGTCATGGGTTTGTATTTTTTCTTTTCCAGTTGTCCTCAAGGGCTGAAAGGTCAATGCTTCTCTACCTGCAGACATCGGTCCTCTTGGCTTATCGTGTGCAGACAGAATAAGTGCACTCTCCCCCAGCCGACCCCGGGGCTCCCCTCACACCTCGGCCTCTGCAGCCCCCAGCTCCTGAGGCATCCTTGTCTGACAGCAGGGTGCCCTGCTGAGCTTCTTGGCTCTGCTTCAAACTTGCTCTTCTCTGGGTTCCCTGATAGCCTCTTCTCCTGGATCTCCCACCTCTCTGCTTCCCCCCTCACTTCGTAGATCGAGGGTCTCCTAAATAACTGCTTTCACACTCTCAAAAGCATTCCAACCTTGACCTCTGTCACGGACTGAATTGTGTCCTCCCCACATTCGTATATCGAAGCTCTGACTGTCAGTGTGAGGGAGTGAGGAGGTGGGGTTTTGGGGAGGTCCTCAAGCTTCCAGGAGGAGGTGAGGGTGGGGCCTTGTTGCTGGGATCAGTGCCTGTGGGAAGAGACGGCCGAGACCTTGTCCTTGCTCTCTCCTCACAGGAGGACACAGTGAGAAGAAGGGGGCCATGTCACGTCAGGAAGAGGGCTCTCATCAGAAGCGAACCACGCTGGCACCCTCCAGCCTCCAGAACTGTGAGAAGTAAATGTGTGTTGTCTCAGCCACCCAGTCTGTGGTGTTGTGTCAGGTAGCCCAGAGAGACGAACACGATGGCAGAGGCTGCACAGGTGGCAGCTCCGTATGTCTCACGTGTGATGGACCCCTCGGCCTGGCTGTCCTGCTGTCACGTCAGACTCAGCGCGTTCCAGGTGGAGCTTCATGTCTTTCTTCCTAGACCAGCTTCGGCTCCTGTGCTTCACGTGCCTGTTACTGCACCAGCGCATGACTTGCTCATCTTTAACTTTCATCCATTTCTTGCTGAATAGTGTTGATTTTACCTCCGAGATGCCCTTTCCTTCCATCTCTTCTGTTCTAGTCTCACAGTTTCCATGTTATTTCAGGTCCTGTCTCTCACTTTGTCTTTCTGTATCTAGCTCCTCCTCAATCATTTTACAGAATGAAGAAAGTCTGTAGTAATCTAATCTGATTATGCTTTACTGTTTGCTTGTGACCAGAGGATAAATTCCAGACTCCCTAGCTGGCTTACAAGGACCTCTATGATCTGGCATGAATATATTTTTCTTACTTTATTCTCATAAGTCCCCTGTGCACCCTCCATTTTGGCCAAATCACCCCGTTTACTCTTTCTCTAGAACTTGAAAGGTGTGTACAGTTTCCTGTACTTTCACCTCCCCTGGATCGGTATTGCTTATTTAATTGCCCATTCCATCCGTTAAGGACCCTTTCGAGCACCGTCCCCTCCACCAAGGGGAAGGGCAGGTGTGGCCGGCAGGTGAGTCTCCTGCTCTCGGTACTCAGGGGCATGCCTTCTGACGTTTGTTCTGAGGGGAGGATGATCTTCACAGACAAAGGAAAGCATGTTTCTAGCAAGTGCGGGAATAATGACTTCACTTCTGGACCTGCCTCAGTGGTGGCCTCCAGCTTGAGCTATGAGTGGCTGGGCTAATCCCAGTCCACTTTGTGACAGTTACTGATGGCCACGCCTTCTTCCCTGCTGACCTGACTCCAGGTTCACACCTGGTTCAGCACTGGGCTTCGTCGGGCTCCAGCCTGGGGCTCTGCTGAACAAATGTGTTTGAATAAATGAATTTATGGAAATGTCCTATGGGTGCCTGTCAGACGATCCAGCTTTTACTTATGAAGAAAACTAAATTAGTAGCATTAATGGCTTCTTTTCCTTATAAAAATATTAAGTAGCCATAAAACCACTAAAAAAGTTGGTTATGGAAGTGAAAGAGGAGAAAGGTCAGGGGCGAGCTGTGCGTTACCACATCTGACTTGGTGGTGAACTTCTGAGTCTGCAGACTTTCCAAAGCCATCCACTTCACAGGCAGCTTGGCGCCTGTTTTGTTGTGGACACTGTAGTATTCTTTATCATACACGTCTCTGGCAAGACCGAAATCAGCAACCTTGACAGTGAAGTTTTCATCCAGCCTACAGAAAGGACAAAAATGATTGCTGGTGGCTGAAATAGAATAATTTACAGCGATACTGCATAGCTCTGGATTAGAACAAGTGACTTCGGTATTTGAAATCCAAAAATCTATAATTTCTGCCGTGAGGCTTCCTCTGGCCGCAACTGACTAACACTGAATTACAGTGGAATTCTTGAATAAAAATGCTTGGCATACCCATTACAAATTCAACAGGCCAAGGAAAGAGACCACAACTGATGTGGCAGAAGAAAATTTGTTTGGCTTTAAATCTGGGGAAACGGTAAAATTGGCCCCCTCCCAGCTTTCCTTCATTGCTAAATCAAGTATGCCACCTGACTAACCAAAAGCAATGGCCAATATTCACTTGTCAGCTACTAGCAGTACTTAGTTTTATGGGACAGACATGACAGGGGACTGTTATTTCCCTTTTTCATTCTCAACTGCGCTAGGTTAGCACATAAAACTCATATATCCCACCACTGAGAGAACAGAGAAACAGGATACATAGCCAAGTCGGTTCACCCTATCTGAGGCTATGAATCCTTTTGCTTAAGCCAGCTTTTATGTTGTTACATTGACCAAAACCATGGTAGGAAATTAATAGCACGCTCTCCCATTCACACACACCATGAGTCACGAACGAGTGCTACGCAACCAGGGCTGCATCAATAACAGACTGGACTGCTGCATTATACAGCCCAGACAGCCAGGTACAAAGTTCTTTTGTATATTCATCCCCAAACACCATTTTTGGTAGGGCTTCTGCAGGCTGACTTCAGATCCACCCTTGGGAAGTGACAATAGGTTGGTGTTTGTGTTATCAGCCTTTGCCTTTTCATTGTAACAGGCTGAATCAAATTCTACCTCCTAATGCTAATGCAGCGTGAGACCACAATACTGGGGGCTACTTTGGAAGAAAGAAGAAAAGCGAAAGCACACAACAGCTGTTCAGATCCCCTCTGGAGAATCTTTTAAATTCTCCATTGACAAAGCCTGAAAGGGCCGCCTACATCTCCTGTGCTCATACACCGATTTAAAACTGTAATGGAAACAAAGAATTTTGCAGAAGAGCAAACTTCCTTGCTAGCCTCCATCAGTGGGACCCACATTCCTCCCGGTCACTTAGTTTGGACGGTGGGCACTGAAATTCTGATACTTACATACAGTTTCTTGCGGCCAAGTCTCTGTGGACAAACTTTTTGCTTGCAAGATATTTCATGCCTTTGGCTACTTGAAGGCCAAAGCCAATAAGATCTTTTACAGTTGGGTTCTGCAATCAAAGAGAATTGGAAACGCATAAACTAAGCATCTACTGTGCCAGCTATGATCTCAGAATTCTGAAATGTTTATAAGAACGATCTTGCTTCAAATAATAACTTGTGCCCTGTTGATGACAGCAATCATTGATTAAGTATCTACTGTTTGCAAAGCACCAGGCTAGATGTGTTTTTAAAATTAATTTTGGCTAATCCTTATGCACTTCGGTAAGGCAGGTTATAGGGGCTCCATTTTTCAGATGGTAAATTGCAGGAGTTTTAAAATGTAGGTTTTATTATTATTCAGGAATGTTGAGGCCAACCGATGGGAGACAACTGCCATTGAAAAGACAGTTTGTTACAATTCCCAAGGGAATGGGACATGCCCTGCCATGTGAGCACACACAGGAAACACTCGGGTTGGGTGGGTCAGGGGGGCGTCTTTACTGGGGCTTCCGCGGGAAGAAATGGGCAAGGCAGGGTAAACAGGCACGTCTGAATGATTTCAGCAGGCAGGCTTTGGGGTGTAGGGCTGTCCCTGGCTGTCGGGACCCTGCCCTTCAGCGATTAGGGCAGGTAGATAGTGACAGCATTTGAGAGCCCTTTAAAGGAGGCAGCCGGGATTGGCTGGTTTACATGCTCTTTGAAGGTGAGTTGTTTACCATCCCTGGGAATTTGCCAGTCCTCGGAGGGGCAGTCCCGCCAGGGCCAGCAAGGCCCCAGAAGTCCGAGTATTGTAATATGTGGTTAATACAGGCAGTTCAGAACAAAAGAAATCACCCCAAACCACTCAGATGGTAAGTGGTGGAGCCAGGATTTGAACCTCAATCTTTTAGGCTCCAAAGCCCACACCGCAGTGAAATCAATCACATCAGACACCCTCCTCATGGTACTGAAGCACCAGCTCACCACCCAGGGGCCTGGACCTACGTGGAGAACAGGAAATCTCATTCTTCAGAAACTCCACCCACAAAACTGGATGGACAGAGGAGTGTCTACAGTGACTAGAAGACGAGTATCTGAAGTTGTATCCATGTCACCGTGGCATCAGCCTTGCTGAGGCCTGGCCATCAGGAATAGCACCTCTCTGCCTCAGCAGCTGCTGTGGAGTTCGTGAGCCCAAGAGCCAGACAGTCGGAGTCTGCCAGGAATGCTGCAGCCCTGCTTAGTGCACACTGTGTGTGGAAAGGCCAGCTCCCTGCATTTTAGGATTCTCTCTAAGATGCATCTATGTTCATGGTTGTCATCGGTATAGACTCCCTGTGTTCTAACAGGCCATGGTACTGCACAATAAGAAATTTCTATCATGTTTTAACCCTGGGGGAATAATACCCTAGAGAAGGCAGCATATCCAACCAGATGGGCTTATCAGGGTAATGACAGGAATTAAAGTGGAAAAGTGGGACCTGTCAGGGCAGCTTTGTACTTCGTCAGGTCAAGTCACCCATCATAAACATTCACTGCCAGGGAGTCTTTTATTCTTGTGGCTGAACACAAGTATGACTTCCTGTGCCATCCCAGAGCTCCTTCTTCTGACACTGCCCCCATGTTTACAAAGTTGTTTTCCACCAACAGTAAAGCTACCCCGTTAACTCTTCCAGGGGCCTGAACACAGGAGCCAGAAAGGAGCCTGACGTCCCTGGGACTTCAGTTCGGGGCACCCTTTTCTTCCCTCCTCCGGCTCTCCTCTGGCCATCACCTGCTCACCCTTGAGGTCCTGCCATAAATGTCACTAAGAAACTCCCACTTGCAGGAGGCTATGAACTTCTTTTGTAACTCTGAGCTAAACATGCTCACTAAGAGTTTATGTGCCAAACACTATTGCAAGTGTTGGGGCCACAGCAGAGAACAAACACACAGAAGGCCCTACCCTCATGAGCCGGTATTTCAATGGGATGTGTGTATGTTTGTGTGCACACATCCATATATATGTACATACGCATGTAGCTGTTATTTATTCATTTATTGTCTAGTGCAGCAGTGTTCAATGGAAATATAATGCAAGCCACAAATGTAATATAAAATTTTCTAATAGTCATATTTAAAAGTAAAAAGAAACAGATGAAATTAATTTTCATAATATATTTATCAACCCACATATCCAAAATATTATCATTTCGATAAGTAATCAACATAGCCAATTATTAATATTTTACCTTTTTATACTAAATATTCAAAACCTGGGATGTAGTCTACACTTACAGCATACCTCACTTTAGACTGGTCACATTTCACACGTGGCTCACGGTCACAGAAATGGACCGCTCAGGCCTCAGCCCTAGTGTATAGAAAGATAAGTGTATTGGAGAAAAATAAAGCAGGGAGAGGAGACAGATGGAAGGCATAAGGATGGGGTGAGTCAGGTACAATTTTAGACAGGTCAGGAAAGGCTCGTTTTGAAGATCAGATCAGGGCAGAAAGCTGAAGTTAACAAGTGAGTGAGATGTGTGGATATTTTGGGGAAGAGTGGTTCAGGCAGAGGGAACAAGTGCAAACGTCCTGGGGTAGGAGAGTGGTTGTTAAGTTTGAAGAATAACAAGGGACTCATTTATAACTAATTCTTTAATGTCTTTCCTTCTAGAGTTACATCTTCATGTGGGCTGAGGCGAATGTGCCTTTATGTCTCCTGTGCTGTTTCCTGCACACAGTAGGTACTCAAAGATGACTAAATGTACCTATGAGGGGGCTGGTAGAGGAGGAATCATGGCCCCTGGGGAAACTCTGCTAGGTATCACCATCTTCCCACCAGAATATTTGCAGGTACAACTGCGTTGAATTGGTCTCTGGATACTGGAATGTTGCTAACATTTTACGGGCACTGCTTTGGCTAAAAGCGTTTAAAAAGGTTCAAAATAGGCACCTTTTGGAATGCTGCCTTACAGCTAGTTCGTCAGTTCGTTAGCTTGGTGATGTACTCACATGAGTCTCATTTCTGATGAAATTTCGAAGGTCTCCATGTTTCATGTAAGGCAGGACCACCAGTGGGGACCCCTCACTGCGAAGGCAGATTCCCAAGAGTGAGAGAACATTGGGGTGACTGAAATCTTTCATGATGATCCCTTCAGTCAGAAACTGGGAAACTTCTCCTATGTCAGTGATTCCTGAGAAAGCAGCAGAGAGAGCGATTTCATTACGGAACAATGACTATTTTGTCACGTTCGGATCGGGAGAGCAATGGGATGTGAACCCACAGGGCTCCACGCTCACGGCGTTCTTACAGTACATTGAGTGCTGCGTTTTGCTGTGTATAATGTGCTCCTGTGTATAATGCGCACCATGGTTTTGGCCCAAACTTTCAGGGAAAATTCTTTCGTTGTAATTTCTCAATTCAAATTTTTATTTGTTTACATTTAGGTACTTGCTTTTGTATTATAAAGAGTTTTAGCATTAATTTTTTAACATAGTATGGTACAAGAAATGTTATATAGCAAATAATTACAAAACACAAGAACAGATACAAGATACAAAAAATTTTATGTACCAGTAACAAATTTACAATATTTACACATCATAGAAGGCCAAGAAATCCTCGTTGTTCCAAATTCCTCTTAAGTTTAACAAAACCGATTATCATATTCCAGGGCATTATTTTGCATATAGATATTGTTATTGATTTCTAGAGTTGCACTTTTAACTCACAAGCGTAAGTAAAAGAATTAAAAACATTTATGTAGATACGGAATTAGTACTACCCATGTATAACGAGCATCCTTATTTTCTCTTACAAATTTGGGGGAAAATGTGCGCATTATACACGGCAAAATATGGTACGTGATGTCACCTCGCATTGTGCCTGCGAGTCACCACCTACGCCCAGTTTCGTAAACAGTTTGCCTCCTAGAGAACCAGTTTGTCTCATACAGACAAACGAGAGGAAAGCAGGCCAGTCCGTTTCTGTAGTGACTGTTGAGGGCAGGGGTGGGCAACTTTTTTGTGAAGAGCCAGATAGCAAATGTTTTCTGGCTTTGTGGGCTGCATGGTTTCTGTTGTAAATACTCAGCCTTGCCGTCACGGTGCAAAAGCAGCCACGGCAAGAGGCAGCTAAGTCTCAAAAAACTTTATTTCAGAAACCAGGTAGTGGGCCATAGTTTTCCGATCTGGGGACTGGGAGGATTTGAAGACCAATCGCTGTCATATATCTAAGTAGATTTTTTTTTTTTCGGTTTCTAATAGTTTCTAATCGCTTCCAGACAGAGAGCCCGAGGGCTTGACACCAGTCAGTATTAATGAAGAGTGAACAATCTTTAATTTATTTATCTGACTAGTGTCAGTGTCGGTGATGATATTCTTTTACAAATGCAGTACATTCTGAAACCTGGAAGTCCAGAGAGATCAACACACCCCAGGGACAGGGAAAGGTTTCTTGGCATCAGGACTGTCTTTTGTATAATTGGCAGTGATGCTCTCTCATGAGGCAAATTTATTGACAATCATACTTAATCCATCACAGTTTGTTGTTAGGTTTTATATAAACTGTCCCTTTTATCACCTCCTGGTCAGACTTCCAACCAAATCAACCATATAGAACATGAGATTTATGTGTAAGAAAAGGCTGAAATAGTTCTGACAATAAAACTTATCTTGCAGAAAAACCCTTCACTTGTGCATTTAAAGCTTATTAATTCCAATGTAAACTTGTAATGTAACTGGCTAACATTTTTCAGGATACTGCAAATTTTGAGCACAAACTTGGACATTTAGGAAACGCCAGCAATGACTTGGCGTGTGAGACCTGTCAGCAAAATGGAGCCAGGAAAACGCTAGAATGAATACACTGGGTTGTCCAAGATAGTAATTCATGCCACAGTTATGGCTCTGGGTCATCAGTAATGTCTGAGTTTATGTTTGGAAGCACTCTTTGTTTTTTAAGCAGAGTATGCATTCCATTTAAAAAAGATTTTTGCTAAAATTTGAGAAAATGTTCTAGCATTAAAAGGTGGGTAAGTTTCACTTGTTTAGGAAGTTCATTTACGTGGAATACCTCACTCCCTAAAAATGCGGATAAATGAGGTATTACCACATTTTCAATTTTTCAATTTTCTGCCAGCATATTTTTCTCCTGTTTGTCTTATTTCATTTTTTATCTTTTTAATGGAAGTTGTGGTGAAAAAATAATTATAGTAATGCCTCTGGGTAAAATGAGTCATTACTATTGTATGTGCCAACATGCTTCCAATACTTTCCATAAATGTCACTTGCATAACAAATATTATAAGCCAAACAGAGTTAAATGATACTCAGCTCATCCAGGAACCTCATTTCTCCTACACAAACTTATGAGGGCTCTGAGGGACAATTTCTGAGGAAATATTTCAATAAGAATTTAGACCAAAGTTTCAGGATTAGATACATAATTGCAGCAGTAGCTGATTTTTCCACAAGGGAAAGTGTAAATTTACACTTTATTATGAACTATCAGTTTGCAAACTACGAAAGTGTACTTCAATAAAATATGACTTACTATTCAAGGATTTCACAGCACAGTGAATTTTCTTGTCATCATTATCCAACAAAGTCCCATGATACACACAACCAAAATGTCCTACATGAAAGAGGGAGTTTGGTTAGTGCTGCATTACTTTTAATTATGCAATAATTATTTATGAATCCCTTTATGATCTTCATTTCCTTTTTTCTACATGACAAAATGGTATATTTTTTCTTCTACTTTTGATTAACAATATCACTCTGTGTGTGTGTTTGTGAATATATGTAGATGTAATACATTTTACCCAAAGTTACAAGCAATGTTATTCAATACATGATAAAAATTTAGATGATATAACTGCTACTAAAGGCTATTATAATAAAATATTCAACAAGTGAAACCAGTGAAAACAAGAGTAACATCTGCCTCATAAAAATTTTTATTATTTTTAAGGATCAAAAAAATATCCTTTAAATGTGAAAATAAAATTTTACCCACATGAAAAAATGCAATAAAATAAGCTCCCTGTATTCCAATAAACTGAAATGAAATGAAAATGTGACCATTGGAAATAAGATTGGCATTATAGAAGAAGGATTTCCCCCCTTAGTCACCAGTTAATGTGTAACCAGGTTGGCTGAAACTGAAAGGAAATTGCCCAGATGAAGCAAATTCACTCTGAGTCACTTCATCTAGTTCTGTCTGGTGCTGGCCACATCACTTTCCCAGTAGTAACCTTTCCTCGGGCGGCAGTAATTTTCCCCAGAGGTGCCAAACATTGGATAGCTGTGTAAGTCATTCATTAACTAACTCATCCATCCAGCCAAGACTCTCCGAGTGCCTGGTATGTGAGTGTCAGGCGTTGGTCTACCCTCTCGTAATGCAAAGATGAATGAAATAAAACCTACGCTCTCAAGGACTCACATTCTACTGAGGAAAAACATAAATAACCAATAGTTAATATTTATAGAATCGTGAATGATTATTCCTTTGTAAGAGAAATAATTACCATTTTTTTGTACCTTCATGATTAAAAAATAATTCTAATTTTACGATATGCAGAATTAGAACATAATTAGTGAAGCCACAGGCTCTAAAACTGGTGCAATTACTGGAATTTCTAGGCTGGTGACAGAACTATGTGTTCCTCTGCTGTGATACATGTTTACTGACAGTGAAGCTGCTACCAGGGGAGGGGAGCGGCTGAGGACGCAAGTCTGGAGTGTGTGACGAGGTTTGTGTGGCTGCTGTGGCAGCAGGGGATGGGCAGGCCTCGTGCTCATACAGGGCAGCCCGCCCGCCAGCCTCTGCATCGTGCTGCCCAGGCCTGTGTGAGCTTTGGCAGCACAGATTGAATAAAAGGGATCAGAGGCCAGACAGTATTAAAGGTAAAAGCTTTTTAGAAACAAGGGTAGAGTGCAGTTCATTTTCTGGCTTCTGGTAGCTACTCTTGCCGCTCTGTCTGGCTTTACAAATATTCATTCCTCTCCGTATAAAGAAATTGAAGTGCATTGTAGTGATGATATATGGTGTGTCAGGTTAGGAGAACGCTATAAATTCCCTGCCTTCTGATGCCGCCCAGCAGGGTACAAACTGCTACAAACCAGGACTTCAGAGTCAGTCAGTGTTTTCAGAGTAAAGAAAGACTGGAAGGAAGTAGGAGTAAAAATATTGAAACGTAAAAGAATGATGTTTTAGAAAGAGGTAAAAGGTACCTTTCAAGAAATTAGAATTGTCATAATGATAAAGGTGAGGAAGGAATGTGATTATTTCTCGTATGTTTGGGAGATTATCGAACTGCCTCCAGGTCCAGGGGCAAATCCCCATGGCTATGATTTGCAGGCCTATTTTTCTGCAGAACAGAGATCAAGTGCACTTGTTATCACCGTCCTGTCGGTTGCTTTCACCATTGTCTAAGTCTCTAATCTGCAAAGGCAGAAGACAAAATGCTTACTGGAAAATCATCTTGAACAAAGAGCTGAGTGGAAACACTGACCTCTTCCTATGACCTCATTGAAATGCACAATCAGGCGGCTAGGCCCAATCACCACGTGCTGGACCGCCTGAACCAGCTCCGGATTCAGTGCGCTGAGGTCAATGCGAACGGTATTTTGCAGCAACGGACTGGATATGTCAGAGTCTCCACCAGGCAGGATGGGGGAGAGGTCCATCAGAGGGCACTGCACTTGTCTGCAGGATCCATTCTGGGATGAGTTAGCAAACTGGTCTGCAAGATAAAGCAAAATATTAGAAAACAAGAGCAAAAACTCACTGCAACAGAGAGAGGTAGCAAATTGAATTAATAATGAAGCCTGAATTTCAAAATGACAGAAATGACGGTTTTATCATTGACTGAGGCTAGGAAGAGCGTTTACAAAGGAGCTGGTTTAATAAAAATGGTAAGTTGGAAAAAGATGCTGCCTTTTACACACACACAGACACACGTTTTAAAAACTGTTTATAAATTTTCTTTTAAGTAGAATAAGCACTGACTTTGACAGCTTGTTTACTCTCATTTCCTTAGACTTTTCTTCTTATATATAACAAAAAGCCACACTTGAGGTTTATTTTTAATATACTATATTCTTAAGAATGGGAAGCAGCAAAAGTAGTCTGCCTTTTGAGAGACTTACTGTTTATTAATGGAATTAATTAGTATTGCTCAAAATCTAGATGGTTTCCTGGCCAAAGAAAAACATGTGTAATTAGTTATTTTACATATATATGATTAGAAATATAATGGCTAAATTTTCAGAACTGAAAAATTTTCACATTAGCGGTCAATTGTCCATCATGGGATGATGGCAGATTTAGTGTTACCGTTGTTTAGAGAAGGCAGATTAGAAGGGGGCTAGTGGGCCATGTGTACTGCTCGGCTGCGGGCATTGGAGAGGGGTCGGCATGCCTGTAGGAGCCTCAGGCAAGGCTTTTCATTTCAGGGTGGAGGAATTGCAGGGTTGAGAATAAGTGTCTTAATGCCAAATAGGGCAGAGAGGCCACCGGTTGCTTTCCTCTGTCCACTGGGAACCCATACACGTCAGGGAGAGGGTATCATGTCCACAGCCCCACACCTGAGATAAACAAGGCAGAGCACTGAACCGTATTAGTACATAACGTGGGGAGAGGGCAAGGGTTATGTGGGCGGACCCCAGCGGGACCGAAGATAGTATTTATTTGCAAAAGAGCAGGAACATCAGAACTTGAGAGAGGGGCATAAAAAAGAAGTTGACGGCTCCCGGACTATTCCTAACCCCACTTAAGCAGTTTTCCACATTAGACAGTTTGGTTAATAATAAATCAATTTGGCCAGAGCAGGAAATCTCAACAGTGGTTCAGAAAAGCATCAGCGCCACCTGTAGTGACAGTATAATCACTATCTGGAAATCAGACAAATGCCACCTGAAGGGAAGGATGTACAAACAGGCGGAATCCCTGAATGTTGGACGGGTGAGGGAAGAGGAGAGCCTAGTGGCCTGCCTGCTCCATTAATGCCAAAGTCAAGGTCTCCAAACCCTCCCCACAAAGGAGAGGCAGATGAGCCTCTCTAAGCTTGGTCCCTTCACTTTCACTCCCCAAACCTGGAGATCAGGGAGCTTGAGGGAAATTCTTGGTGAGACATGGAAAAAAGTCCTTGGGCGTGGAAATTCTACCGACCCTGGGGTTCAACGTAAATACGTGTGCAAACCACTGAAACCATTAATGTGTGATTCTGGAGTGACCCTGCAGAGAACCCTAGGTCCCCATAAAAGACTGATGAGAGGCTGGTCCCAGCAGACAGAAGCTCTGTACTCGTTTCTTCCTTAGGTGTGGGCTGTGCATTCCCTTTCTCTCTGGATGACCTATTCCTGCCTTTTTACTTTTCCATGTCTTCAAGGGTTCAGTGTAGAAAAGAGAATGGAACTCAAGCTTCTTAGCAATGATGACAGAGGTCTGGTGAGTAACCAGGTTGAAAGAAGATTAAGTAAACTTTAAAACAAAATTACTTGTGAATTTTAATAATCTCAGATTAGAGCTATTACATGTGAATACAAGATAATCAAAGCTCTAAATTTCAAAACTGTAAATTGGATTTGATCTGTCCATGGATTTTTAAAGGCAAAAAGGACTCAGGTGGGCAAAGACAATACTTACGTATATCTCTACAGAACTAATAGAAACTTCAAAAAATAAGAGGCAGTCAGTGTTAAATAAAAGTTAAAATGTTAAGTGCCTTACTGCTCTTGTACTTATTTTGAGGAGCAACTTCTAAGTTTTCCAGTATCCTCAACCGTCTGTGACTCATTTTATTTGTCCAGTGGTAAATATTCAACCAGGGAAATGCTTGTATTTGACTCACGTCCTGTAACTTCTAAAGATAATGGAGCAGATATGATACGGACATTTTGCGTTTACCAGGAGATTTTAGATAAAACAATGTGAAATGCTCTGGTTAACCTGACCATAAGCAGATGATGCTAATGCCTCCTTTTTAAATAGCATAACTGAAGGTTTTTATTGGATAAGACTCAAAATGTATGCAAGTGCTGGAATGCTGTGGGTAAAAAAAGGCTGTGTACTAACAGTCCACGGAGATTCCTTCGAAGAAGTACTACAGGTATAGTTTAAATGTTTCAGGATCAACATTTTGAGCTAAAAAAAGTGGCAGTGCCCACTTTTATTTATATAAGTTTTGTATCTTAACTCTTTCTGGGTTGCTATAGAGAGCATGACAATTTCTTAACATTGCATTCACACGATAAACACCTGCCTTTGCTCAAATGATTTCAATATTAACCTTTCTGTGAGAAAAGAATCTAAAAACCTAACATAATCTGTAAATACGTTCATTTAAAAATAAAATCCCTGTAATTCTGTGTCAATTTAAATACTTCTTGGCCAAAGAGGAGGTAAATACTTCTTTTATGTTTTTATAAAAATATAAAGGCAAAACCCAAAATAAGCAACAATGCCACAACCCACTGAGGTATATGCACAGGTATTTCTCAGAACAAAAAACTGAAATATACCTTCTGGAAAAGTAGCGCGGTAGTCTACAGATTCATTTGAGACCATTTCTGTGGTTGGGCTTATACTTCGGGCACTTACGAGCCTATCCAAGTGAGGAGTGTGTATTCGTGCATCATAGCGAACTAATTCACTGCCCAGATCTTAAAACAGAGAGAGAGAGAAAGAGCTCGTTAAAGACTTGGCTAGTATGGGTCCCAGCAGACCTGGACCAAGTGACAGAATTCATGGATTTTATGGATGGCATATATGACAGGGCACATGAATCTATGACAAGTTTAAACTCTAATGACTGTATTCTTAAGGTAACTCCTTAAAACAAGCAAGTGAAAAAAATGTACCTTTAATTTGCTTTCTCCTTTTCAGCCACAGGAAAAGTCCGAACAATAACGAGAGTAGTACTGATATTGAGATAACACCAACAATCAATCCTGTGAAATTCTGATCTGGTTGAACTATTACTTTTCCAAGGACAGTTGAAGAAACTGCTTGCTTCCACTAAAAATGACAAAGAAAAGACAGCATTTAGCTGGCTATTTTAGATAGATACAAAATATGCTACACAGGGAGGATCAGTCTCTTTGGGCCCCAAACACAACCCGGTTATTACTATTCTAGAAGTGATATGAGCGCGTAATAAGACTCCTCGATTCTGCTTCAGTGTTTGAATAATTAGGAGCTACTGATCTCTGAGGGACTTACACAGCACTTACCTGTTTGTACTTGTCATTAGGCATTAGGGATAAAAAGATAAATAAAAAAGAGTTGCTGATCTAGAGGAACTGAAGTGTTAAAAGGGGAGACAAACACATTAACAGATGATTACAATTCAGTGTGATGTGTCCCGTAGATGTGTAAATAAATACATCTATTTACACATGGAGTATAGTAAGAAACACAGACAATAGGACATTAATTCTGTCGTGGAGAGTGGGGCAGAGGGCAAAGGAGACTTCCCATAAGAAGTAAATAATCATACTATTATGGGATAATAAAGTCTCAAAATACTTTAATTTCAGTTTTGATACATAGAAGAAATCTTTGAGGTCCCTTCCAGCTTTAACATGGTATAATTTTTAGGATTTATGGCCCTTCTGAATTCCAAGCTCTGATCTCGTAATTCAGCATTAAACTTTCCAAGTTTGTCTGTAGTTTTCCATTTTATAACTTTTTAGAAGATTTCAGGAACCCTTTAAAAAGCACTCATTCTTGGATAAACCAAATGAGGTATACAATGGAATATTCAGCCATAAAAGTAATGAGGTTCTGACACATACTACAACATAGATAATCCTGGAAACATGCTAATAAGCCAGACACAAGACAACCATTATACGATTCCACTTATATGAAGTGTCCAGAACAGGCAAATTCATAAATACAGAAAGTAGATTAGAGGTTCCCAGGGGCTGGGGAAGAAGAGGGAATGTGACGGCAATGCTTAATTGTTCCAGCGTTTCGTTTTGGGTGATAAAACTTTAGAATTAGATAGTGGTGGTGGTTGCAATTAAAGTGAATGCAATTAGTGCCACTGAATTGTACACTAAGAAATGGTTAAAATGGGAAATTTTAATCTTACAGGTATTTTCCACAAATTAAAAAGAAATAATAATGTAATATACCCCAAACCATTGAACTGTACATTTTAAATGTGTTAATTGTATGGTATGTGAGTTAATCTTAATAAAGCTCTTCAAGGAAAAAAAAATGCAAAAAAAAAAAATCACTCACTCTGGTTCCAGGTTATCTGATTTAGCTGTCTACATGTAGGAGCTATTGTCCAATAGTTTAATTTCTATTTACTTTTGTCTAGTGCATACATATTGTTTTCTTATGAGGCCCATGCATTTGAGATCGCTGAGGATGGCAGTGGGATGCCAGCTCCAGCCTCCTGGGTGGTAAGAAGGTAGGGGAGGGGCAATCTTGGATGTGTCCTTATCGCTCCTGAGAATGACAGCAAATTTTGGCAAGAGTCTGGCATGACAGAGGGAGCGTTGCTAGGAAGGGCTTTTGAGATCTACCCTCTCATGCTTGGGAAGGAGACAGTACAACAAAAAACTCACTATTTCTAAAATAACAACTAAGAATCAAGGCTGAGCTGATGAGCCAAAGCCAACACACAAATGAGCTGTAATGATTTATTTTAAGTCTGCAAGTGACATAATTACACTGGCATCTTTATTTACATCATGAGAGGAATGCAGGAATCCCACCTCTATATTTAGCTCACTGTTCAGCTTCAGCAGGTCACTGGGGACGGTACACAAAACGGCTTCCGAATGTGAGTGTACATTCTCACAGCTCTTATTTCCCACTTTTAACACTTCACCTTTAACTGCTTCAGGGTCAATGTCATTTCCCTGGAATTAGAAAAAAGAGGTTGTTAACACTTCACAGTTTTGCAGGAATGCTAACAATTGGGAAGGAATATAAACAATTGGGAAGGAATATAAATATGCTGCAAACACGGGCCATGTTGTCGCCAAGGGACACAATACTCAGTTTATGATGCTCTTTTTCATGGGAATTTGGATGGCTGAGAGAGAGCACGACCATTTCAGGGCCCTAATTAGTTAGGAATCACAGGCTATGGCTTTTCTATTGAATTGGATTGTAGAGAAAAGGAGAGTCTTGGTTCCCATCCTTACGTGGCATGACCTCTTACCCATAATCACCTTATTAATGTTTTCAGGGGTGTGGATGGTTGGCAAACAGGAAGCAATTTAGAGAGTCAGTGGTTGCGCTGCCTAACACTTCCATGCTGTAGTGATACCAGGTTTGGCTTCACCTCTAGAATCACAGTAAGAACTTTATAAAATACTGAGGCCTGGGTCCCATCTCCAGAGATTCTGATTTCATTCATCTATGTTCATATATTCCTTTTGTGTTTGAGTGGGGCGGTTTCTTTTCATCGTACTTGCACAGTTAAACCCTTTACATAAATGGTTTCATTTTCAGAGAAATGCTTGCAAGAGTCCATGTGACCCGCATTATGATTTGAGGGCCGAGTATGTTATTTTGAACAATTATAAAGTTACCTGAGGATTTAAAAAACTTATCCAATGTGACATATTCAGTTAACTGAAGGTACCGTTAGGCATTTGTGAAATATTACTGTTTTGTTGAAGAAACCAGTAATTAGCCTTGGGAAAGAAGTGAAAACAGAGGAACAGTTTTTCATATCAACACTTAATGAGCACAGTTATTTATTAAAAAGCCATTACTTGGAGGAAAGATTCATCCGAACATATCACTGTTTTCCTTATGGACACAGCAGCCAGCAACAACCACACCGTAGCTCCTCTGTTTTACATGACCTCTAAAACTTGGCAAACTGCTTTTGCATTCATTGTTCATGGATCTTAACAGGTTGGTAGGTCAGATATTATTGTAGGAAAAGAAGGTGGGAGAAAATCCTTTTTCAAACACGAATCTGGAGTTTAAGAAAAATTAGATACAGACAAACCCTGTCCATATGCTATTTCTAGAGGCAGTGTGGGTGCTGCACTGAACCAGGTCAGCCATACAGGGCAATTCAACACACAAGGACATAAATCTAATAGGTCACTTTGGGGCTTCAGATGACAACTTGTTGGTTAGGTCTGAGGAGGATTAAGGCACTCACTCACAGATTGGAGGGAATTCAGGGGATGACAAAGAAAAGAGATTAAAGAGCTGGAGGGCTTGATTTATGAGGGAATGACTAAAATGTGTCCTGCTTGCTTAGATCATACCAAAGCTGGGGGAGGGATGGACATCCTGCACTGACGTTGCCAGGGTTTTGGGGTCAGGACCTCCTGGAGGCTGCATAAAGGCTTCCCTAAAACAACAGATCGCACAGACATACAGCCGAACCCCTTCTCATTGGTGCCTACCAAGGAACATGTGCCAAGCCATGACTTCCATAAGAAATCACTATCAGCTCCGTAGGTTTAGTAATTATCTTAGAAGTCTGCTACTCAAGGTACCACAAAAGTGACACCAGCAGCCCACCACGATGTAACAGAGGGGCTTGAGTAAAGAAAAATATATAAATTTTTATCATTTAAAATAAATATAGCTTTATGGAGCTGTGGGAAGAAAAGGTATATATTTAGAACTTTCATTATTTACTTTTTCACTATTTAAGTATTATCAAATAGAACATATTTACAAAATTGGCTCAGTTCTTCAGTCACTGAAATGGCAATATATGGCTTTTTAAATAAAACAACAAAGAAGAAACTTTCTGGTCTTGAATCCCCCCCACACAGAGCAATTTAGAGGCAAAATGACCCCATTTGCTCCTGTAAAGACACCCTGCTAAGGTCAGTATTATTGTTACTCGTGCTTTACACATTGAGAAGTAAGGTTCAAGAAAGGACCTGATCATGAAGCAAATCAAATTCCATTTGATACAAAATGTCCTTGCTACTCACTCACTGTGCATAACCCTAACCTTAACTCTAACCCTAACCCTAACCCTAACGAGAATATAAAGGGGAGGACGAGTAGCTTTCTCTCACTGCAGTGTTAGCATGAGTGCCTTTTTAAAGTGAAAACGAAGCACTCCCAATGTATCAGCCATATCAGGATGTTCCTTGTTCCCTCTCTACCCAACTCTTGCCTGGTGTGACATGTTTTTATGTGGGATTCAGGCTCAGGGACCCAGGTGCGAGCTGGTCACACAACAGGGCAGATTGGAGTGGAAGTGGGTGGGATGTGAAAAACAGCTTTATAACAGAAGGGGCCTTGCAAGTTTTCATACATCGAGGTGGCCACAAGATTGAGTCTAGGAACGTCAGCTAAGGGGGTAGGGGGTGCAGGCTGGTACAGGACTCAGCCAGGCAGCAGTCCAGAGAGGCTGGCAGGAAAAAAACAGTGAGTCGGTGGCCATGGGTCGGGGTGAACAGAGAACCTTCACAGAAAGCTTCAAGCTGAGTCCACAGGATGCTAATAGGCCTTTGGGAAAAAAGTTCCCAGGTCATTTGAGAAAAGCTGGGTGAAACAAAACGAAACTGGTTTCTTCAATGGCTACTTGGGAACTGTGAAACCACAGGTACTGCCTATGTGCCCTGCAATTAAACATATATATATATATATATATATATATATATATATATTTAACAGAATGAACATTAAAGTGCACAGTATAGGGAACTACTAGTTTATAAGTACCATCAAGAAGAATAGGTCTTGACCTTGGGCCAGATGACCTTTAAGGAAAGAGCCCTTCACCTCCATCCTGCCTGGAGACAGAATTGTCCTCCGTGGTTGTGATGAGCCTGGGCCTATAGTTGCAGGTAAATTAGTCAGCAGGGTGAAGAAGCCAACCTCTGGCTGGCTCTGGGCAGCAAGGAAGCTGGATTAGCTCAGAACTACGCTCCCTTCTAGACCCTTCTTACACCCAGACACCGACGCAGGCCTCTTCCTGACCCCCCACCTTTGCTCTTGAGCTCGCAGTGCTATACCCGAGACCCTGCTCACCCCTGAGCTGATCTTCCTGCCATCTTTTTCCTGTTTAGCTGACTTCTCCAGACTGAATTTCTGGAGGATCTCTATTACCATCTACACCCATACGCTGTAGAATAAGACAAACCCCAGGGCAGTGTCAGACGGTACTTGTTCCAGCATTAAATACTGTACTTCTCTAGTTCTGTAAAATATGCTCATACACAAAAAGTCATACAATTAGGGAAAAATAGAGGGTTCCTTTAAACAGAATTGATTTTTAGATAATTGTAAAGAATTTAGAGCTATTTCATTTAAAGAACTGTGTAGCTAGATATCTACATACCATGAAAGAAAAGTTTCTCTATTATGAAAGGTATTTCGGTATACATTAAAGTTAATATGAAAAGCATTGTAATGTAGTGGAAAGAAGACCAAATTTGGAATCAAGAAACAGAGGGAGAGCCCTAGTTGTTTGCCCCCCAGGTGACCCAAGACCTAATCTTTTTAAACCGTTGCTCACTCATCTATAAATGGGGATTATCATCACTGACCTCCCAAACCTCACAGGCACACGTGACTCTCAGATGAAACAATATAGGTCAAAGTATTGTGTTAACCCAAATGCCACCCATATGTGAGCTGCCTGTGACATAAACGTGGTGCCCTCATGTGAACTGCTGAGGAGATGGCGACTTCTGACAACCACTGCTCACCACTGGGGTGGGCTGACTCCAAGCTCGGTCAGAAGCTCCCTCCCACATTGATGAGGTTTCTGATTTGCTCTGAGGAATGGCTGATCCTTGGTCTCTATTACGTTCTCCAGATCCAAACTTGGCTGACCCCTTGGCCATGGAGTAGTCACTGGGCCAACTGCTGACTGAGGCAATTCTCACAACTCGGGCTGGAAACTATCACCGTCTCTTTGCAGCCAAGGAATTCTTGTCCGCATGGCTGCTCAAGGAGCGTGAACTCTTCCAGGCCACAAGGGGCCAATCTCACTGTAAACACGTGCTTCTCTCCAGAGTGCATTCATTGAGAGCACAAACATCCTTCACACTCATGTTTTGAAGGGTAACTGAACAACAAGCACAACGGGAAATAAAATGGTATCCTTTCTTTTGAAAAAAACAGTCCACTGCTTGTCCAGAAGAGGCCTTTTCTTTTCTTATGTTTTGCTTTCATTTGTTTTTGCCGTAAGAGAGGCAAAGGTTTTAATGGGATCAACTTTAGAGAATGATAAAGGGTTAAACTGCTGTCACACAAATGTTCTCTTATACCTTAGATTTTCTCTTATACGTAAGGAAAATGAAGTATGGGAAAAGACTGAATCACGATACCTAAATAGTCCCTAAACTGGCCCTTTTCCCCCAAGATTGTCACTCCGTAACACGACAGGTGTTAAACACTTGTTAGAGAAAGGAGTCATTCTCTATAGAGGGAAAAGAAGAAATTGTTTTGTGCCTGTTTCCAGACACCCCTTGGGCCATGTTGGGAATAGTACTGAAAGGCTGAGGGTGACGGCAAATCATGTTTTTCTTGGTGCAACAATTTTGTAGGACATTGAAAAATGGGTACTTAATTTACAGGAAAAGAAGTATTCTTGATGTCAGACTGTGCTTGGAAAGGTAGATAAAAAGCCATTTATTGCTAATCCATCCATCATAGATACAGGAATAGAAAAATAGAGTTTATCTGGGCATAAAAATATTTGCAAATAAACCTTTGTTTTCATCAAGAAAAACCGACTGGAATCTTTCAAATGGCAAACACAGTAATTGTTGAAAGCAAAAGGTCACACTAGATTAGTTTTATTGAAAAAAAGAAAACGAGGAGAGATAAAAGCTCTTTCTCCCTTTCTAAACCTAATTAAAGAAGGAGATGAAAGATTTTGCCGTGGTAAACATGCTGTTCGTTGAGGCAGGCTTCCAGTTCATTTCACGCGGGGCTTGCTTCATTATTGTACAAAACACAACTGTGAGATTAGTAAACGTGTATGAGTGTGAATATGTGCATGGGTTTGCCTGTAAATAAAATCTTGTTGAAAAAGAAAATTTTCAGTACAAACATATTATTGCTTTGAAGACGATCTATGAGAACATGTATTACATCTAAGTAAAGACTATCCTATTACTTTGTGTTTGTTCATATTTGCATCCTGGCAATCTTTTAGGGAAAAAAAATTCTAATTGTCTAAAACATGTTGAAGGATAATTTTGCTGTTTCTAGCGGAAGGCTATAGATAATGAAGGTCTTAATAATTTTGCCTGTTTTATTACTATTTGAAGTAAAAATGACTGAAGCGACATAAGAGAGCTGTATTCTAGTCTTTGTTCTGCCACTATTTCATCACTTGTCAAACTTCTCTGGGCTTTAGTATTCTTTGTTTGCAACCGGCTGGGTTAGAAAAGATGATCTGCTATTCTCCAATTAAACTATATTTAGAGGCTAATCTATTCCTAAGGTAGAGGAAACCCAGCTCCATTTATAAATCAGCTTAGAGATGACCACACCCAGACACAAAATTCCAAGTATTACAAGGAAGTACAGAACCATAATTGCTGCATTTACTTTCATGGCTCTTCCCTTTTATCTTATAATGAGCATAGTTATGTGTCCAGGAAAATACGTACATAATATTGGCAGGATAATGCATCACAGGCAGCCTATTTAATGGGTTTGTGTTCCATGTTTGCTACTTAATATACACACAAAAAGAGCTGTTAAACACTTCATTAAAAAGCAGTCCACAATTTTACTTACCTTTTAGTCTTATACCCAAAAGATTTGTTTTTCAGAGCTTAGATATTTGCTGATGTAGTGTACGATAATGACCAACAAAGTACAACAATTCTATTCCCATAGCTATAAAGTCAATTAAGTGCCAGCTGATGATTTAAGAGAGCATTTAAAGCATTTCTTACCTTAATTTCCAGGACATTTTCATTGCCTATTGAGATCATCACTGGCTTTTCAAAAAGCTTAAACACAGGATCGTGTACATAAATGAGATCAAAGTATTTGGAATGGATCCCGTCTAACATGAAAAAGGCTTTGGTTGTCAGGGGGAGCTGCAGATTCAGCTGTTGGAGTGAAGGAGTTGTACAGCAGATTATCTCTGAATTAGAGCGGTGTTGACATGCCTATAGCGAGACACAATTATCCACTGTAAACACGATACAGCTTGACAACAGCCACAGCAACTTTCATGTTTCCCTGCTTCACACCATCAATCGAAAGAGAATTTTTGAAAAAAATCTGCCTTTAACTTCCGAAGGTTGAAGAACACATTTCTGGAAGCACGACCAATGCAGAATTATCCAAACAGTGCAGTTTGCAAAGAAACACAAAGCTTCACTTCTCCAGAATAAGCTATGTTGGTCTAGGCTGGCTCACCCTCCATCACTTTATCTTCCTTAAGAAGACAGGACAGTTACCTGCAAGGACTGCTGTCTTGTTTATGAGACAGCTATGGCAGACAGGAAGCTGAACTTTGTGCAATTAGAGTCCTTATGCACGTCCTACCTTTAAACCAAGCTGTGAGAATCAGGGCAAAACCCTTATTAGAGACTCAGTGTCCTCATTTAGGAAATAAGATTAAAGTGTCATTAACAGTGTGGGATACACTCGGTAAAGTTCACCTTACCGTTTACAGTATAGCTATGTAGTCAGGTCATGTATCAGCATGTTTTAAGCTATTAATTACTTAGTGCCAGGTTTTGTGCAAAATATTTTACAAGGTTGGTCTCAGTGAATTCTCACAATAATTCTGTAAGGTATGTACTATGATTACCCACATTTACGGATGAAGGAACTGAGCTTTTCGAGTTTGCAACATCAAATCAGGCCACACAGCTTTGAGTGGCAGAGTAAGAAACAACTCTTGGGCCATTGGCTCCAAAACTCAGTCTTAACTCCTAGGCTGTACACAGTGCTTCTGGATCACTCTGTGTCTGTGATGGCGAATCTTTTCCTATGCTCTCTATTTTACAAAGGCTCTGCTGTTATTCTTTATGCTCTTTCACCTCTCATTTCAAATCTCCCCCTTTGGAAATCTGATTTATGGAAGTTTGGAAAATGTGGTTTCCTCTGGATTGTGCTTAGACTAAACCAGCAACACAAAGTGGCACATTTAAGGTTAAATGGTTGCGGTTTTTCTTCCTTTTTTTTTTTCTCCCTTAAGGAAAAGACAAACAAGCAACAACATCCCTTAGATTTCCTTTTCTTTGACAAGTAGAGTTGGAGATGAAACAATTACTTATGCCCACAATAGAAAAAGGACTCAGGATATACATAAAAAGCACAAACAAAACTGGGTATTAGATATTTTTTTAAAAAATAATTTTCAAAATTATCCTACATTTTAAAGTGTACGCTGTAAGCAGATAAATAAAACTGATACACAAATATAATATGAATAAAATATCACTTTTATATCAAATTCATATTATAATGCCAAAAGGGATTTATTCCCATAATCCTGAAAAATGGAAATGGACAATTTTACTGCTATCACAATCATTCTCTACATAACAAGAAATTTGAAAGCTACAGATAAAACTGCTGGCTTCTGAGATATAATGTACATTAACAAATTAATATACATTCTGCTGAGCTGATTAATATTTTTACTTTTAAAGATTCAAGTTGATTGAACTTAAAGTTATTATGGCTGGATCAATATATCTAAATCAGACCCCAACAAGAGTTTTTACTTATTAAATAATGAATGGGTTCAATTTATCACAGTCAATTTTAAATTCTACAAGCAGCAGGGAACACGGAAGGAATGCAAATCTCTTTATGAAATAGTTTTCACAAACAATAGTCAAATAGACCCACTGAATTTTTCATTCTTGTCCAATTCTTATGCATAGTTCTATTGTACTAATATGTTTGTGGCTAAAACAACAGAAGTTTAAATTTCCAGATATGTAAACAGATAACATTTTTATCTTCTACCATTGTTTGAATCCCCCTTGGGATATGCCACTCTTATGTCTCAAACCTAGAAGGTTTTTAAATAAATATTTGGTTACAAACGAAAGAAGAAAGCCAAGAGGAATTCTACATATCGTAATCCTTGTGAGAGAGAAAGAAGGAAATTTAGCCATCTTTTTATAACATAGGCTTGGTGTGAATTAGATAAACTAATAATTTCTTAGAATCTACTTTAAAAAGTAACATGCTAACACCAAAGAGGGTTCCTGTCATTCTGATTTGGACAATAAAATAATGTTACACTTGGTTATGGAGAACTGGTGTCCTTCAATTTCATAGCAGCGGTATTCTAACTTGGTTTGTGGCTGTGTGTGGAGATGGTTTCAATGCTCTCTACTTCATACCGTGACTCCCTGGAGAACAATCTCTCAAGAATATGATAAAAATCTAATAACACTCTTTAGAGGTGATGCAATGTGGCTGACTGAGCAGGTCAAGAAAAATCTCATTTGAGGTGACCTTAGTGTTTGGTGATTGGCTTGACATTTTCAGCCCCAAATTGTTTTTTGTAATTAAAGAACACTGGCCTTACTCTTCAAGAAATATTGGATGGGTAATCTAAAAGAAAGTGCTGTCCTTCAATCTCTTACCTGCCCAGTGAAAACCCTGCTGGAGAGGAGGCTCTAGGAAATTTCATGCCAAATTGAGGGCACAAGCCCAACTAGCTTATGGTCTTTTATGCCAGAGAAAGACAACGAAAATATGAATTCTTTGTAAATAACTCCAACTTTCCTAAGGTCTAAGCGAAAACTACCATTTTAATGTGATCTACATAGTTAGAACACAAAATAGGTCAATCACTTTTTAGGAGGCAGTCCCTTAAATTTTACTTGCCCTTGCAAATAAAAGAAGGTGGAGAAATACCAAAGAATATACACCCTCTAGGACATGGCAGTATTCTAATGCTCATTCTCAGGACTTGATAAGTGTTAACAAAGGGACAAGAAGAATGGTAAGAAGAGGGTGTAAGAAAACCTCGTGTGCCTGCCACTTAGAAAGACAAAGATGCTGCTGCAAGACTGGACACTTTACCTGTGGGTTTTATTAGCCCCAAAGGGTTAATGTTCTATGGGACATTAAAAAAGGGGGGTAGAGGAAAGCTATGAACTGAATATTTGTGTACCCCCTCTCCCCGCACTTCATGTGTTGGAACCCTAATTCCCGATGGACTGGTATTTGGAGGTGAGGCTTTGGGAGGTAATTACGTCATGAGGGTGGAGCTCTCTCACAGTGACCTTAGCAGAAGATACAAGAGAGCTTGCCTCCTCTTTCTCTCTAACCCATGAGAGGCTACAGTGAGAAGATGGCCTTCTGCAATGAGGGAAAGTGCCCTCACCAGACGCCTGGATCTGCTGACACCTTGATCTTGGACTTCCCAGCCTCCAGAACTGTGAAATAAATGTTTGCTGTTTAAGCCACCCGTGTATGGTTTGTTTGCAATAGCAGCCCTAACTCACTAAGACAGGAAATGATGTGGTATGTACATGCACCGACTGTCTAAAAACACTGCCTCAAGTTGGTAATCATCGTTTGTATCTAAACGTGTGTGTATTTTTTCACAATGTTAAGCCGAGACTAGATAATTTTAGTTGTTGAATAAAAAATATCATTTGACCTACACTGCAAGGAAGGTGCAAATATTCAAGGCACACTGAAACATCCTATGAATCATGGTAGAGGCAGAGACACAAAACTTGAAGCATAACTATCACTCAAAGGACTTACCACAGTAAAGTTCCTTCCTGCTTCACGCACACTTATTACCATCCTCAGGCCACTAACTGAATTCAGGTTTTTTCCAACACCTGTTATTGTGCTCCCACCACTAGCAAAATAAAACAGAAAAACAACAACATTAAGAGGTCCTTTTCCTACCAAGTATTTTAAGAGAGAAGTTCAATTAAACGACATGTAGTGACTGCAAGTTACAGCCACAGCCAAAGGCAATGGGAACTCTTCTTTGGAAACTAACTTGAAAATATTTTTAAAAATTCATATTTGGTAAGCTGAAGAAATGAACTTGTCTTTTTATTCACCAAATATGCAAAAGAAAGTTTTTATCTCGCTGAAAAAAATACGAAGAAAAACAAAATTAACTATTGTTGCTAGACTGATAGAATTAATGGAAACAAGACAGACTGAATTGGGTCCAAAGAGATATTGATTCAAAGGGACCCTGATATAAGGAACAGCTGTGTGTAAAGCAGGCAGGACAAAAATTGACACGTACATAATGTAAGTGCATAAATATTATGGTGCCACTTTAAACTGTTTTACTGAAATCCATTCAAAATGTAATAGAATAGGATAAAATGCTTCTTGGCATGAACTAGCACTGATAACGTCAAACTGCACTCAGGACCAGAATGTAGTTTTCAGTCCTGAATCGGAAAGGCAGCCTTTAAAAGAAATGTAACAGCATCAAAGTCACAGATAAAACTACAACTCGTCTTCAATACTCAACAGCCAAATCATCCTTATGTTCATTATTTTCTTATACCTATCAGAAGTTTTTACTTACCTAATAAAAGATTTGGTTGGGTGAATTTCATCGACAATGGGGTCTTCCCGGTAATTGAAGCTGTTTGTCTCTCGGTTGGCTAAGTCAATTTTTAATTTAATAGGAAACTCAGTTGTAGTGGTTTGGGCTGGGGTATAACATTCAAGAACACTCTCGGACACACTGTACCAAAAAATTTAAGAAAATAAACCTTAGCTATTAAAGATACACATATTTTAAAATTATATCCATAATAAAGAAGATGTGCTACATATGCACAATGGAATACTACTCAGCCGTAAGAAAAGATGAATTAGCGCCATTTGGGACAATATGGATGGATCTTGAGATGATTATGCTAAGTGAAATAAGTCAGACAGAAAAAGTCGAGAATCATATGACTTCACTCATATGTGGGATACAAAACTGAAAGCAACAAATGAACAAGACAAGCAAGCAAAAACTCACAGACACAGACAATAGTTTAGTGGTTACCAGAGGGTAAGGGGGGAGAGGGGTGTTAGATGAGGGTAAAGGGGACCAAATATATGGTGATAGAAGGAGAATTGACCCTGGGTGGTGAACACACAATGTGATGTATAGATGATGTGTTACAGAAACATACACTTGAAACCTATGTAATTTTACTAATGTCACCCCAACAAATTTAATTAAAAAAAGACAAGAAAAAAAATTATATCCATAAAAGGATATCACTCAGTGGCTCCTACAAGGGAATTTCCTGATGAAGTCTAGAAAACAGCTCTTTCTAACGTAGCCTGTTTCCATTTGACTAGATCCCAAATTTAGTCTTGTTTGGGCAAGCCATCCTTTATTTCAAAACATTTAGGATTTTAAGCAATTTAAAGGTATCCTTTTAGTATTTGATTAAATGGAGCTCTTCCAACTCTAAGAAGCAAAAATATCTTCCCTCCAAACCCTGTGTTTCCCATGTTTCTCACCTCCCCAGACTGATTTGGTCTAATTGTAAATTTTGATGGAAATGTTTATTTTAATTAATTGGCAATTACTCGAATCTCTCAGCTTACGGCACAGGTTGGGTGCTAAGACGTAACAGGAGAGAAGGTGAATGGAAAGATAAAACTCAAAAGTGGAATTAATCAACAGTAAGGTAGAAAAATGGCAAAAGGGAGTAGATGGGCTTGACAAGGAAGAAGTTTTATCAGCAGGAGAGTAAATGATAAATATCTTGATTTTTCGCCACAAAAAAAGAGGAAGTTTTTCTTGATTTGTTAGATGTAGATATTAATCCTACATTACTGATTCGACAAAAAATAAATTTACACCACCTTTTTAAAGAACATGTTTTTCCACCAATTGAAATGTGTCTAGAATTCCCACTGTTTAGGTACTTTCCAGTTAAAGTAAGTAAAGTGCCACCAGTCTTAGGACCATAACTTGGAGAAACACTTGTTATGATAGGATCCTGAATGAGAGATAAAAACAAAAAGACCAATAACTTGTTAATTTGGTAACTCTAAATAGATTAAGTAGCAATTAAATACCCTACTTCATGAGAAAAGTAATGCTTAGACTTACCACATAAGAAAATGCAGTATATTGTGCTGTGCCTCGACCGCTTGAAATAATTATGGACAGATTGAGGTGCTCGCTCATTGCAGGACCAACTGTGCATTTCAACCTGAAAAAACCCCCACAAAGTTTAATACATTACAAATCCAAAGCCAGTTTCTGGTTCGGCTGATTTATATGAAGGGACATTAACTCTAAATTGTGAGCTGACTTCTGACTAGCAAGCAGAGTTTTGTGGTAAACATTAGGACTGACAATTGTATAATTATATTCCTATACTGTTATGTTAAACTTCATAGTAGTAATGTGTTACATTACTTTCACAGACAAAACAGGAAATGGTAGACCTCATCAACGGAAAAGTTCGTAATAATCTAAGTCTAATCCTATAAAACTGTAGGCATAATGTTTGGCATACTTAACTATAGACTAACAGTATGTCAACAGCATATGAAACAATGGCTGATTATAAATAAGCCAAATCTCTTCATTAAAGGATGCCAACAGGTACAGTTCTGTGGTTCCAGGCTCTAATTTATAATGCTGCGAGTAAGAACTTACAAAATTCATTTCCAGAATGAATTTGTTTTGCCATTCGGCTAAACAAGTATGACATTAATGGATGTTTTGGTCTCAGTAAAATGAATAGATTTAGACCTTAGTGTGACCCTTAGAATTCAACTGTGTATAAAATAACCATTTGATAGGCTAGGTTCAACCATAAAACTTTAAATGTTTGGTTGTTGTTACTAGATAACTAAACATTTCTGGATTCTCGTTCACTATGGGATTCAGATTTTAGGAGGTACGTGTAGCATACAGTAGCATGAACACAGGTCTCAGGTAAGGAAAGCTGAGTTCCATCCAAGGCTTGCTCAGCTCTTACTCTTGGGATTACCTCTGGAACCTACACTCTACCTCTCTGACCTTCCGGAACCACCTTTGTGAAATAGGACTAGTATTGCTCCCTTCTGGGATTTGGGAATGGCTAAATAAGATTCAGTCCTTACATTACAGTGCCATTAAATATCAGCTGAATGTAAATTTAAACTCATCAGAAAAACGAATCTCAAAAGTGTGATTCAGCTGCTCCACTCCATGTCTGAGGTTTAGAAAGTGAGTGTAGAAGAGGGGATCTATATTGAGCTATTTACTGATTTTTATAGAAAAAGCCATTGGATACTATCTGTGAAGATTTTAAAGATGGAGTGATCCCAGCCAGTGCTTTCAAGTCTACCCAAATAGTTTCTGAAGAGTTGTTACAAAAATGGCTGAAAAAATCCGATGTTGGATTCTTCTTTTTTTCACCCAAGTAATGTCACCTTTCTCTCTCCTGAATCCTGGTAGTAAATAGGATTCAAAAACAAAATAGGACAAATCCACAAGGGATGTCATAGACCAAGACTCTTTAATTTAAGAGATGAACTTTTAGGGCAGTTTTTACAAGCATTCATTCAAAAGCAAAACCTGTTTTCCAACCACACCCCAGCGAAGCATTTCAAGTTCCTTACGTATTTGCTGTACTCTCACTTAAGGTCAAGGTGCAGCTCTCATTTCCAAGCAGAATTCTGGTTTTCTTTAAATCAAATTTATTATTCCTCCTGAATCCAAAGTCCCAGCCACATATGGTCAGCGTTGTCCCTCCTTCCAGGGGGGCAGTAGTCGGGAAAACCTACAAGGACAAGACAGAAGTTAAAAAACCCAATATATTCTTTCATATGTGTTGAAAACAAACAAAATATATATGCTCAAATAGTCTGAAATTCTTCCATTCTCCCACTACTTAAAGAAATTTAATTTTCACTAAAGGAATAATGGTCACAAATTTCAGATCACCTGGAACAAATATTAAAACTCTCTCACATGCTGATGAAACGCATTTTCAGCAGACCCAGCGATGGGATAGAGAGCAGATTGAGCCTGGGCAGGAACGAAGGACCTCCTTGGGCCACCCTGAACTGAATCCATCTTCTAGGCAACTTTTGGGCTGGAGAAGACACACTTTAGGCCCCGAATTTTACATGCTGATAACGTTGATTATGACTCATTCATGGGCCTCCAGATCAAACTCTGCTCAAAACCCCTTCATGGGCCCTAGAAGCCAAGTGGCAACCTAGGCCTCCCTCTGCATACTAGCTGGTCCCATGTGAACTGCTGTGGTAGCCCCACCCAGAGAGGAAAGTCACAGGGTGAAAATACCAGCGGCTTTCCTACTATCGAACACATAGATGGTATTCAATACATACCTGTCATTTATTCATTCTTTATCTATTTATGTATAAATCATTTACTATGTGCTAGGCATCAACATACTCGTTTGAGGAAGTGAATCTGTGTCTTTATACTTATGAATTCACATTTATTACTGATTTACGATTTTTCTTTTTTTCTTTAAATATGGTCACTATTTGATATGGACAGTTGGTTGGTTGATACCAAGGTTGGTTGATACACCCAGCCTTTAAAAAAATGACATAATATTTAATACATTCAATATACTATTTCGTTAGAAAGAGATAAAAACAGGACCAGAGAGCGCCCCATGTGTGATCTGTAATTGTAATGTTTCTAATGATCGCCCTTGGCATTATTTTACATCTCATTGCTTGGACTGATTCCCACCACCCAACCTTGTTCAATGTTAAATAAATAATATGTTCATTTTATTATTGCAGGTTCATTTTCAGTGTGTTAAAAGTAAAATTTGAATTTATTAGTAAAACTTTGGCAACTGTCACATAAGACAGCATTAGGCTCTTAGGATTCTATAAGAAAACGATTCTTGTATAATACTAAAACTATTAAAACAAAACAAATTTCCAAGTTAAAAATAAGCTTCTCCTCAGCAGCTTTGTGACAATTGAGAAAGGAAATGCTGTTTTGGGAGGACATATTGTAAATTGTGCTGTAAAGTACAATGGTGGGAAAACATAGCACCGCTACAGAGACAACTCAAAAACCAGTAAAGGCTTTTGTTTAAGGCTAATTAGTGAAAGTCTAAAGGTGATTCTTTTACAACTTAAAAGGGCTTTTAGCAAAATTCAAATTTACAAAGATTCCTATCCCTCCCAAGTAAATAATCGCAAACCAAAGTCTTAACTTACCTTTGTTTACCACACCCCTTTAAAGTCTTAGCTTAATGCTTTTATGATGGCTAATTTACCCATTAAAATACATTATACAGTTGTGTCTTTCATGAAAACTTATCTCGTCTGTGTTTAGTCAAATGAGAACTGCTAGGGAAAAAATATGTTTATTATTATGTTAGAAATCCAGTAGGAGATAATAAGACACCTAACCCTCCCCGACTCTCTTTAGCCTGAGGCGGTCTCACAGCTACTGTTCCTTTTTTAATGAGGAGTCTTCCCCATAGAAAGCAGCTGCCCAAGGCCTGATCTACTGCCTACATCCTCCCACCTTCTGTGTAAAAATTGAAGTCTGTCCCTCTGCGTATATCATCACTTTCTATTCAAAGCAAAGGTATCGGGTGGTGTTCAATTGGTGTCCTGGCAATAGAAATGGATTTTATAAAAACTCAGCTAGACCGTCCATGAGGTTTCGAAAGACCAGCTCTACTTAGCTTTCCTCTCCAGGCTGAAACACTAAAGGAGGGAGTCTGAGGATTTTCCCCAGCTTACGGGGTAATGTTCACTCTTCCAGGGAAAAAGGAAGGAAGCAGGACTGGACTACACACCCTTGCACAGAACTAACAAAGGGCCAGCAAATTCAGCTGGACTGAAGGGCAGAGGAACTCTGGGAAGGAAATGAGTGTCTGGCACAACGCTGGGTCTTCCATCTGTCTGGGTAGGGGAGAAATAGCCACAAAGGCAGCGAGCGCCCTCTCACAGGTGAAAATGATTTAAATGATCATGTTTTCAAAACCTATGAAGATAACACACGAGAAAGCTAGAAACAACAACAAAAGCCTTGGAAAATTAAAATGGGCAATGTATCATAGTAATGTAAGGTATTAACTATAGGGGAAACCGGGTGAAGAGTATATAGGGAAACAACAAAAGAACTTGGAAAATTAAAATTTGCCTCTTCAGTAGGAAAAACATCACAAACACATTGGTGGTAGTGTATGGCCTGCATGACCTCTGCCCCCATAAGACGGTGCTTCTTATCTGAGTCTTCTCATCAATTAATAAACTGTTTTACTGTCTCACTGGGATGGAATTCAATCCTACAAGAGATGACAATTTTATCCTTATAAATTCAGAATACATTCGAAAGTGCTCTTCCTTTTCAGAAGCATTTCTCATTGCTCTTTAAGTACAAGATCAGATAACATGTTTGACACAAAATAATGGGCTTGCAATCCTGAAATCTCTCATTTGTGCAACTGCAAAGAGTTTCAGCCACCAAACATCATGTGCCTTGAAAAGCAGGTTAACTTACATTTATTGGAAAGTGAAACTCTATACATCAGCTGGGTTTTGTGCCTATGGAGTTTAAGACAGATAAGAAAAAGATGAATAATCTGTCTTATTTTTTGCAGTAAGAATGCTGAATGTCACGCTCTAGTGCAGCATGAAATCTTTCTAACAACTATGAACCGCACAGCCTGAGACTCACTGACTTGTGCATGATACAACGCAACCTTTTAAAATTGCCAACTAGAGTGTTGGAGTTGGGAAAGGTGAAAGAGGAGGAAGATGCAAACCTTAGGAAAGATTTTCTGATTCCAGAAAATTCTAAAATATTTACTCTGTTTTTTAACAATTTTAACATAGCTTGACTAATAAAAGGAAGCACATTGGTTAAAATTTAATGTTTCATTTATACAGGTTCTCAACCTGCTTTTCATTTAAAACACAAACTTGGCTATTTTTGATATCAAATTGTGATTTAACTACACACACACACACCTCATATCTCTTACATGGAATAAATAGCTCAGCTCAGCTTTCTAATGTCTCAAGTTGCCAAGGCTGTGTGTTTAAAAGAGTATAAAATTGCATGTGGTTTTAAAAGTATATTAAAGAACAACAAAAAGGGGTACATAAACACTACAGTACAGATTTAAATTTGTTTTCTTATTATCTTCTAGTTTATTCTCTGGCTAATCAAGCTAAGTCTTAATAATTGTGTCACACCCAACAGAAACTGATTTGGTTTAAAACCCAGTCACCCCACAAACCGTGTCCCAAACCGTAACTAAATGAAAACAGCCATGCGCTTGGGGTGGTTTCCTGCTCTGAATCGTACACTCTGTTTACTTGGGCTTGAACCAGGCGTCTACGACCTTTAACTTGAATTTTTCACAAGAACCACTTACTAAAGTCCAACTTTTCTACATGCAGGAAGAGAAAATACACACTGGGTCCTCACCAGGAAGTATTTTCAAGCAAAATGTATTGGCTTTAAGACATTTTAAAGAATTGTCAGGGAGATTTTCATAGTGCCAAATACAGAGGGTGCCAAAAAAATATATACATATTTTAAGAAAGGAAAAAGCTGTATTAAAATTGTATTACTCAGTATATACCAATAACAAAAGATGAATACAAGTCACGTTTGACTTCTGCAATTATAAGAAGTGCTCAAAGTGGTTACCATCAGCATCTGGACACTTCTGATTACCGCGAACTACTGCTTGAGCAACTTGACCAAAGTGTTCACTTGTATACATTTTTTCTGGCACCCCCGGTATGTGCTGAAGGAAGTAGGGCAACAAGGAATGATGGTGGCTGCAGTGTCGTGGCTGAAGCCCACGACTGGAAGCTGGGTTCTCTGACAGCAGAAGGTACTTGGCCGTGTTCTGACTGGATCTTCCCAGTGTCTGCGGAGTGCCTGCTGGGTAGTATGCACTCAGTGAATATTTTTGGAATGAAGTAAAGAATGGGATGGCTCACAGAGAAGAGATATTCGTATAGTCAACAGCTGCGCCCTTATGGCTCTTCCAGGAATTCTGAGAGGAGGTGCAAGCCACCCCTGGATGTTGACCAGCTACACTGCCCAGGGAAGTAGCCGCCAGTCTCACCTGTGATGAGACAGGCTACCACCCTGGCATCAGACAGAAGAAGCCTTCTGTCCTGTCTGCCCCAGCACGGCTGGGCCCTCCAGCTTACATGGTGCACTTAGGGTTCTGGGTGATGCCATGAGCAGATCTCAGAGTATAGAGGAGCTCGTGTCTGGGCACCTGGCAGATGAAGTAGGTGGTAAGGAATTAGGGAATGGGTGAGCCAGGGGGAACAGGTCCCCGTGGGAGGAAGTGGGGTGTGATGTGGCTTACTAACCACCACTCCTATTCACAGAGCACTAAGGAGGCGCAATCACCCAAGGACAAAATGTACCTAGTGAGTGTGAAGGAGCATGTCAGGAGAGACTTGGGGGATGGGCCCGAACGCCAGCCAGAAGGGGCACCTAAAGGGAGGGGGGCTTTGGCTGACGTCTCACAGCTCAGTCAGTAAACTGATTTTTTTTTTTTTTTTTTTGCATTAGTGAGATGTGTGTTTACCAAGAAACACTGATAGCTGCCAGAGACTCTTACCTCGTAGATTGTAGGATGACAGACGTCTTGAGTCCATACTCCACTGGGGCATTCCTCCGATCGCACACATTTGTTGTGGCACCAGCCACACTGCACAAAGGGAGGGGCGGAGAGACACTGGCTGCAGGACTGGAAGTGTTCACAGCCTAGCCCATTCAGCGGGATCTTGGTGATCTGTGAACAAAAGGGATGAAAATAGCTTCCAGAGAGTTTTTGTTTGTTTGTTTGTCAAATAAAACTAAACACACCAAAGATACAAGTAAACACAATTTTCTAGGATCTACTAGAGATAGCACCCATGTGTGCAAATCATGGAATAATGATAAAGTGAAATAAAAATAAAAAAATCAAACCCTTTTCTTCCCTCTACTGTTGGCACATATGTAATAGAAGTTACCACTACCGACCAGTGAACGCAAGCACTGTCATGCAATGCTAGAGGTTCTGTTCTGTAGGGACATTTTGCTCTGCCTGGGACGATTTTAAAATAACAAGAGAGTATGATTTAAGCAGCTGGACAACACACTTGAACCCCAGGGACACTCTAAGTAGTTTACATATCATTCTGGTATCAAGATGTACATCCTTCTCTCAGAGAAAAGGGGTTACTGGCTGGTGTCAGATTCCAATATGAATTTTAGGATTTATCTGCCTGCACTGGATTTCTTCCCTTAGGACTGTAGTTCTAATTCTCTGTGTTTGTTTTTCTCATTGAGAAATATAGGACAAAAGGAGAAGCACACATTATGAGCAGGCCCTCCCTTAGGTCCAGTTTTCCCTAAATAAAAATTTAACTTGGTTTCAGAAGATCTCTGAAATACTCAAGAAGGAGCTTGCTAGAGGAGAGGTGAATCCAAGATAAAGAGAGAAGTTAAAAAGGACCACGTGGTACTGGCTATAGGAAGAACTTAGGAAGAACTGTGTCTGTGGCACCTACTGTGGGAACTCGGCTTACCGTCTTCCCAGTGACGACCAGTGTGTAGCCATTTTGGTTTAATGGGTGCTGAACAATCATTTCTGGAGACACGGGGTGGGAATCCAGGCGAAAATTCACATGAGGAGTGGATGATCCTGATCGAAAAACCACAACCTGAGAAACGAAACAGAAAACACCTTTGTTCCAACAAGTTCAGTTTAAACATAAGTGGAAAATGTGGACGATAATGGTGGTAATAGATTAGGAGAGCTTGTGAGTGTTTGAACTAAAGGTGTTTGGTTTATCTCATTGTAAGTCAATATGGCATCTTCTAATCTCCTGCCTTGAAGACAATTCATCTGAACCCCCAAGACAGACTTTTGCTGTGATGGCTTAATGGTTTCTGGGGAAGGAGGTCTCCCAGTCAATCAGCCAGCACATGCAGACAAATCCTCATGATTCCACTGGGGAACTGGAGGAGACCAAACTCTCCCCAGAGCAGAAGACCTCATTTATGCTACAAGCATTCTGGATTATTTTTTAATGTATCCTCCTGACCCTCCCCACCAGGCAGTTTCCCTTGACGTAATGGGAAGTGCAGTGGACAGGGATTCTGGGGACTCGAATCTAGTGTCAGCTTTGCTACTCTTAAGCCATATTTATAGATCTTTGGAGGTGAAAATAGGCCCTCAGCTACTTTGAAATGATGTGCTGTTGTTTTTATAAACCATTGTCCCAGCATCTGCTATTACTTGGATTATAAACAAAGTTCTGCTTCTCAGTCTGGTTTTATAATAAGGCCTGACGGTTTTAACAATGCCTTGGAAATGAGGCTTGATAACTGGTGTCATTCTTGCTTACAGGTATCTCTAATTTGGGATGCTTCTTAACTATGTAATTTTCATCTGGCCTGTTGCAAAACTCAGCAATAATGAAGTCCAGGGGTCAAATCAGGATGACGATCTGAAATGAACGCTAAGACTCAGGAAGAGTAGAGTGACACTCAGAGAAACGTTTGTTCTTAATCAAGGGTATAGGAGGCTGAACACGGCTCTGAGCTTGAAATTCACTTTGTGAAATTTCCCCACATCCCAAATACCCTTGCACGTCGCACTGAAAGTGTATGTATTTGCCATGAGTATGAAATCACAGGACAAACATGGGCACGTGTGAGACTAGGATTAGTTAAATAACCACTCCCTCTACCTCAGCTTTCTCATGAGTAAAATGGGAGTGAAAATTATAGGAGTAACTGACTGCTGAGCACGCTAAAAACTCACACACAACATATAAATGTTCTGGGGAACCAGTAGTACACTTTTTCTTCAACACAATAAAGGAGTCAAGTAGCCTGGAACAATTTGGGAAGATTCCCTAAGTACCTAATTTGCTCCAGAGAATGGACCATTGATAGAGAAACTAACGAAGCTTTTATAGACCATACACATGAAGCATCATGACATTTTTTCCCTAACATTTGTTACCCCAAATGTTCAACACCTTCAAAACAGCTCTACTAAGCATGGTGACAGTATTTGCACAGAAGTTAAATGACGGACCAAAGGTCATTTGGTCAGGATGAGAAAGGATGGAAATTATTATTTCTAAATTGGGGGCCAAATAGGTATTTGTGACTTTTGCAGGCAAAGTAAAAAGAAATCCAATGACCAGTCCTGTCTCCCTCTGGGTTCTGGTTACAAGCAGAGAATCAGGACATCAGTCTTCTAAAGCTTCCATCCCAAATGATCCAGCTTTTGGTTATCCAATTTTTCAATCTTAACTCACTTCTGGTGTTCACCACCTCTTGTTTTTCCTACCCAACCCCTTTTTTAACATTTTCATGATGGTTGCCAATTACTTCAAACTGCAAAGATTAAAAATGAACAAATAAAACTTTTCTCACACACGTGTCAAAAACAAAACAGGACAGCAGCCTCTCTTACTACCCTGACTGTCTCTGCCTCATCCTTTGCTTTCCACTTCACTGAAGATCCCTGGGAACCTTCCTGGGATAGCTGCATTTTGTTTCTGTCTCTCTTGTATCTTTCATTCTATTCAGACGTGCTACATAACAGTCACCTTTTAGTTCCCTTTTTGCCCTGTCTTCTTGATCTTTTTCATATCATTTCCCTTATCTATAATAAGCAATCTCTGAATTACTAGGTCGTCATCTTTGACTTTATCACATATCTGAACCCCATGCAAATACTCATTTCCGGAAGAGAGTTCACCTTTCTCTCTCTTTCCCTAAAGAATCTCTTTGCACCTCTAACACTTGGATAGGTTGATTTGGTGCATTCCCTGTTAAAATTTTGTATCTGGTAAACATGAAACACACAAAAAACAAAACAAAACAAAACAGAAGACTTTTTGTCTGGAGAGCACCATAGATATGATACTCTCATAATAGGTAACTGAGCGAGGCATTGTGCTAAGTACCTTAAATGGATATTTTGCTTATTTCTTACAATAATCCTCCAAGGTCGGTACTATCATTTTCCATAAAGAAAATACGACAGAGTATTTTAACTAGAAAGTACAAGAGTCAGGTTCCCAAGGAGCTTTATCTAATGTTTGAATTGTGTGCTTGACCTCTCCTTAAACACTCAACTGCTATACTCTTGGAGCACCAGAGTCAATACCAACAAAAAGCTTCAACTCTGAGCTTCTAAGAGCCACTCGTGAGTCAAAGCATTAAAACAAATTTCACAATATTTTTGCCTGCCAAATGCTCCTTGTTTCAGTAATATTGGCTGCACAAGTTAAGTGTGCCTAAGGAGAAGGACTTCACATCTGAATAGCTTCTGAGGGCACAGGGAAAGCTACCAGCACAGCTGGCAAGCTTTACTTTTGATCATGAGCTGGGATGTGTGACTTGGTACAGAACACAAAACTAACCAGAGAAGACAGGAAGGCTGTGTGGAAAAGTGAGATGACTGTTTGGAATTTTGAGCAGAGGTCATATCACAGATGCAAATACCTTTTGAGTTGATCATTAGCCCTTTCTCTGCAGGAATACCTACGGCTATACAATGCCAAGAATGCTTTTCTATCTGTTAATTCCTCACTTTCTCTCATTTCCCGAATTCTAAATAGAGTAACCACTTTAACTTTAACAATACCCCTGAAGCAATGTTTGCAAGAAATTAGGAGTTTCTTTTGGTTGTCATAGAGATATTTCTAGGGACAGAACTGAATTTAGCATTTAATTTAATTCTTATGACAAATCACCTGGCAATCTTAGGTCAATTAGTATGAAATGGAACGTTTTGAGTTTCTGCTGTGTCGACAACCAATCTTTAGTGTTTAGGTCTCAAAATCTTTTGCTTTAATGCTCTTGAAAACATAAGAGTAACATATTTTTGGGCGGAGGAGTAGGGAGTAGTCTGAATTTACTTAATTGTGGCTGTGATCTCAAATTATCTAGGACAGGACATGGGGAAGAAATGCATGTACAAATAAAACCAAACCTTTGCAGCTGGGCCCCAAAATTCATAGCCTGAACAAAGTAATTTTGTGTGATATAGCTACAAATACAAAAGGCTAGAGACCCTCATCCCATACATAGACTTTTGTTTTTAATTAATCTGTTTTAGAATTTAATTTTCCTTAAGAATGATGAATTTAACATGAGATATTTGTATATGGCTTTGTCCAGTTTCCCCATTTCTTAAAAAAAGTGGATTGTTTTTGGTATATTCACAGATTTGTGCAACCATCACCAAACTGGTTTTGGAATATTTTCATCACCTGACCCAGAATCCCACACCCCTAAGCCATCATCCCCCATGGCCTCATATCCTCCAGTCCCTGGCAACCACTAATCTGCTTTACGTCTCTATAGATTTTCCTATTCTTGGCATTTGGTGTAAATGCAATTCTACAGTATGTGGTCTTTTGTGTCTGACTTCTTTCACTCAGCGTAATGTTTTCAGGGTTCATTCGTGTTGGAATGTGTGTCAGTACTTCATTCCTTTGATTGCCAAACAATATTCCATCATATGGATAGACTATATCTTATTTATCCATTCATTGGTTGATGGATTTTTGGGTTGTTTCCACTTTTTGGCTATTGTGAATAACGCTGCTATGAACTCATGTACAAATTTTTATGTGATTATGTATTTCCACTTCTCCTGAGTAGATACCTGGGGTGGACTTGTTGGGTCTTATGGTAGCACTGTTTAACCTTTTGAGGAACTGTCAGACAAGTTTCCACAGGGGCTGCATGATTCTACATTGCCACCAGCAACGTATGAGGGTTGGTTCCAATTTCTCAATATCTTCACCGGCATTTATTTTCTATTTTCTTCATTATAGCCATCCTAGTGGGTATGAGTGGTATTTCATTGTGGTTTTGTTTTTTCATTTCTCTGCCAAATCTTTTATTAAATTAAGTAAAAGCTAAGGTTACTTCTGGAGGTTCTACAGCCTTTCATTCATTCCTTCTCCCTGAGACTGAGTAGTTGGTTGGCATCACCTGCTCAGTCTCCCAAACAGTGTTCTAGAGAGCATCCCTCTTGGTCAGACTGGACTTTTGTAAAACAGGGTCCCAGAGAGGCTGGAGGTGAGGGAAGGGCAGAAGGAACAAACACGGATTCTCACTAGAAGAACCAGTCAGAGTGGGAGATGTACCACACTCCCCAAGAGCCACTGGTTTTTGAAGATCAAAGTGAAGTTTCCTTTTATTCAGAAAATATGCTGCATGAGACCTTTGCTACTAATTTAGATTGATTTTTAATTTAAAAGCTAAGAAAAATAGTGGATTTCTATGAAGGAATAAAGAAAACTTCATTTTTAATGAAAGATGGTGCAAATTATTGGAGACAAAATGTGAGCCGAGAGGGAAAAATGTGAGTGAAGGTGATGACACCACTCCGAAACAGACTAGGTTATAACTGGGTACCATCTTCATCCAGGGGAGGGGTCTGCTTTCCCAGTTCCCAGTACAGTCTGGCACCTACTAAATCCCAAAGGATTACCTATTGCCTAAATATATGAATAGACTGAAATAAGCTCACTTAAAACTTGATGTCTTCAGGGGGTTTTAAAATATTTCAGATATTTAAATAACCTTCATGAGTTTGATCTGCATTTTCAAATCATGGCTCCTGATGCCTCTTGCTTCTTGCTTGCTGCAACAGACTGAATGTGTCCTTCCAAAATTTATATGTTGAAATACTAACCCCAATTTGATGGTATTAGGAGGTGAGACCTTTGGGAGGTGATTAGGTCATGAGGGTGGGGCCCTCCTGAATAAGATTAGAGCTCTTATCAAAAGGACCCCAGGAAGCTCTCTTGCCCTCAGCAAGAAGATGACATTCTATGCACCAAGAAGCAGATCTTCACCAGATACCAGATCTGCTGGCACCTTGGGCTTGGACTTCCCAGCCTCCAGCACTCTGGGAAACAAATGTTTGCTGTTTAGGCCGCCCAGTCTCTGGTAATTTGTTTTAGCAGCCTGAACTGACTAAGACCTTTCTTTGGGGTTACTATTTTCTTCAGTATGTGAGAGACATTGCTATTTGTTTAGAATAAAATCCGATGTGAAGAGTTATTTGTTTCAATCAAGGTAAACATCTAGTTTCCTAAAATAGAAAAAAGATAAAACATGAGAAGTAGTAGAAATTCCTGATTGGTACTGTAAACTCAAAATTAAAAGTGGTAAGACAAAATATCAGGTAGCAAACATTGAATTAAATGAGGCTTTACTCTGTTCTTTCCTTCACTCTTTTTGTATAGGGCACAATTGTTTCTACACCAACTTGATACTACAAAGGAAAGGTACATACAAAAAACAAAACAGTTTTCCTTACTATTATAATACTGGTATGTGTGTGTTTCAACTTTTTGAAATGAGTCAAAGTGAGTCGAAATGAGTCAATACCAAACTAAGCCCTTTGTAAAAAAAAAAAAAAAAAAATCAAGCATCTAAAAACCAAAAGTCTAGTACATTTCTAAAAATTTAAAAACAACTAATACTTTCAAATCAATATTTCAAATACAATGATTGTAGAATTAGCCAGTCTACACTCAGAGCATATTTGTTTCTGAATTTTAAGTGATAAAAGTTTAAAAGACTATTGATACATATGTATCTATATCTATCTATCTATATATATATATCCATAGATATAGATGAGTAGTTCTTAAAACTATTATATATGATATATATATAAAACATGATACATATACATATATATATGTATACATATGTATACATATCCTGTCTTAAAATGTCACTCCACTCTTTCAAAAAAGCACCCAAACAAGAAATCTGGGCTATTATATCCTAACCGAAACAAACACACAAAAGTTTAGCATTTTTTCATGGTTTCAAATATTTACGATGTTTTAAATTTCTATGCATGTAACGGTGTATAAGATAAATGTATTTGAAGGCATGCATTAATGCATTTTAGTAGACTATTCATGAACTGGGTTTAATTTTTAGTTATGGATATAACTGAAATTATTATTTATAATAGGTTCTTTTTTGCACAAAATAATTTCAGAACTTATTAGTATCTTTTCTTCTAGAGAAATATACCAAAGCTACCATTCTTTAGGGCTATAACTAAGTCAATAACATGAACATTAAAAAAAGGCTGATGACATTTTTATCTGAGCATTTTATAAAGGAGACAGACAGGTAAGTCAGCAATCCATACAGAGAAACGTTGTTCAAGTTCAAACTTCATTCGGCTGTGTCTCTTGCCAGACGCTCACAGCATTGATGAATTAATGATCTGTGTCTACATGCACTAAAACAGCAGTAATCCCAAACGTAATGCATGCCACCGGCTTCCAACACAGAGCATTGATGTGCCATGACAGTGGCACAGGAGCGGAAGGAATCTGGACAGGAGGTCAATAGGTGCATTGCTTCTTCTTACTGGAAGTGAGTCATTACTCTCAAGTTTACTGATTACTAACATAATCCTTTCAGTAATGGGTATGCAAGGTAATGATCACGACCTAAGGGTGTCTTTTTAGGTCATCCCTACCTCTTTAAATTTCTTGCTTAAGACCCAACTAGTCCAGTGAAGAAGCACAAGAGAAACGGGGTGATGCGTGGTAATAGCATTAAAGAATTGGGGATAGGGAAAAAGCGGATTGGAGAAGAGCCAGGAAGATGCCCAAGGGCCTAATGACAGCTGTGATAGTGCCCAGGTGGCCACTGTATGTGCACAAGGTAGCTGCCCAGTGCGTGTTAGAGGAGCTGAACTTGAAACCAGTCTCGAAAGGGACTCCCCACCCCCAATCCATCCTGACCCACTCACTCTCCCTGGCCTGACAGTCATGCACAAATATTTTAATAGCAATGCCTCACATCTAGAGATTAAAGCCCTTATATAAGTGCTGTAAAAAAATCAAGCAGGCATTGTTTTTGGAGGTAGATTAGACGAGGAGCTCAGAGGGGAGACGCGGGCAATCCCTGTGATTAGTCCCGTGATCTCCATGAGGATCCCTCTCCCCTCTCCCCCGGAGGCTGCACACAGCGCTAATGCGCCTGAGCCTTGTCCTCTCCTACATCCGCTCCCCCCCAAACTGTGCAAGAAGGCGCATTCTCATTGTTTATTTATACTCTCGAATATTGCATATCGTGTTATTTTACTTCAAAGCATCCCAAGAGAGTGATCACAAAAATAAAAACTGTTTCTGAAATCTATATCGATGTAGTTCTATAGCTAGGCTTGGACATATGTACCCATCAGAGTATTTAGACGTAGCTGCACCTGCATGAGATAAGTTACACATGTTTAAATGTTAGAAACATGTCAAAAATGTCTTCACTGCCATATATAATATTGTTAGCTAAACAATATAATTCTTTCTAATCAAATAACCACTGTGAAATACCTGATTCACTTTGCACCCGACAGCTGGGGCTGTAGCTTCGATTCCCAGCCGGAGCTGAACAGAAGCACAATAGGAAAGGCAGAAACAGCTGCAAACTCTTGGGAGAAAGCATTTGTAAAGCAACTTTGCCTTTAGGCTTCAGGCTAGGAAGGAAGTAAAATCATTTTTCTTTTCCTTTTCATGTATGGCAGCTGTTTTTGGGGAAAAAAAAAAGTCTATTCTATTTTGTAACAGAAACTCCACAGTACTATTAAAATACAAGTTGTGGAAGCTTAGGCCTGGCCCTAGATTTAGAACTTTAGGGCAGCCAAAACATTTACAGAGCGTGGTAGGTAGTTCCATTCAGCTAGATTAAGCTGGAAGGTCCCCCAGTCTGTGCTCAGAACTGACTCCTCCCCTAACATTATTTGCTGTAAACAAACATGATTTCAGTGATGTTGACTGTTTGATCCTTCCAATGTGTTAGGTTTATTTATTAAAATTTCATGGAATGGGATTCTCTTCGGCAGGTGTCAGAGAAATAGATCCTCTGTGGCTGTCAATAGTCCTTTGTGCGCCATTGTTTGGGGCCTTTGTATCAGGTACATGTTTTTATCTCCTCTACCACAATTTTAGTTCCTTAAATGCAAGTTCTGTGTCACTTCTTTCTTTGCTTCATTTATTTGCCTCGTAAAGCAAAGTTAGTAAGTTCCGATATATATTTGATGAATTAAGAGCCACCTGAGTTTTTAAAAAAAATCAGTGATACTAGTACTTTTCATAAATAAGCATCTACTTGTTCCTTCTTTTTATCTTTAATGTTTTGGATGCACAGGTAATGGGCATAATATAGCTTCTTCTATGAAAATGCTGCGAGACAAGAATAAAACATTTGCCACAGCGTTTCTGTTCTAATGAGCCTGATACACGACATAACACTTGGGTGGAGGACTCTGTCACACAGCAGAATTTACTCAGTGATTAAAGCAACCTATCTGAAAATGGGATTTTGTAAGAACTGTAGAATCTGGAAATAGGCCAGGAACCTTTTGATGTAAGAAAGTGTCAGACCTAAAGTGACTGTAGAAAGCTTATTAATATGGAACTGGATTGGCAAGGTAATAGACAATTTTAAAAAAAAGAAAAGCAGAAATAACGATACAGGGAAACAAATCGACATAGCGAACACTTTGGGAATGCAATAGATGTTAGCTTCTTTCATCCTCTTCCAATTATTTTGGAATTCTGTAGAATAACATCAACGTAAACTGAGAAAAAACCCCACATAAACACAACATAATACCACACATTTTACAAGGATAATAGATGCGGCCATATTTCAAATATGTTCAAGTGCTTGTTTGTGTGGGTGGGGACTGGGCACTCCTCCTTCAGAGCTGAGGAGTTTAGGACAGAATTAAATGGTCTGAGGTGGGTATATAAAAACATTAGGCTGGGAACCGGAGGGACGGGGGAGAAAAAGCTTCGTTAACTGTGACCCATGGGAGGAGGGGACTGAGTGTGGGAATATTTAGATAACAGGGTCTATATGATTCACTTTAAGCTAGGAAGGATTTATTGACATGTTTTAGGCCCGAAAAAATTCCACCATGCCCACTAGTATAAGAAAAACATGATTTAAAATGTGGCAATTATCAACATGCAGACTGCTATAAAGACAGTGGTAATTTTAAAAAATATGTTTGCAAAAGAATACTGAAAAAGGATGTAGAGCCAGGCAAGTCAGAAGAAAACATCATCCTCAACTGGTTCACTACAAGTCATCGTCTGACTAGGGTGTAAATTATATCAGATACTTATGAAACGAGCATCACTTTTTAAAAGAGACTTCTAGTCTTTGTAGGAATTCAGCCTTTCCACAGTATTATTAAAATACAAGTTGTGACTAATACAAGAAAATACAAGAATCACAATAGATGCCATTGTGATTCTGCATTAGTTAAGAATCTGATGAGGGACTGATGTTGAAAGCACTACACCGTAACTATTAAAGCAGTAAAAGAGCCAACACAAGAGCATTTTAATCTCGGCAAAGTGCTATGATTCTTGTATCTAGGAAACACAACTTCTGAAATGTGAACTTTTATTGGATGGAAATACTGTTGCTATCCATTAAAAGCATTTCTTAACAAAATCCAGATTTTTTTTCAGTATTTGAACTTCTTTGTATCTGGCCCCATCGTTTTGCAGAATCAGGAGAGTTGAAGTTACAATGGGATTTTGATGATAACGTCCCTTCCTAACTGCTGCCAACATTTCTCAGTGATGTGAATGTTTCTTCTCATGGAGAGGCGCGGTTCACACAATAGCTTTCCTTTGATCTGAAGCTTCCCTTGAAATAGGAAAACATCGCCTGGAAGTGCTTTAATTGTTTCATTTTATTTTCCAATCATGTGATAGAAATCATGAATGGAAAGGGGAAAAAAAACCCCAACAAACCATTTTTGGCAAAGGAATGAAAAGCAACCACATTTAAATCGAAAGCTTCAAGAATTTAACAAAAATAGGCCATTGACTTCATAAAACGTAAACCAGCCTTCTTTGTTTGGCTTTTAGTTTTGTCTCTAGCTTCTATTATGATCCCCACTTTACAATATTTGCAAGTATTTTACTGCAAAAACAAAAACCAATTAAGTGCAGGCTACCAGATGAAACTGACATGGCCGCGCTCAGAAAGCGCTTACCTGCATGAAGCGGCCCTCCGACGTCCCGAGGTTGGCGATGGTGAGGTCGCCTGCAATGAACGTCGACACAGATGTCAGGAGGACTCGATTGAACTGGCCCATGAATAAGTCGACCCGCTGCAAAGCGGTGGTGAACTCCGTCCGATACTCATCACTGCGCACTTCACAGCCTGATGGAATTCTCAGAAGTGTCTGGAATAAAATATGGTCCTAGAATTAATGTGAGCAAGCTGGTAAGAAACGTTTTGGTGTGTCTTTTCAGAGCTTAGAGGGGGATGGCAGGGAGAACTGTGCCAACAGAGATGGCCAGAGGCATTCCCAGGGACCTAAGTGGCTCCAGCATCGTCAGGCACCTTCGCACGTGTGTGGTCTCTGAGCTGGGGCAAACCATACCGTCCTGGTTCGAACCACGGTTCACCCCGTGCTGAAAGATGGAGCTTAGCTGGTGCAATTGAAAGGAAAATAAAGCTGTAAATGTCTCAGCCCTTGACATAAAGATAATGCTTCTTAGCAGGCAAGTCCAATGAGATGAATTTTACCTGGAATAGTCCTAAACGTTAGAGTCACATGGGGACAATATATTTTAACATATGTGCCTGTGTGCGGGGCGGGGAGTGTAGCAGTGCTGATGGGTCATTCCGGGGGAGGCTCCAGGGTACAAACCCCAGGCCCGAGTGTGCGCATCCCATCCCAAATCCAATCTGGGATCTGGTGCTCATTTACTTCCTGGAGTCCTGTAATCTGTCTCCATCTGTGAAATTCATGTTACCTCTGTTTCAGCTCCCCCATCTGTAAAATTGAGAGCATTATAGGAGTGTGCCTACCTTAGAGAAAGAACTGCTGTAAAGATGAAATGAGCTGGTTCCTAGAAATCTCTAACAACAGAACCCAGCGTGCAAAGAACACAGTACCACCTACGTATTTGTCATCATTACGTGAAAGGCTCAAAAAATGCCAAAGTTGAATATCAAATACATCAGTAACCAATGCACTAAAAGGCAATCACCACTCAATCAGGTGTTTGTGCTTTAGCTTCAGTGTTGAATGGAAGGATTTTAGAAAATATTGTTAGTAACGTGTGACAGTTACGCGCTGTGGGTCCTCTCTCCTCCTTGACACTCGAGTCTCCCACTTTCCCTTCTGCCTTCTGGCTGCAGTGTCTGTGTCTCTTTCGCAGGACTGCTGGCTCTTTCTACTCTCCTGGGGCGATCAGTCTCTCCAGTGCCGTTTGGTGATATTTAGTTGACACCTTTGTACCTCCAGGCTACCCCTCAGCTCTGAGCGGACTGTGCCTACATTACACCATGAAATCTGCTCGCAGATATCTCAAAGACCTCAGGTCAACATGGCCACCGTAGAAACCACAGCCTTCCCCTGTTCCACCAGGTGCAAAGTCAGAAACCTAAGTGTCAGCCCTGACTCTCCCCATATACCATCCATTACCAAGTCCCTTCAGTATCTCCTGGGCCCATCCAGATGTCTCTTCTCCACATCAACTTTCATCCAAGCTGTCCCAGCCCTTTCCTGGGCCACTACAATGGCCTCCTTAGTGGACCTGTCACACCCAATCTTGTCTAATCTCTTTCCAGATCCAGTCTCTAGAGTGCAGCCAGATTTTCTGTATAAAACATAAATCTCTTCACGTCACTCTGTTTAAAACCCTTAATATGTCTCCCGTTGCTCTTAGCATAAAGGACAAAAATGTCCACAGGACCCGTGGGGCCCTGCACTATCTGGATCCTGACCCGCTTCTCCAGACTCGCCCTGCACCCACTCTCCTGTGTCCCCTGAGCCCCAGGGAGCTGGCCGCTTTTCAGTTCTCCAGATACGCCACGTGTCCTCCCATCGTGGGGTCTCTGCATACCATGCCCTTTGCCTGAAATGCTCCTTTCACCTCCATGCACCTTGAACCGCGATGCCTCCTTCAGATCTCAGCTTGTCATCATTTGCACAGGAGGTCTGTCCTGACCCCAATATCTAGGTCAAATCCTTCTTACTATTATGTATCATGTAACATATGTATTATGTTATAGCACTTGTTACAGCTGCAACTGCTATTTGGTTGTATGATTATATGGCCGACGTCAGACTTCTCCAAGTGGCTGCCTGGGATCAGGGAGCCTGCATGTTCACTGCTGCAATTGCTTAGAGTAGATGAAATATCACACACAATAAACCTTCGGTAAATATTAATTCAATGAATGAACAAGTGAATCAGCTATAGGTAGCTGGGAAATGAGTGTGGAGATATGAACCAATATTACTAAAGTTATCATTTTCAGGAATAGAGGTAGCTAAGAGTTTATAAGGGACAAATAGAGTGTATGGTTCCTGACAAGAGAGTTTTGAATTGATAAATTTGGGGCAGATAACATGGAGTAAGAAGGAAATGAAGGCTCACTTGGAAGAGAAAGAGAAAAAAAATTCATTGTTGTACATCTTTGTGTATAATTACAACTCCAGAAAAGGATTTGAAAATTAGATATGCTCTATTATTATCCTACTATAGCAATTAGAAAATTGTCATACTATATTTCAAACCAACTTAGTTTAAGAACAAATTGAAATACAAACTTTAGTTATCCTTACATAAAATAATCTTCTCCTTAAGGTCAAACTTCTGTCACATGGACTGCAAAAGTCTTACATCTATTGACTTTTATGTTCAAAAATCACCTAAAATGCTGTTTTATATAGCAACTCTGTCTTCATTTTAAATGGTGATAAATTAGCAAACGGAATCTCTGAGATGCTAAACCTACTGACTCATAATTAATGAAATGTTTTAGTTCTAGACATTTATTTTGATATATCAATGACTGCTATTTTGCTATTTAATTAGGAGCTTTTTTTCACCAAAGTACTATAGATTACTCTGAGGAGTAGCAGATAACTGAGATGTACCAGCAATTCAATAGTAACCAATTGATTGGTAATTAAGTTTCTATTGGTGATCAATCATCCATTTCGCAGAGATAGCCAGAACTAAGGGAATCTGCTTAAAGGATTCTAAATCAAAGGCCATCGCAAGTATTCTGTTAAAGAGGTGACTCTTTTCAGGATCAGTTTCTGTGGTTATTTTGTTCCTTCTCTTGCTTGATCTTAGTCTTTTTTTCTATATCTGGGTGGCATCCTGGGAACTTTAAAGCCTCAAACTTGACCTTGAGTTCGGTGCTGACAGAGATGTGATGAATTCATTGGGATATGAAACAGTTTGCTGTGTGTGGAGTCGTCTTTGACTGTAAACTAGTAGCAGCCTTTTATCAACAAGAGACTAGGAATTGTTTTATTCATCTTTTACTCCCCACGGTGTTTCGTGCCCAGCACACGATCCGTAGTTAACCACAGCTTGCTGAGAAATGAGGGCATCCGTGAAGTAATCAGACTTATGGCCCCTCTGCCCCACAGCTCGCTCTGTGGTCTGCTTTGCTGACCAGGGCCAACACGAGCATGAGGTGAGCTAGATCTGTGTCTGTCAACCTGCAGGGACTCACTAGTGTTTTTCAACTGAAGGAAGAGCAACACGACCAGAACTTTAGACGCTTGTTTCCTCACGTGTGAGGCATAAATGCAGAACTCTGCATCAGAGTTAAAGAAGCGTTTATATTGTGCACCTCAAGACTTCCCCTTCAGCAAGTGGTAAGGTCTCCAAATGGTACCTCCTCAGTGACTGCTGAGATGAAGTTATGTCTCTCTTTGGCCCCCAAACAAAGTCCTAAGTATAGGAACATTGCATGATGTTGGAAGAGGACCTACAGAACTTGATTTTGAAAAACTGTATTTTGGAGCTCCAAACCAAATATTTCATCAGGTTCAGGTGACATTCCTAAGTCAGGGGACCCCGACCATTTTCTTTTTCATTTTCTCCTCAACAGATCTGCAGGAGATGGGTAGGGCCATTAGCTTCCAGGAAAAGCTAACATTCCAGGGTTGACTGCAGGAGAGGGGACGACTCCTTGCCTCTTCCTGTTGAGAATCCTGATAAACTCGACCACTGGGGTCAGGGTGGCAGAAACTGGCTCCCAGAGCTGCATGCTGTCTTTGAGCTCGGACAGTAGAACTTTAACTATTAGAGAGCCTCGGTTCCAGCTCTCAGCAACGCAAAGATAAAGCGCTGTGCAAATGCGACTAAATCTCAGCCTGAGGAACCGTGTCCCTTAGAGACAATGAGTGAAGGCGTTTGCTGCTTGTTTGTACAGGAAAGCTGGGGGGGGGGGGAGGGGGTGTCTTCACAGTGCTTCAGACAAAGTTAGCTCTTGGCTGTGGCGTTTGCGGTGAGGCTGGGTCCAGCTGGAAAAGCAACTACAGACCTGCTGCCAGGGGTCTCCTTGCCACTCTGACTTCCCTCAAAGGCATGAGGTCTGTAAGCCGGGCTGGTGGAAGCAGTTCTCTGATATGGCAGCTGCTTGGGGCACCACAGAGGTTTCACCCCAGCACTAGTTGGGAAGCCAGACTAACGCTATCCCTTTAGTAACAAAGGGAGGAAGAAGGAAGGAAGGAAGGAAGGGAGGGAGGGAGGAAATCTATCTTTTTCCTGCACCTACACTGTGCCAGGCACCGAGGTGGGCATTTTCCCATACAGCCAGACTCTCAGCAGCCCCGGGAGCTGTCATTACACTCAGTTTTCAGGAGGAGGAGACTCACCGGGCCCAAGGTGCGGCCACAGTGCCCGGGCACGCTAGAACTGACACTGGGGTTTAGTTCGCCCTGATTTTCATGGTCATGAATTTCTTTTGCTACTGCATACTATTCTGGGCAAAGTTCTGAGAATTGCACAATTGAAACAGTGGAAAGGGCCTTGGAGACCATCTTATTCCAGCCCCTAATTTATTGTGTGAGAAACTGAAAGTCAGGAAAGTTGTTACTGTCAGAGTTGGAACCATTAAACAAAAGTTTACCATTTAACATAAAAAACCTATAGCTCTTGAAAGTAGGAAATGTAGATTCACCCATCTCTGATTCCTTTGCTGAGAGAAAGGCTGGAATTAATCATTATTTTCTGGATAATGGCACAGAGATGACCACTAGCATTTTGGATTGTTCTAATCAGCTTTGCTATCAAATTTACCTGATTTTATTACCTATTTTGTTAATTAACATTAGTCTGTTTCCATCCAGGTAACTTAAACATTTCAGTCATTACTTCTTTCTCTAGCATTTCCCACATCCCACCAGGTGTGAAATCCCACTAAACCCCTTCCATGCAGTGTCTCTCCTGTCAGCTCCCCGGCCACACCTAGCCCCAGGCTAGGTGTTTCTTCTGTCTCCCATCTCATCTGCCCTGAAGCAGTTATGAGTTGTCACTCCCGTCTTCAAACCTCAGTTGCTGCCCAAAGGCCTAGAGGAAATGTCTAAATTCCTTAGCAGGGCCTGCCTTGACTTACATTTTTAGACTTTTTTCCATTAAGATAAAAGGTCAGGTGACCGTCTAAGATGCCAAATGAATCTCAAGAGTGGCTCTGACACATGACCCTCCAAGTCCTGGATTGTCGCATTTGCTCTGGCAGTTGATGTCCCACCTCCAGGTAGGTCACAGACACCCACTTCTTGCTCAGGTCAACCTGAAACCTGACTCTCTGCAAAGTCTCTGTTTATAAGGTCCTTTGAATGACAGAAGTAACATGTTTTAATGAGTGAGGGAGGGGACATAGTGACAAAGAATGAGTGGATAGTATAAGGATACAGGAAGACACCACATAGCTTGATATTTGAGTCAAGAGGGGAAAAGAAATAAGAAAAACAAATTCTCCCAATACATTGTTTAGGCAGAGACGCTTGTGTGGTACAGCTATACACAAGGGAAAGATGAACCAACACTGCATGACAGTTGTTCATCCACTTCTCTGGGGTGGAGAGGGCATCTGACTGGGGTGGGACACACAGTGCCTTCACAGACCTGCTAACGTTCTCTTTTTAAAGCCCAGTGGTAGAGAAATCAGTATGGGTTTAATTTTTCATACACACACAGAACAATACATATGTATAGCACGTGATTCTTTTGTGTATATGGATATATTTTAATAAATTTTAAAGAAAACAATGAATAAATGGGAAGTGAGAAAGTGGAGAGAGCGTATCTTGCACTTCTCCCTACCCCAAGTTCTGGACGTCCTAAGCAGGTTTAAACATTCACGGTCTATCTCAGCTTGTAGGAGGTCCCAATAATGTTAAATAAGTTCTGCAGAGCGGTCGTAGTTTTCAAAGTACATTACTTCATTGGATCCTCTCAAGTTTGTGGGCTGGGCTTGTTATGATCATCGTATTTCTATATATGAAGAAACTGAGGTTCAGAGAGTTGTCAATAAACACCACAGCTTGAATCCTAGTTGTTGGTTTCAAATCCTATATTCCTTACCCTGCATCATGCTCTTATTTACAAGCTCCTACACTATTTCTGCGACAAACCCACGCTCCGGGGCTGGTCTAAGACCCGGGAGAGAAAAGAAGCGAGCACCCGACAGGACTGGTTCCACCCCAGCCAGGATCTGATGAGTTGCATGACCTCAGGCAAATCATTTGAGCTCTCTGGGTCTGAGTATTATTTTACTATTACTTAACAAACATGTACTCATAGTATTCACAATGTGTCACTGTTCTAAGCACTTTCCAAATATTAATTTACTGAATCCTCATAACAGTCCCGGGAGGAAACTGAAGCACTGCGTGGTTATATAACCAGCACCTGCAGAACCAGGACCAGACCTCGGCCACCTGACCCCAGGGTCTTCACTCCAGTACCAGGCTACGTGCTTGTCTGTACAGCACGGGGTTGGGTGAGCTGACCTCAAAGTTCCCTTCCAGCTCTTTCAAGCAATGGGTCTATGGAGGGCTTCCCAAAGCCTCCCCTGAGCTTGGGATCACTGCACTGCCACCAGCCCGCAGCCGGAACAAATGAGTGCTCAGGATGTTCAAGATATCATGAGGAAACAGTCCCCCAACCACCAGAGGTTATTCCAAAACACAGATTCTGGATACATGTGTCTATTCTATAAGAAGTTTAGAAAAGCATTTATTTTTTTCAAGGTTTATCCCATATTAAAATAATTATACAATGTCAACTCTGAGAACCAATGATAAACAACCTGTTTTTTTTTTTTTTTAATTTTTAAAACTTGTTACAAATTGTTTCCTTAACTCAAAAGCTTAAATAGTGTCAGAGGCCTAAATATAAAGTGTGATCAAACAATATGGTGAATGTTGAAATAAAACAAACAAACAAACAAAACTTACGGTAAAACACACACTGTCATTAATCCCTCCCACTTCAAATACACTTATCCCATCATTCTGGCCACTTTCTGAAACAGTTCTGGAAGTCCTCTTTCATGAGTGTCTTCAGTTGTGCTGTCATGGCTGCCGCGATGTCCTCTATCATTTTGACTTTGGGGAAGAGCCAGAAGTCACATGGGCCAGATCCAGTGAATTAGGTGGATGAGGACACACCGTAATATTTTTATTTGACAGAAATTGTGGTATACCAGAAGTGACATGTGACACAGAGTGTTTTCATGATGGAGGATGAAACCATTTGCCCATTTCATGTTAATGCACTGTTCGTAATCCATGATTTACGGCACACTTTAAAACACACCTTCTCTCAACTGTAGCTCCCCCATGACTGAGTGCACCGAACAAGCAGAAACTTGTCATGCACGTTTACTAAAGTTCGACCTGCTGCTTCTGGTAGTGAAGATCCCTGCTTTTCTGTTGGATGGCACATGGCAGTTGCATTCACAGTATGTTTTGATCACAATGGAAAGGCTCCATGTCACACATCGCTTCTGGCGTATGGCAATTTCTACCAAATAAAAACATTATGGTGTGTCCTCATCCACCTTATTCACTGAATCTGGCCCATGTGACTTCTGACTCTTCCCCAGAGTAAAAATGATTCAGGACATTGAGGCAGCCACGATAGCGCAACTAAAGACACTCATGAAAGAGAACTTCCAGACCTGCTTCAAAAAGGGCAAGAACGATGGGATAAGTGTGTTCAAAATGGGGGGGGGGGATTTTGAGAGGGATTAATGGCAATGTGTCTTTTACTGTAATAATTTTTTTATTTAAACATTTACTGTAACTTTTGATCACACCTCGTAATAAGAATTACTCTACATTTTGTAAGCCTTGAAATAATACTTTAATTATTCTAGTCTTTCTTTGCCTTTTCATGAATACTTGCCAGACTTTTTTACTTGATTCAGACATATACCTGTTTTATAAAAAGAAAACTGTATTTGATTCAAAATGTTTCCCTTAATTAACATTATGATTCATGCAGTGAATATGCAATTACATTTAATTCAGTATAATTAAGGATGTGATATATTTAAAATAGTGATTCTTTTAATTGATCTATAGGACAGATTTAGCTCATCTATAGATAATTTAAATCAGTCTTGCAGATAGAATTTTTTAAACGTACTGTCTTGTAAAATCTTTACCAGTTCACTCATACCAGTTCACTCACACCAGCTCTCTTCCCTCCTTGCCCATGACTAAATTAACAGAAGTAATTTAACATAAACTTTATTCATAATTATACTTTGTACAGACTCTATGGACATGTAGTTATGGCTTTCAGGGGCATACACATTTCAAAATGGAAAAGCCCTCTTTGCCCAGGGCTTTTCATGTAGTTGGCTAAAATCTCAACTGCTTTAATTTCAGGAATTCCACTTAGCATATTTATCTAAATTTTATGTATGTGCTCTCTTCTCTTTACTAAGTGGGACTGGGAGAGAGGTGGTCTGGAACCGACAACAGGCGGAGGCATAGAGCTTTGAACTTCAGTGTCAGGTTATGTTTCTTTCAGAGCTATTTTTAACTTCTCTGAGTCTGTACTCAAATGTCTAAGATAATCAACATTGAAGCCTGATTCTTTGTAAAATGCAGAAGAGTCAGCTCTCTTGGGCAGACTGTTAGGGTGCTGTGGTCAAACCCTGAGAATCTGATTAGGTTGCTTTCTGTTATGAAGAAGACTCAGCCGGATGATGTACAGTTTAAAAGAAAGATCCTTCCTCAATAGTTCTGCTGCCACAAACTCCCCTTGAAGTAATCCTGTCTCACAGCTTCACCAGCCATGGGGTTCATGACAACCTCAGAGCTCAGAGTTCTAGCTGGGGAGGAGAGCTGGGGAACAGTTAAAGAAGAGTTGATTCGTCTCTGGGAAGGCAGAAAGGGCATCCTTTCTGGCTATGTGTTCATCCTCATAAGGCCACGAATGTAGTACAACTAGGCGTCTGGCCAGCCAGCTGCTGGCCCAACACTGCTGACTCACGAGGTGATGGATGCCGCCTCGTGGTGATGACCTAACTCCACACACCCAGTGGCATTCTCTCTTCTGAGGACCAGCCCTGTCTCTGCAACTGCCTTCAGGCCAAGTTTAAATATACCATCGATGACATTCAAGCTCATTGTTTGTCTTTCCGAACTGACTCCTTCTTCTAGCTTCCTATTTCTATATGGCATCAATAGCTACCTTCATCCTCAGTGTGAGGTCTCAGCCATCTTTGACTCTTCCTTTTATTGTTTATCTACACAGTGATATACTTTTTTAAAAACTGAATTAAAGGAAATCTAGAACTTGGCCTTTTACAGTCTGATTTCCTTGATTCCAGAATCTCTTTCCTCAGTGCCACCTCTACAAATATTTAGTGTAATGTTCCCCAAGCACCTTCTTCATCATGCCCAGTGGTAATCCCCCTGGCCTAGCGGACAGGCCTAGTGGAGAGGAGCATGGGATCCGGGTGGCCCTGCCCTGACCAGCTGTTCAGACTTAGAGAAGATACTCACATCTCCACGCCTCAGGTCTTCACTTGTAAATGGAAAAACACATACCTACTAACACAATTGTTTTAAGGTCTAAATGAAAGGAATGCAGTGACAACACTTATATTGAAGGGTTACTTCCTTCATTCATCTCGTCCTTCAAAAATATTTAAGACCTTACTAGGTTGACTAGTGTCCACCCCAACGACTGATATTCACTTGGAACTTCAGAAGGTGATCTTACTTAGAAAGGCTCTTTGCTATGTAATTCGTTAAGAATCTTGAGATAAAATCACCCTGGACTCAGTGTGAACCTAAGTCCACAGACTGCTACCTTTACAGGAAAAGGAGAGGTCACGTAGACACACCCAGGAAAGAACGGGGAGAGACCGAAGTGATGCTGCTACAACCCAAGGCATGCCTGGGGTCACCAAAACTGCAGGAGGAAAGAAAGTTCTTCCCTGGAGCATTCAGAGACAGCATAAGTTTGGCTGACACCGTAATTTCAAACGCTGGCCTCCAGACTGCGTGAGAATAAATTTCTGTTGTTTTAAGCCACAGAGTTTGTGGTGATTTGTTATGGCAGCCCCAGGAAACTAATACAAACCCATACCATGTGGCAGATAGTGTTCTGGGTGCTGGAAGGATACAGCAGTAAACAAAAGACTCAGTGCCTGGCCTTGTGCAACTTGAATAGTTATTATTAATATCACTGTTGTTGGTCTAGCGATTCCTCAGAACGCCGGGAAGGATAAAGTCCAGGGTTCTCATTATTTAGGTTAACAAGCCTCGGGTTCTTCATCTGTTAAATAGAAACCCTCATACCTATCAAATAGAATTACTTACAGCAAGTGAGGTTGGCTGGGTTATCTGTCCACTATTCATTTTCACTATCTTCTAAAGCAGGTGGGCGCCCTTCTTTTACAGAGGGCGAGGTAGCAAGTATGTTAGGCTTGGGGTACCAGACGCTCTATGGAACATATGTTGGTTCGTGTGTTATTTTCTAACCCTTTCAAAATTTAAAAACCGTTCGTAACTTGCTGGATGCACAGACACAGGCCACAGGGTGCCAGCCCTGGCAATGCTTCTACCAACAGCCCGTCAGTGGCACATCATGCACACTGCGAGGGGAGAGATAAGACACGCAAAACAGCTAATTCATAAGGCAAAGGACCAAGAACTAGCTGACAGATCGGTCCTGAAAACGTTGGTACAGGGAGCAGATGCTGTAGGATGCGGAAAAGGGTAAGACCCCTATGGCTGGAGAGGCTCACGTGGGGCGAGGTGGGGCCAGGTCTCGACAGAAGCTGGATTATTGAAGAGGAAAGAGAAATAGTTGGCGCAGAGTATGTTTCATGTATATGTGTTACGGGTTTCCACACATGTGTACAAATGCATTTATATATAAATGACACGGATACACATCCATTCGAGGTCTGTCATGTAGCTCCTCTCGAGGTATCCTCAGGGTTCAGAAGACAGAGTTCTCCAATGGGAGGAGCTTTGGAATTCTAAGAGTTAAAACGTTTGCTTCTGTAGCATCACTTGCTAAGGTGAGTCAGATCTAAGGCAGACCAAGTTCATGTGGTTTCGGTTAGCAGCCTTCCGTCACATCCAGGAGTGACAGACTGATTCATCGGGAAAGTTGCTCCAAGTGAGGCAGATCTTAGTGTGTAGAGGTTTTCTGCTTTTCTCTATTTCGTGAACAGACACAAATTTTAATGTACTTACTCACAGGAGTATGAGAGACACTCAAAGACAGCACACGGACTTCCGTACACTAACGATAACACAGAAGCAGCTCTCCCTGTCAGTGACAAGAGCCATCCACACCTGCTGATGTGCCTAAGTGTCACACTCCATAGAAATGGGCTGATGAATGCCTTAGCAGAGGCCAGGAGAGGTGAAAGACGGATGAAGCCCGAGTCCTTCACCTGGGCCCCAGCATACTGTTTAAAGCCATGACTGCGTTCCAGTCTGCCACCTCTTATCCCTCCTTCCATCTTTCCACTGTGCAGTGAGACTCTACTAACCTTCTCCCCTGGCACCTGACTAAAACCGCTTATCAGAAGCCTCCATTTGTGGGCCGTGCTTCTCACTGGCCAAAGTCCCTGAGGCCCTTCCCAAACTTGCTTCTAATCTTATTGCATCTACATCGAGACCAAGCTCAAGGAAGTCTCTCTCTGCACCAAGCATGCTCTTCGTGCCTCTGAGTGCTCCCTTTGGATTTTAACCATGTGGCCACAGGAAGGCTGGTATTTAAAACACCTTCACCCTAACCAACTTCTTTTCTTTAACCAATCATTATTTTCAACTTGAAATCAGAGATTGGCGGTCAAGAGTGAAAATCTGTGGACTCCAAATGCAGACTTCATGGGGGTGGGGACACCTCTGCTGGAATATCACCCCAAGTTATTGCCTCGAGTCCCTCATACAGACAGTGTCACCCACTCAAAGGGGGAGCTCAGTGGACAAGCTCCAGAAAGTCTTACGGAGCAGAGACACTGCTCCTCCGTCTTTTTCCTATTAATGGCGTGTGTTTTCCCAGTTTTATTTACAAAGCTTGGAATGCCTGTCTGTTCACCTCTCTATCTTCATCTTTCCTTCTCCTCTTTGTTCTCTGATCCATCTTCATTCCACACTGGTGGATGGAGGAGGGTGTGTGTGTGTGTATGTGTGTGTGCGTGTGTGTGAATTTATTCAGTTGCTAATTTAACTTTTGGGAACTCCTCAATTCCATATATTAGTTTTTAGAGATTTGGAGGAGAGATTTAAAAACTGTTTTATCTAAAAATTATTTTTACTAATCAGTATTTTATTACATTATTTGAAATATGGGGGCTTGGTCATAATTATTCACTCAATTGATAAACACATATTTTGTTCAAGCTATTGTGTCAGGTAATGGGGATGTGGAGATAAAAGTCAAAGTCGGTATCTTCAGGGGGCTGATAAGGGAAGCAGTGAACATGTTACCAGAGTGTGGTAAGAGACATGGTAGAAATAATTAAAGGGTGCTACTCAGTACTCAGGAAAGACAGCTGATCCAGAATGGGGCTGCAGGGAAATCTAGAGAAGATTTCCTGGGCCTGACTAGAGTTGTAAAGAATAGGGAGAAAGTGTTAACCTGACAAAGGAAACAAAACCATCATCTTGAAGAGATGTGTAGACTCCCATGTTCATTCAAGCACTATTTATAATAGCCAAGGGACGGAAGCAACCTAAGTATCTGTCAACGGATGAATGGATAAAGAAGATGTGGCATATATATATTAGGTTGGTGCAAAAGTAATTGTAGTTTTTGCAATTATTTTTAACCTTTTAAACCACAATTACTTTTGCACCAACCTAATAGAATATTATTCAGCCTTAAAAATGAAGGAAGTGGAGCTGGCCCAGTGGCTCAGGCGGTTAGAGCTCCATGCTCCTAACTCCGAAGGCTGCCGGTTCGATTCCCACATGGGCCAGTGGGCTCTCAACCACAAGGTTGCCAGTTCAATTCCTGGAATCCCACAAGAGATGGTGGGCTGTGCCCCCTGCAACTAAGATTGAACACGGCACCTTGAGCTGAGCTGCCACTGAGCTCCCGATGGCTCAGTTGGTTGGAGCGCATTCTCTCAACCACAAGGTTGCTGGTTCAACTCCTGCAAGGGATGGTGGGCTGTGCCCCCTGCAGCTAGAAACAGCAACTGGACCTGGAGCTGAGCTGCGCCATTCACAACTAAGACTGAAAGGACAACAACTTGAAGCTGAACGGCACCCTCCACAACTAAGATTGAAGGGACAACAACTTGACTTGGAAAAAAAAGGCCTGGAAGTACACACTGTTCACCAATAAAGTCCTGTTCCCCTTCCCCAATAAAAATCTTTAAAAAAAAAAAAATGAAGGAAGTCCTGTCATGTGAGACAATATGGGTGAACCTTTTATGCTAAATAAAATAAGCCAGATAGAGAAAGGCAAATAGTGCATGGTATCATTTACATGTGGAATCTAAAAAAAGAAAACTCAAACTCAGAAACTGAGAGTAGAAAGATGGTTGCCAGGGGCTGGGGCATGGGTTGAGGGAGAGGCTGGTAAAACAGTACAAACTTACAATTAAAAGATGAATAAGGTCCGAGGGTCTAATGTACGCAATATGGTGACCATAGTTGATAACACTGTTGTATAACTGAAATCTGCTGAGAGTAGAACTTAAATGTCCCGTGGCCCACACACACAAAGAATGATAGGCTGAGGGTAGGGTAGGGTGGCAGTGGTGTGCCTAGGCTGTTTTGTACCAGATTACAGAGCCAATTGTAAACATTTCTTCCTAATTGTTGTTCAGTGACTTTACCTTTGTAGCTCGAATTTGGCTCGGTGGGAGTACTTCCACCAAGGAAGAAATGGAAATTTGCAAACACTGCAAATCAGGGCTTCTGCTCCTTCTCCTCTCAGAGTAAAATATCAACCAGCATACCACCTGGTGTGAGGAGGACCAAGAAATGGCCAGTGCAAAGGTGAGAAACTCCTTGAATATCATAATAAAGAGTGTGGATTTGACTTTGAAACCATTGGGGCGTCCTCAAATTATTTTAATGGATGTAGTTACACAAATGGGTGTGTTCTGGGGAAAGAGTACTTACTCCAGCAGCATTATGGAGACTAATAGATTGGCTGGGGATGAGGATGGGGCCAGGGAGATCTAGGTTTATCATACAGGCATTATTTTCAACACACTCATAACACAAAACCTGTCTGGAATGATAACCTGCAATTTTCTCTTTCTGTTTTGCTTATATGTAGAAGGAAAGAAGAAGATTTTTAAACTTAATATTTACTGTGAATGAGACCAGGTTTTATTCTCAAGAAGGAATATAAGCAGCAGATCGAAATAGATTGTGCTAATGAAGAAGGCTGAGATGGGCTGAATGATTCTCTAGAAACATTAAGTTTCTTGATTAAATAGGTGGTGTGCATTGCACCCAAACCAGCAGCGGAATAAGGTGCTTACGAAAGTCTTAAATAAGGCTGGTGCACAGAATGAAAATGTCAACATGTATTAATGAATGAGAGAGGTTGTGTAAACCGTTGCTTAATCCCAGCTGAGGGTTTCCTGAGCCACTGGGGAACTGGGTTGAGGTTGATAGACAAGAACAAGGCGAGAAGGAAGCAGAGCATTAAACAAGCAATAGTTCATTTTCACTTGTGATTTACCCAGAGTTTAGAGTATAGAATGAAGGCCTTGCTAGTGGCAAAAAAGGTGAAATAAAGCTATGCCAACATTGTTCTTAAAATAATTGTCCAGTCATTCACTGGAAGAGAGATTTTATTACATATTGGCAGAGAAAATAGAAAATTTGACTGTTTCCTAACTATTTCTTGAATCCCCAGCATTTAGAGTATTAAATAAGGCATTGGGAGTTAGAACAGCTGGTTCCAAGGACCCGGAGAATGCAAGGGAAACTTTAATATCTAAAGCTTACACAAGTACTAAATTAATATTTACTTATGAAAATGTAGGTGTTTACTTTCCAAATATTTCATAATCCTTCTTTTTTCATGAGTTCATCTGCATTCAATTGGAATATTATCTTATCACCAGGGTCATAAGATACTCAATATTATATAGTTTACACTAGGGCTATCCTAGATCCCATAATAATTTGGAGGGTTTTTTTCCTTTATTTTTACATAAAAAATTTTCTTTTTTTAGGTGAGGTAAAGTCCTGGTATATAATTTTTTATGATCTGTAACAGTGCCATCAATGTTGAACTTCAGATTTTCAACACTGACGCGAATATGTTTTCCTGTACAGAAGCTACTAAAAAGGCATGGCGGTGATTCGTGTGCCACTGTGCCACGTGCCCAGGGTCATAAAAAGCATCGCATGCCTTCAAATATGAAATTTCTACTTATGTTTCCATAAGCGTTTGATTCTAAAACAGTAAACAGAAAACATAATCATTTTCACAATTTACCATAACATGATGTCATCATTTTTAAAAAGCAGGCACATATCTTAGTCCTCTTTGTACATGCCAAAAAGCTGTACTTTGACCTTTCAATGTTAATTACACGTTATACCTGCTATTGTTAAACTACCATTATATATTACTCATCATTTTGCAAACACTGACTAACATCTTTAATATTGGGCCAGTAACAGAATCGATCTTGTGCTTTGTCTGCCCAATTCTACATGGAATCAATACCTTTTCTGTGACTCTTCTGAAATGAGAAATGAAAATGAGTGTAGTTGAGAGTAAGAAACACTGTCCTTTTTTTTCCATATCAGGTCTAGATAAACTCAACATAACTGGTGTTTTTCAAATTAGAAATATTTCTCAATTACTCTTACTAACATGTTTACCGATTCTGGTTTACCATGATGCTGGAGCCACAAATAAGTTTACATTTAATGACTCATCAGATAGATTGTATTCTATTCTAAATTCCCCCTCTTTATTCATTTAATTTGGTTCCTTAAGTACCAGGATCACCTAATTTGACCTCATATTCACCTCTATTATTGGACCTTCTCCTATTAGTGAATATATGAAGAAAAATAATCTCGCCTCCCTATTATCTTTCTTGGGGTTTTATATAACCCTTACACACATGGTACTCTTATAAACAATCTCTTACATTCAAGATTCTGGTTACATTACTGGAAAGTAAATAGTCCTCTGCTTGTAATTACAGCCTCCAGGAAGGGGCAAGCCAGTGACCTCTGACATGTAGGCACAGGAATAAGCTCTGAAGATTAAGTACCTCCTGTTCCCTCATTTTTCCCTTGGCAAACTCCACTTCTTTCTTGGCCAAACAAATGTGAACAAAGAAGAACGTATTTCTTTTGATTCTTCATATATATATATATACCTGCATTTCACATCTTTGTGGTTTGTGGAAATGACAAAAACAATGCCTTTTATGATCCAGTCATAAAAATGCATTTGTAGATTTTTATCGAGGACGTTTATCCAAACATTTCATCAATTCAGATGGTCTCTGTTTACTCTGTAAATATACAGACTTCTTTTGGGAGACACCATTTTTTGTCAAGTAAAATCAACACTACTGTCTACAATCTGTAAAGCACATGCATAAGCTTAGGTACAAAGAAGCATGACAAACTGCCTGCCCTCTAAGATCTTAAAGTTACTTAGATATTTACATGATTAAATATAGATAGATGGATACATGGATAGATAGACAGACAGATAGATACAGATAAACGTGATTAAAATGAGAGACAAAGGCAAAACGTGTCTGCAGCTAAAGATGCACTAGAACAACATGAAGGCGGCTCGAACCAGCTAGCACGGCCTGGACACTCAGCAGGCGCCCCTGACATCCCCGCGAGTCCCTGGAACACTCGTCTCACGTGGCCGCAGGATTCACAAGAGAAGGAAATCGTCCAAAATGGACGCCATTGTGCAGAGGCCAGTGCACAGATGCAGAAGGACAATATCATATGATGGGCCCACCTCAGCATCACATTCCCTTGAATTCGATCAACTTTTATAATTTTGATAGTTTCAAAAGAGCTGATTGTGTGTGTTCTCAGGAGTATACGATTCACTTTGTCATAGGACTTACTGGTAACAGGATAATCCCTTCCACTCTCAAGCAACACAGGTTCTTCTGACAAATAGGGTCCCAAGTGTTAGCCAGAGAAGAAAGGAAGGGGTACCAGGAAAGAGACAACTTGAACCGACATAAGCACTATTTGTTTTCAGAGAAGCTGATAAGGTGACAGGCTGAGAGGCAGTGAGAGCGAGCACTCCTTACTTCTGTCCTAGCGTCTAGAAATCTACACTTTCTCTTCTTCAGACTAAAAATCACTCAATGAAAAGTAACTTAATTCATTCAGAAGTCAAAGAAAAGACAGTTTGAACACAGTGACAACTATTTAAAAAAAAAACCAGTTAAAAAACTGTTAAAAAAGTTAAGTGATCTAGCAGAGCTCTACTCCTTGGGACGTGTTTTTGTAAATGCAGAGTGATATGAGCTCACGGCCAGAACCCACTGTAAAAAGGGGCTTAAATGCCGCAGCATGTAGATCAGACCTAACGCCTGTGAATAGGTCATAATTATTAGTTAATTACGTACTGGCTATGTACCGGCCCATGTACTAAAGATATATTACTTTGTCTAAAATTTTGAGTTTTACGTAAAGGTGGTCTTTTAGCCTTATGTAAAAGTTAACTTTCAGCTCTCAGAGTGGCTTTTTGCGAGGATACTACCAAATTAACATATTCCTCCTCATTTGCATGTACAGCTGTTTATTTCCCTCACGCTATATTGCATAAATCATCATGATGTATTTGCTTGTTGGTGTGACTGATCATTTATGGTCATGTCCTCCCCTCCTGTGTTTGCTTCATAAAGACAAGAGCGATGCCTGCCTATCTCACTCACCACTCTAACACCAACAGGGTTAGGCACTCAATAAATATCAATAAATATCTGCTGAATTTCTTGTTGAATCTTGGTTGTATGAACAAATCCTTTCCTCTGTCTCTTGCTGAAAACAATGATTATAAATTCTTGGTCATTTTATGCACTAAATAAAGTAGGCTTCTAGCACTTGGCTTAAACTAATAAGATGAAAGAACAAGAATATAATGTAATTAGCTTAAAATAAATGGAAAGTATTGCACATTTTATTGTCAAGATAATTTTAGAGATATTCGTTTTTGCTATTGACTGCCACTCAGTAGTGCTTGTAATCTGCTTAGTGCATTAGCGCCAAACAGTATTGATTCACTCGGCTCACAGACCAATTTAACCTCGGCATTTTTCCCATGTCTTGAACACCACTTCACCTATGGTTTAGTTAGTAGACTGGTTGCTGGATGCAAGTGTTAATAGGATTTTAAATTTCAACTGTCATTAGGAAATTTAATATCATACGTATTTACACATTTCTCCTACACGAACACAAATTCTAGCAAATTATGAATAATCTATGTATTTTGAAATGACAACCCAGCCAACTTAATTTTCATGAAATCAGTTCTAGAAAAGAACACTTCACAAATCAAAATTGACCTTAATTCATCCCTTTTGCCTACAGCACAATGTGAAATATCATCTACACTTTTCATCTCTGGTTAATAAATATTTTGGTCATTTACCCACTTAAGACAAATAAAGTCAGATTTTAATCTGAATTCATGATTTTTATTTTATGTTTATATTATCCACAAACCACTTCTCCCTATTTGTGAACATTAAGAATGGTTAAAATAGCCTTTACTCTATATTGGCATGTAGTTGTAAGACATTTTTTGTGTCCTCTTGTTCAAAAACTAGAGAATGTATTTGAAGCGGAGAAGGTAGGTGCATTCCATCTGCTCCACTGTTAGCTCAGCTCTAGGGTGAGGTGCTCCGTGCCTCTTCCTCAAGGGTTTAGGGATGGGAAGTCAACACCGCTCAGCCAGTAATTGACATGCAAACGAACCTGCCTGGAATATTTCAGTTAGAAAACTATTTAATTAGCAGACTGGAATGTATCTAGCTGGGATCATAGAATCACTTACCACATTCACTATTATTAAAAACAAACAAAAAAACAAGTCAGGGGAGTTTTAATGACTGCAGGAGCAGTTGAGTCCTGGTTTCTTTTCCCTGGTAATAGAGCCTGTGCAGCCCTCCACGGCTGCAGATGGGGCTTGCAGCACGTAGCTGGGCACTTAGTCATTGTGGACTTGTGTGCTCACTAACTCAGCATCTGTGCCAATCCAGGAATAAGCCACAGCAGAATTTCCTAGTGGGTCTCCTATCCCAGTTCTGACAGCTTCTTATTTTTCTTATTAGGGTGGGATGGCCATCGAGAAGAGAGAATTCTGAAGTAAGGGTGTAACACCCAAAATCTGATGTACTATTCTGAGCAAAAAATCCATTCTGACTCAAGGAGGTTAATATTCTTATCGACACGCAGGACGCGCAGGCTTTCAGAAGTCTCTCACCATGTGGTGGTGTGGCCACGAACATCATGGACTAGAGCTATGGCTTCAAGGTGTTATTAGCACTTCAGCTTTTCAAAACGCAACTTGAAGATTTTTTTGCATGAACTTCTTCTTTAAAACTGTAAAAAATTACTGTAAAAAATTACTGTAAAAAATTACTACATTAATTTTACCAGATGAATCTCTGCATAGAAACCAACTAGTTAAATCTAACACAGAGCTCGCCACCTACTTCCAAAGACGTTATGAAGAATGAAGAATGAATTTTAATGCATGGTGACCTCTTAAAAACCCACACACGGGCAAAACCATCCATCACATCATGAGTCAGTATAACACACAGGTAAGGCCTACCTATGCTGTTGGTGACTGTTTCAGCATTTACTGTTGCTCTTTGCTGTTAGCTTATAAAAACATCATGCCTTTGCTTCTTCATTCTTTCCTGGGGTAGACCAGTGAATAAGCTATGAAATAGTTTCGAGACAGGTTGGGAAGAGGAAGAGAAAAAAGCAAAAGTCATTAATGGCTCACTCTGTAATACGTTTTCTCATACTCTCAGGGTGTGCCCACTGATCTGAGAGAGTGTTACAAAATTCTGGAGAAAAAATAATTTTAAATTCCTTTTAATAAAACAATGCAATATGCCACTTTTCATGGGACGGGTTCAAAAAAGTAAGTTAAGGAGCAGTGACTCCCTGAGCCTGGGAAATAAAGAAGAGTTTACAGAAGGAAAGGCATCAAGTATAAAATTAATAAATTTCTACTTTGATTTGAAAAAAAAATATATATTGAATCCTTATACCTCAAAGATTTTCTTTCTTGCAAGATTTTGCTTTGGTAGCTATTACATTTGGCATATGGCCAAGATATTTAGAGTTTAGAATGAAGAATCCTCAATAACATTTTTCATATAGGATAACATTCTCTCATTTCGGAGCACAGGAAGTAAAAAAACCCTGAAATCTGACTTCACATTTTTCATCCCTAACACAAAATGCATTCTCTCGAGAGGCTGGATTGTTTAAATAAGACATGCCAAACCAGTATAATTACATGGATATTGTTTGTAACACTGACTCCACATTCCCAGTTCAAATGGTGGGGTGTGGGAGATTATAGATATACGGCCTATAAAGAATTATAAATCTTTGTTTATTTTATTAAATATTACGAGACATGCCCTGAGGATGACAGATCAATAATGGTCCTTGTGGTTTCCTGATGGAAGGCTGCAATTATTTTCTTCCATTACAACTTAAATGTAACCCAATTTTACTCATCTATCATCTTTATAATAGTAATAAAGAAACATCACTGCATGCTTACTTTTCTGTCTATTCCTATTATTCCTTGTTTGCATCTTGTTTTGCTTTTGTTTTCATTCAAAATTGTTCTAATCACTTTGCTTTCTTCCTTTGATGGTTCTGAGTGGTGACCCTTTAACTTTGGCACTCTTTGAGGGAGATGGAAAATTACTACTTTAAGTTTCCTTTTTTGGGGGAAGCGGTTGGCTACCTTTGAATTTGAGTATAAATGATAATTAAAAACAAGGAAGCTTGATAAAAACATCCTGTGAGGTTCAGTTCTTTTTTTAATTGCATTATGTGCAAATTTTTGAATGCACAGTGTAACTAAACTACATGCGCACCGTATCTTAAAGGGCCGTGGGCAGGTAGAAGTGAAAGCTGGGAAAAGCAGCACACTTTGTACTTTCTAGCTTGGCTGCCATACATTTCTGATTCAACTGTCTTTCTCTCTGTCCCCCAAACACCACCACTCCTCACCTCTCCTTTCTTTCTTTTTCTTTTCTTTTCTTTTTAGCTATTGTTTTAAGAAATTAAACATTATGGAGGTAGGTCACTCATAACAGGTAGGGAGAGCCTCATGAGCAATAAAACCACAATGTGCCTCTTCCAGAAAGCAACCCAGTCATTTGAATTTGCCTTTCTTTACACAAGTATTTCTCACAGTAATCGCTGCTATTTATTATGTGCCATGGACTGAGTTAGGGTCTTTTACAAACATTATTACACTTGTTCACACAGTAGTCCTGCATGGAAGAAAACGGGTTCAGAGAATTTAAATGATGCTCTCCTGGCAGGCAGGTAGAAAATCGTGGGGTACACATCTGAACCCAGATCTCTTTGACTTTAGTCTCGTGCCATTTGACCATGCCACCGCCCAAGGAGCTCAATTTATGGTCTCCTTATTGTGCCAGGCACGTTCGATAGATTATCCCAGATTTTTACAAAACCCTGCAAAGTATTGTCACTTGCATGTTACAAAAGAAGAGACCGAGGCTCTAAAAAGTTAAGTAATATGGCAGCCGTCGCACAGCTGGTATGCAGCAGGCCAGGACTTCATTCAGATGTGTCTACACCAAACGGCATGCTCTCCCCCTTCAACTGGTCAATCATTGGTCAGGAAGATGACCAAGATGTTGATGAAAATATCTGCCACAAGTCTCCACTTATTCTTTCAAATGCTTACAGACAGAGCAAAACTTTGACAATGAGATTGTACAAAAAACATATGACTGCATTTTCTGGGTAGGTGAGAGAACCCTTTTTAATTTCAAATTTGATTACAAGTCTTTCCAAATATATCTTTTGACTTCTCTTAGTAAATGTGCTAGATTTAGGGAACAGGGTCTTCGCAGACTTGGGGCTTAAAAAATTCCCTTATTCAATATTCTCATTCGTAAGAGATAGGGCCAATGTGTACTGATTCTAGTTTTTTCCTGGAATAATTGTCATGTTAATAAATCCTTTACATGATACTGTGGGAGATTCCAGTAAATGTGCTTAAAATTAATGGAATTTTTAATCCTGTTTGTCCCAGATAGAATGTGAGGTGTTTGTTTGTTTGTTTGTTTTTTCCCTACCCAAATTTGGGGCTTTACAAAGTCTCCATATTGAGTCGTGCGGCATTTTCTTGGTTACTTTATTTTGAATAATAATGTGCTGTTAGGGACTAATGCATTAGTCTAAAACAACTTCAATTAATACTAGTTTCAGATGCTTACAGAGGTCCACTGATGAATGGGTGAAAAAAGGAGGTTACGATATTTAAGATATTTGGGGGTATATATAATCTCATAATTCTAAGTGTTGGAAGTCACATTAAACAAACCCTTTAAGAATAACTTTCAAAAGCAACACACACAAAAAAAATGGTAACATTGCAAAGATCAAGAATAAACTCTTACAGAACAACTGATACAATCGACACTAATATTATACCTGTGGCTTGAGATAAGTTTCCAGAAACAGCGTCATACATACGTGGAAGCAAAGAGTTCTGAAGCACAAAGAACTTGGAGGTAAAGATGATGTGCTCTGGAAACTATCAGATGACTCAAAAGAGGGCTTTAGTGATGTCTTCAATATGAGAAGATGTAGATGAAGAATTTGTACAGCTAATCTTTCATAAAATGTCAGAGCGAGAAAAGCAACATAATGAGTGACCTTAAATGAGCAAGTCAGGCCTGATACACCTACCCTTTCTGGGCACTCTCTCTGTCTGATCCTGTGATAGAAACCCTTCTTGCACAGGAAGGGAAGCTCAAGGAGGGCCAGAAAACCCCTTCTGTGGCTGTGCCCATATTCTAAGGACCGGGCAGACCTCAGCGGGAAATCACTGCCACAGCTTTCTTAACCTTCTCCCCAGAGCACGCGGCAGCCCCTCCATAAAGATCTGATTGATTAGAGACGCTAACAAAAACTACAATGTACATGTCTATTCACCAAACTTTATGACAAAATAAAAACTCAGTTCCAAGAAATTGTTAGAAGCGTCACCTGATAGCTTGCCAAGTAAATTTGCCAAGACGAAATGGAGTTATCTTATTGCTTAGAGTCTTTCCAAACTGGTTTGATTTTGTAAATCATTTTGTTTTTGTGTGAGTAATGGCTCTAGGTGCCTTGTTTTGAAATGAAGCTGGAAATGACTGGATGCTGATTATTGGTACGATCTGAGGTTTTCTGTGGAACGGGCATATGAAAACTGAGAATGTGGGTAGTCTCATTCTTGGAAGAATTTTGATCTTCAGTAACCAGGGAAGATAAACAGGCAAATAAATAGAGGAGGTTTGAAGGTATTTGTCTTTATGGAATTTGGCCAGTATAGAAATTGGCTTCCTTGTAAGAAGACTGCGTTGGCGAGTTCCATCTTGTTTTCCACAAGAATTTGTGTGATGGGAGTGATAATGGTTTTAGGTGTGGCTGGAGCATTTTGGGCATTTTTCCTGAGTGATAAAACTGACCTGTATTTCATTGGATAAGCCTGTCTTTTTGTTCCCCTTGGAACACTAAAAAAGTCAAAGGTGTACGATAAAGTTCAGATGTGTTTTGGGAATTTCTAGAATTGATAAATACTTTTACATCTGGGGGCTGACATGAACAAAACAAAATAATAAGATATCAATATAAACTCGTAAGTTAAGTCTCTTTTCAATTTTTAAGAGAACAAGATTTAAATAGCAAAGTCATGTGCTCTAGAAGACGTGGAGAAATTCCTAATAGACATTTTTTAAACTTGTGTTTCTGAAGCAATTCATTGGATGCAGGAAAAGTGTTTTTTTCTGGAATGCTATTAATATTGCACTTTTATTTCCTAACTCCAGGCTTCTGAAAGTCCTTTTGTTTCCTTTCATTCTTTTGTATTTTCTAGTGAAGGAAAGGGGCAGCCTCATGAGCAATCCCATTGCTTCTTACACAGTTTGCAACAAATATTAAACACATGCAGGGAGGAGTAAGTCTTAGTTGGGATATATGCATATGCATATTATGTGTATTCATAGACTTTGGAAGGGGAAGGAGAGAAGTTATGTTTGTAGTTCCCCAAAAGATGAATTCATTTTTGCAGATATTTCTAAATGTTATATAAAAAAAATTACTTGCAGCTTCCATCTGGGGAAGTACCCCAGACATTTCAGCAAAAGTGTACCAAATATTTCTGAATTCACAGGCCCTTGGTACCCATCAGCAAATTACATACTTCCTTTCACCAAGGACATGTTTCAAGTTCTTCCTACTTGCAATTATAACCTTTATTACTTAGATTGAAAACTGCTAGACTAAAAGAGATGTACATTTCTCAACTCAAATCGTCTTTAGAAAAGCTATACTATTTGTTTATTCAATTATGATCACGAGTGGCATAGCCAGGTCTGTATGTTCAAATCTGGTTGCAAGCCAAGGAAGCCCAAGGCCATTGTGGAGTCTCAATTTTGTGCTTTTCCTTCGGCACCAAGATCTGATGACTAGCAGGGTAAATCCCCAGGCATAGCTGGTAGCTTTTACTATACCGAAATCAATGCAACAAAGAGTTTCCCCAATACGTCCCGTGAAAATACCATTTCATGAAAGGATAAACCATCACTGATAAAAAAATATTCATATTTATACGTATCAGTACCAACCAGATAAAAAGTATTAACCTACAACTGGGTAGACACATGTCTATTCAAGTGGGAAGTTCATGACTGATGTTAAGATCCAAGAGAGGGATTTGGGAGCGAAGGTTTCCTCTCTAGTTTTCTATGTTATTTAGAGAAGTATATTAGTTCATTTAAAAATGTTTTATTTACCAACATTTTAGAAGAGATTTTGTTTTGTTTCGTTTTCACTTGTTTCTTTAAGTAATGCCAACAATATTGACCATCTATTTGCATATTAGTGAGGGAATTGGGGCCTCATAAGAAAAAAGCCTTCAAAAGCCACAAATTAACTTGAGTGCCTAATTTTCAATGTTGTAAAGACTGCATTGGGATCTCAATAATCTTGTTTTGTAGGAATCGGTGTTGTGTTACCCTTTGTGTAAATGTGACCAGAACGACTAAAGCTTATGAGAAGTTAGTTTAATAATCTGGTGTTGGCAAATGTGCAAACCCAAATTGTAAAAATATTTTATTTTTTCTTTTGTTACCACATTTTTTCTCAAGCTGTGATTTGACTTTTAAGTGAAGATTCAATTTCTAAATTTTCTTGGAAAGAATTTGCAAATATTTTGGATTAAGACCATTTCCCAAGTAGCAAGAAGCCCTTAATTTAATTCTTCTCTAGAGTGATACTTGTTCTGATTTATAGCTCATAATTTGTAAGTGGGGAACCGAGTGACTTACCCTATTGAAGCAGGGCTCGTGGTTCGGTCCATAAAAATGCTGGAGACATCTCACGTTGTTTTTGTTGACGATCTTGTTGAAGAATTCATTGACCAGCTTGATCGGGAACGCACAGACGGCGGAGCGATTCATCGGTTCGGCGGAATCCGGCTTGCTTTGTGCGAACACCGCGTAGAGAATGTCATCGTCCAGGTTGACCCCTATTTGATTGGCGAGATGGGTCCCAGGCTTGCCGACATAGGCAGCTTGGAGGATATTGAACACTTCCGACCTTGCGGATCTCCTCCGCCTCTTTTCTGTGAGAATACACTCCAGGGGCATTTCCACGTAGGAATGCAAGCCCGAGTCTACGGAGCAGAACCTGACGATTCTCGTGTGAAAAGTCTGAGCATCGAGAGTTTCCCGTTGGACCGTCAAGAAGTAAATAAAATGGTTGCTTTCAAAGGCGTGGACATACTTAATGGGGTAAGAATCTCGGAACTCGGGTAAAACATCAATGTAGGACTGGTCTGTCAGAAACTTAAAGCCGTCTTGCGTCTCCTTCAGCCTCCTCACCGATATCGAATGTAACGCGCGGCCCGGCAGGTGGGCCGAGCTGATGGTGTTGCCCACGAAGAAGTTGATGAAGCGGTCCTTCTCGGAAAGCAGCACCTTGGTCCCCAGCGCGCTCACCACACAGTCGGGACAGCGGCCGGGCTCCTCGTCCGCCTGCGGCGAGAACATGCAGTGCACCTCGGACCGGATGTCCGCCGCGTCGGAGCGCAGCACGTGCCGCCGGCACGTGCCTCTGCGGACGCTGCCGCAGCTGATGAGCTGGTCGTCGTAGTACGTGTCCACGAGCAGGGCCATGTTGACGTTATCTGCCCAGACGCCCCCTGACGCATTGGCCTTGTGGCTGCAGTCCTGGCACGGCAAGCACTCCGGGTGTTCCAGCACCGGCCCGGTCCTGTACTCAGCGACCTGCTGAAGGTCTGTGTCATTCAAGACGTAGATGTAGTTAACGGCACCGAGGTAAATGTAGTGCTGGTGCACGACGACATTCTGGATGGGCGTTTCCGCGGTGAAGTTGGGCAGCTGGTACTTCATGTTCACGTTCATCGCAGACTTGACGAGCGCCTCTTTGCACTCCCCACCGCTCTTCTGCACCAAGGTCAACAGATGCACGAGGAGGCCGGGGCCAAGCACAGCCAGGGCCTTCATGGTGAGCCGGGTATCTGCCAAAACATGTCCAAGGCGAGAGCAATTCAGCTGTCATTACAAACGAAGAAGAGATGGAAAGCACTATACCAGTTAAACTATTAGAAACAGAGCTTCCTAACTGGACATTTTAATTGAATGAAAACAAAGCAAAAAAAATCTCTAGCTGTTTCACATAAAGATGCCTTGTGCAGTTGGACATGACGCTACATAGTTTAATTTTAGAACTCAAACCACGATGGAGGAATTTTAGTGAACCATATGAGGTGCAAACAATGTTCTGTATTAAGGGCCTGAGAACCACTAGGTTAGATTCACTCACCAATGAAGTCAGACACATAGCAAATATCTTTCTTAGCCCCTTGCTGGTTTGTAATGTGGTTTAATATCGGTGGCTAATGACTAGGTTGATATTTAAACTTTCTCAGTTAGTCAAGTAAAGGAATTGTGGTTCAGATTCATTTATTCTAGAAATCACAGCAGGCATTGTTTCCTTGGGAGCATGCAGAATTACTAGGCTAAATTTAGCTTCCTTTTGGAAGAAAACAATCATAAATTCTAGAAGCAATATGATCACATGCTGTTTATAATGGAATTCTGTGTGCAGAGGAAAGGTATGGTTATAACTTGGCTATAGTTGACCTATTGTTTTGGATAAACAAATGCTTAACTTAATGTAAGATCATTGGGAACATAAAAACAGCGGGCTGAAAATGTATAAAATAAAATATAATCTTCAGGACTAAAGTCCTAGAATTATTTCTCAGGGAAAAACAACATATTGTTCATTACCAAGTCAAAAGCTATTTAGTAAAAAGAACATTATTTTCACATTCTGTTTTATGCACATGGACAATATTTCTACTAGGAAGCATGAGTGGACTTGTTATTCAGTTTTTAGAAGCTTAAGGTGCCCAAGTTATAAACACTGTGACTTCAGCTTATAATGGTTATCGGCTGGGTTATTGGCTGGGTAGTAGGTTGGAAGGAGAGGCCTTAGAGCAAATAGAAACTAAATAGGTATTACTTTGTTCCTTTTTTTAAATGCATAATTCTGACAGGACAAAGGGAGCATCTAAAAACATACTACACATTGTAACTATTCCGTAGTCTAACCCTGGGTCTACAAAAGCACAACAGAACTCACTGAGCAACTAGTAGTATGTGCACAGCTCTGTTTGCACTATGGAAATGGGATTTGGCCCCTACCTTCAGCGAACTGACAATGTGGTTGAAAGATAACACACATATGCAAATAACTTTAATACATGGCAGGGTATTAGAATGCCATGCGTAGCACAAACCAAAAGCTAAAAGAGATGGAGGCATGGCCTGTTCTTAGGATTACTATGATTATGAAAAATAGGGATAAGTCTACTGTGCTTGTAAGGTCCAGGAGAGCAAGGACCTTACCTGTTTGCCTTATCACTTTATCCCAAGTACCTGGCATAGAGTCTAGAACACAGTAGGTGTTAAATAAATATGTGCTGAATAAATGAGTGAATAAAATTTAAGCAATACGTTGAAAGTCACAGAACAGGTAAATATAGTAGCCAGACTTGAATCCAAATCCTTTTGACTCCAAAATCAAAGATAATTTTACTCTATTGAATTTGATAGGAATTGGGGCTGTATTTAAGAGGTGACAGAAAGTCATTGACAGGTTTTGGGCTGGAGAACCACATAACCAAGGTTTTACTCTAGGAAGGCAAGGTGGCTTAGAGCAGGGAGAACCTGGCGATGGGAAGACCAGATGACAAGCTATTATTACAGCCCGTGACCAGGTAATAAGAGGCAGCCAAGATGGTGGCCCCAAGAATAGAAAGAAAGGGATAAATGAGAGACCTCTTTGAATAAATAAGATCGACACCTAAATTGGTGAAGTACACAGGAGAAGGCAAAGATGATTAGCGGTCATCTGGGAAAAAGTGGAACAACTTACAGAGCTAGGGAGGTCAGTAGGAGGAAACCAGGCTGAAGATTGGGGAATGCAATTAGCTGGTTTTACACATGTTGAGTTTGATGTGATATTGAGAAAGGAGTGAAAATGTTCTACTCCAGGGATGACTAGTAGGTTTTACATTGTTCACCAGGAAGCAGGTGTCTGGCATAAGTGAAGAATGAAGATTTCAAGCCTAGAGAACATTTGTGTCAAACAATAGAGGAGAATAATGAGAAGGCTTCCTTGGAGAAGCCTGCCCTTCCTGGGAAATAGGCACAATCGGTCTTGGGGGATACAATGCCCGTCGTGGGTGAGACAATACCCATCGTGGGTGAGACCATATCCGTCGTAGGTGAGACAGTGCCAAGTGGAAGTGTGAGTGCCAAGTGACTGCCATCTCTGCACTACAAGGCATGGTGTTGGTGGAGTAACTGGATTCTAGTTGGACTAGAAGTAAATTTTGCATATTATTTGTACAGAGGTGATGGTTAAAACCAAGAGTGTTCAAGGAGAGACAAGGTGAAAGAAGAGAAGGCAAATGAAACAAATCTTGGGAAACCAGCGAAGGAGTCAATGAAATTATAATAAGTTTAGTGAGGCATCAAGGGAATGTCCACTGCGCAGTCACAGAAGCCCGGCCAAGAGAGAGGCTTGGGGCAAGGTGTGGGGGGTATGTGGTCCACACGAGGCTCTTTGTGCACCTTCACGAGTAGTTTCAGTGGGTTCAGTAGTGGTATTTGATGCTGAATTGCAAGGAACGTGGTGAGGAAGTAGAATGTTTGTCAAAGGAAGAACAGCAGAAGGCAATGTCAGGGTCAAGAGGAGTTTATTCTTAAATTGTAGGAAAGACATACGCTGATGTGTAGACCGCCCTTTCTTCCGCTAACATTTATTGGTGTTTACTACGGGCCAGGCAGTGTTGGGTGGGAGTGCAGAGACAGGACACCTTTCCCCAGGAGGCTCACACACACTTGGTGGTGGCCGTGTGTTGATGGACAGTTATGGGAATGAGGAAGGGCAGCCAACCTGATTGGAAAAGATGCTAGAGCTGAGTCTTGAAGGGCCCTGGAGGATGGAAACTCCTAGACGGCAGAACAATCTGTGTGAAGATATGGAGGCAGGCGTGAGCATATGGCCCAGTTGGGAGAACTGCAAGTAGCTGACCCTGGAGAGCTGGGGAAACCAGAGGTCAAATGAGGGAGATACAAATTATTGCGGCGACATTCCAAAGGAGCAAAGAGAGGCATTTCCAAGAGCCCTGGCACATAAGACAAGTCAGTGCATCTGAGACAGAGGAGAGGATGAGAAGTCAGATGAAGTACAAGGACACTGAGAGAGTTCAGGGCACATGATCCCAATGTTTTAAAAATAAATCAGAGTATATGACCATTTGCTGAAAGTGATGGACATAGAGAGGGATTAGGGACTTCAGAAAGAGGGCGAGGTTTAGAATAGCTGCAGCAGAGCATGCGAACAGGTCGGCAAGAAATGAAAGAAAAGATTGCTCAGTAGCTCTGAGGGCTCCTTTGAGATAAAATACCATGTATTATGATTTCCTCTCCACATTTATGAGATACGGAAGAAACCAAGGCAGAAGGTCAAGGATACAATGATTTCAGGATCCAAATGAGGCATGTGATTGGGGATACAGGCTTTGAAGGCTGGAAAATTGTAGTAGTTCTGGAGGGCAAAACAAAGCTTCATTAAGGTGAAGAAGTAGAAGATAAATCATAAAATAACAACATGTATTGAGTGCTTATCATACGCCAGGCATTCTGCTAAACCCTCTGCATTACTCTTCCTAAACACCCCGTGATGTATGAAGCTTATTATTCTCCTCTTCTAGTTGAGCAAACTTGCCAGTCACACAGTTAGAAACAGGGTCAGTGTCACACCTGGCTCACAGGCACCTGTCCACTGACGCTGCGTCCCCGGCAGCCGGTGGAGCTCTGGTTCCCGCCCTGCTCCTCTCCAGTTGTAACTTCAGGGGATTCACCAATCTCTTGGGTTCCAGGGTTTGATTCCCTCACATGATGGTTTTAAATATCAAGAAGAGCTCTCATCTCTGAAAGCACTTTTTTATATAGTGTATATAAATATACACGTAGGGTGTTGTACTTGCTCTTTTTTTATATCTAATTCTCATTGTTTTGAAATGGAGTAGAAAATTTGGGGCACTGGTGGCGGGGATGACAAGGAGTAGAAGAAAAGGATTTGGGACAGGTTGTCCCATGAGAAGACAAATACGAACTGCAAATATGTATCTAAACCTTCTACACTAGATTACGCAGAAAAATTAAATGCTCTGCTCAATATGGTACTGGTGTAGCTTTTAAATTGGGAACATTAGCCTAATACATTATTTATCACCGTATTTTTTCTCGGAGAAAATAATAAAGGAAGAAAATAAATGAACCATTACTGTCAAAAGGAAAAAAGGCCTAACCAATCTGCATCTCAGTTGAGGCCCATTAATGTAGGACAAAGGGCGAATGCCTTTTTTTCTTCTGGTTTTGAAGGAGCCTTCAAAATGATCTTTTTTTTTTTTTTTAATCTGAGGTATCATATTAAATCATGTTTTAAAAATAAGGTTCATATCTCAAGGTTGGTACATTAGTTCACTGACAGTACTAAACCTCAATTAACTAGAATCCAACAAAATGTACAAATGCACCACTGGGCTGTTTTGTTATCTCACTTGATGAGACAGCAAATCGTAGGAAAACCAGCAGGGAAGGAGGATAGTTTTTCTATTTAAAGAAAAAATCTTGCGGAACACCCCTGGAGCCAGTAACCCAGTCTCCTACACCTTCTTCGCATTCTTTTGATAGCAAATGGTGATGCCATTTTTCAGACTGAAAAATCAAAGGTTCATTTTTTAATTAAAGCAAAAAAATGAAACTAGGGGCAATTGTCAACAATTGGATTTTTAATTAAAATATGGGTTTCTGTTTAATCCTCAATGAGAAAACGTAAACACCCCATTTCCTTAATCATTTCAACTAATGTAGGCCCTCCCCCATTAACAAAGGGGTTTGTTGGTCGGACCAGATCTGCTCTGGGAAATGTTTGTGTCATTCATAAGGAAAGGAGGGAGACTTTTTGGAAGTATTTTTTTGCTGAGCTGTGTACCCTGGTGACACTGCCAGTTTACTGAGTGACAGCTGACTGGTCAAGTGCACAGGCTCTGGAGACAGAATCCATTCACTGCCTGTGTGACCTTGGCAAGTAATTTCTCTGAGCCTCTATTTTCTCGTCGGGAATATGGGAGGAGTATAGTACCTACCTCACTTGAGGATTCCACGAGTTAGTGCATGCACAGCAAGAGCAGTGCGTGGCACACAGTAGGCCAGTAAGTGTTTATTATTATTTGTTCATGCTTTCAACACACCTTTTGAGCATCAACTATGTTCCAGATACTGTGCAGAGGGCTGACGACACAAAAATGACTAAAACAGTTGTCAGTGAGATCTCAGACGAGTAGGGAAGTAGATAAACAGACCACAGTTTAAACACAATGTGAAAAGGTCTGTGGGGACCCCGAAATGGGACCTTGACCAGGCTAGGGGAGTCATGTGGGCTGACCAGTCAGTCAGTCATGGTCCTTCCCTCCTGATGCATCACAACAGAGGGGCAGCAAGGGGCAGAAGCTGAGTGTCAGTAGTGGCAGGGCCGCTACACAGTTGTATGGCCCAAAGCCAGTCGCCAACTGCTCTGGCATCAGTTGCTTTTTTACGTGTAAAATTACAGTGTTGAGCCAGTCATGTGCTGGAGCCTATGGGTGAATCTCTTCCTAACTCACGTTCAGTGACCTCATCTTAGTAGCTTGAAATTGGTCGTGGTGGGTGTATTTACACCATAGAAATAGGCTAGCCCTACAAATCAGGGCTTTTTATCTCCCCTGAAGGGATGGGTATTAAATATTTACAAGAATACGCCTGGGTTGAACTAATGAATTCTAAAGTATTTTCCAACTCTAATAATTTTCAACTTCTGAGATGGTTTTCTGCAATTACATTTTACGTCACTGCCATTGAATTGGCATACGCTGCTTTCTCTTCTCCACATATATATATTCTGCCAAATCGGTCTATGTGAGCAATTTTAATATTTATATTGGTAGTGACTCCAGAAATACTTTCAATTTTCATATACTTTTATCTTGATACATTTATTCCTGTGATATGTCTGGATCAGGTTTTCAATATACAATGCTTTTTACTGTTTCTTTTTTTTTTCCCTTTCTTTCTGAAATAATCCTGGCCATTTAACCAACTTTAAGTTCTTTACTAAAAGGAACACTTAAAGATGATTCAAATAGTCTGACTAATTAATTCTCACATAGCAAGTGAAACTGAGTCATGCATAAAACATTTATTTCTTTTCAGTTGATAGCTAATTTCACCGGCAAAACATTTCCTGGGAATGATTATCTCCATGGCATCTTGGTCATTAAACCACGGGCATTTAGGAGTGTTTCCTATAAAGAGGACCCTCTGTGAGCTACAAATACTGGCTGAACCCCCCAGGCCAGTTACTCTCTGTCTGCCATCGATTGCCTCTAGTTTTATCATTCCACTAGCTTCCATTGGTCTTTTCATTCCTTAGAAATCTAGCAATAGGTTAATCCTCTAAGAATGTATCGAGTAGCTTACCTGTGTTCTCTCCACTACTGTTGTCCTCATCGACAAAAGCCTGTCACAAGGCAAATCTGTGAGTTTCTTCAAGTACTAATTCCTCAGGAAAACCTCAATAGTTGTAATGGAATGCATTTTATGAGAGAGAGACTTTCCAAACTTTGACATAGGTGAGTTTGCTTTCTTTAGGAATTAATTTTCTTAGAAATCATATATTTTATAACTATATAGATAGCACTTTATAGTGTACAAGATACTGTCAATTACATCATTTCTTCTAATCTGCATTTCTTTGAAAGTAAGCATTATTCCCATGTTTTCAAATGACCAAACTGAGATTCAGTGAAACCAAAATATTACCTAAAATGTGATAAATATGTAATCTAGTTCTTCTGAATGTATTTCTAACTTTTTAAAGTATGATACTTATTTGAATTGTTTCAAATTATTTGCATTTCCTGGAAAATATTTTTAGTCAAAAGGGATAGTAATTTAGTAAACATGTGTGTTCACCTGCCCAGCAGCCACTGTCTCTACTACGGGCAATTCTTTTGAAAACTTTCTCTCTCTGCTATCTCATGGGATGTCAACCACATGGCCTCCCCACAGGTGAGCTGGTAAACCAGGCTGGCCTTTCAGTGAACTCTATTCCTCTGACCCGCAGCTTGGTCAGGGGTGAGCAGGTGACCAAAGCAAGGCCAATCAGAATCTTTTTAGGGACTCAATATAGCTACTGTGAAAGGACCTATCTCCTTCAAAGATCACATGAACTAAAGATGATAACTTGGAGTGTCTGATTACCATCTCTACCACTGTGAGGAGAAAGCATGCTTGAGCAGGACACTGACCCAAGGAGCAGGCGATCTCAGACGTGGAGAAAAGCAGGTTCCTGATGGTACTGCTTGAGCATCTGCACCCGCCATGTCTTAAGCTAATAGGAAATGGCAATTTTTTCTTTCTTCTTTTCCTTCTCTTTCTTTTTTTCATCAGCAGTTTCATTGTGAGTTTTTTATTCCTTGCTCCTAAAAACGTCCTGACTAAAGAATGTGTACTCAAAGATACTACAAACCTATGAATTGAAACACAAAGGTAGGTGTATAAACAACTTCATGTATTCAAGTAATTAGAAAATGGTGGTTTCTTTTTCTATTTGAAGGATTACTTTAAATATTTCACTTTGCATGTGGACACATCTATTAAAGTTTCTGAGGTGTTATACTAGTTTTTATTTTCTGCTACATAATTTCAAATTCTCCCACAATATTTGCTTAATATAATCTCAAGATAGAAATAATGTATCAAAGTGAAATCAAAATATAAAACGTAGCAAACATTCAATCCTGCTTTTAAGTGTATAAAAGGGATTTATGATGATGGAAAATGGCAGAGGTCCCAAATTACGGAAATTAGTCATAAAAACAGTTATGGCTAACTCTCCAGGAGGACATGCCAGAATGAAATCCTAAGGCAAACCCTTAGACCTCTCTACATAGATATGATTTCCATGAACTTTAAAAGTAGGCCTATAAAAACAAAGTTAAGGAAAGAAGATCCAATAAGAGATTTCTGATGTCATTTAAAATACTGTGTTTAAAAACAGTCACTACTTATGATGTCATATTATATTATGTCAACAATATTAATCACATATTTGTGAGCACTCATTGCATACCATACCCTTGTTGAGATACTGAAAGTTTCTACCCTCAGACAGTGGACAGTCTACAGATTTGAAGATAGCAAGTTAAATGCTTAAAATTGAAACGTGTAACCTCAGTTGAAAAGTGAATGGATCTACCAGACTATTGAGAAAGTGAATTTTAACATGTTTTGTTGAACATTTGATTGTTATGCCTAAAGATTTAACACAGTGATATGATCATCAAAAAAGTCTAAAGCGACATTAGAAAGATAAAACAATACAGTATGTCAAAAAACTCTTCTAATGTAGCCGGACATTGTCTTGACAATGATTTCTAACACTAAGTTGAAGGGATGAAGAAATCTTCAGGATTTTTCAGCCTATCCAATTGCTGTTTTTTTTTTTTTTTTTAAAGATTTTTATTAAAAATATAGCTAACATACAATATTGTAGTAGTTTCAGGGGTACACCATAGTTATTCCATGTTCATATACCTAAAGAAGTAATCACCATGATAAATCCAGCAACCATCTGACACCGTACCATGCTATCACAATATTATTGATTATATTCCCTGTGCTGTATATTACATCCCCATGAGTTACTTGTTTTATACCTGGAAATTTGGACCTTTTATTCCCCTTCACCATCCATTTTTCACCCTTTTAAAATTTTCAATTACAGTTGACATTCAATATTATTTTATATTAATTTCAGGTGTATAGCACAGTGGTTAGACATTTGTATAATTTAAGAAGTGATTCCCCCACTCCGACTAGTCTAGTACCCACCTAACACTACACATAATTATTACATTATTGACTACGTTTCCTGTGCATTACTTTATATCCCCATGAGTAGCTTGTAACTACCAACTTGTACTTAATCCCTTCAACTTTTTCACCGTGCCACCCAACCGCTCTCCTATCAATACCCTGATAAATCTAGTACGCATTTGACACCATACGTAGTTATTACAATATTATTGACTATATTCCTGTGCTATACCCTACATCCCCATGACTACTTTGTAAAAACCAATTTGTACTTTTTAATCCCTTCGCCCTTTTCACCTACCTCCCAACCGCCTCCATTTTGGCAACCATCAAAATGTTCTCTATATCTATGGGTTTGGTTCCATTTTGTTTATTTTGTTCTTTAGATTCCACATATAAATGAAATCACATTGCATCTGTCTTTTGCTGTCTGACATACTCCTCTCAGCACAATATCATCCAGGTCCATCCATGCCACTGCAGATGGCAAGAACCCATTCCCTTCCACGGCCGAGCAATATTCCACTGTATGTATGTACCACCTGCTCTTTATCCATTCATCCATCAACAGACACCCAGGCTGCTTCCACATCTTGGCCATTGTAAACAAACCTGCAATGAACATATAGATGCACATGTCCCCTTGAAGTAGCATTTTGGGTTTCTTCAGATAAATGCCCTGAAGTGGGATCACGGGGTCTTTTGTTTGTTTGTTTCCATTTTCATGAAATATCTTTTTCCATCCCTTTACTTTCCATGTGTGTCTTTCCATCTGAAGCGAGTCTCTTGTAGGCAGCATATGGAACGGTTTTATTTTCTTATCCATTCAACCCTCCTATTTTTTGAGTGGAGCATTTAATATATTTACATTGAAAGTAATTTTTGATAGATATGTAGCTATTGCCATTTGATTATTCAAAATTTTGATTTTTTTCCCATGTTAAAGAAATCCTCTAACATTCCTTGTAATACTGATTTGGTGGTGATGAACTCCTTTAGCTTTTTTTTTCGTCTGGGAAGCTCTTTATCTGTCCTTCGATTTTAAATGACATTCTTGCTGATAGGTCCTTACTTTTCATCAGTTTGAATATGTCATGCCAATCACTTCTGGCTTGCAACGCTTCTGCTGAGAAACCAGCTGACAATCTTATGGGAGATCCCTTATAAGTAGCTAGTTGCTTTTTTCTTGCCTTTTAGGATTCTCTCTTTGTCTTTTAACCCTTGCCACTTTAATTATGATGTGTCTTGGTGTGGGCCTGTTTGGGTTAATCGTGTTTGGGACTCTCCATGCTTCTTGGGCTTGTATGTTTATTTCCTTCACCAGGTTACAAAAGTTTCAGTCATTATTTCTTCCAATAGGTTTGCATTTCCTTGAACTCTCTTCCCTTTCTGGTACCCCTATGATGTGAATGTTGGTACACTTGATATTGTCCCAGAGGCCCCTTAAACTATCCTCTGTGTTTTTCTTTTTTTTTCTTTTTGCCTTTCCTATTGGGTGTTTTCTTCCAAATCACTAATAAGATCCTCTGCTTCATGTAGTCTGCTAGTGTTTACTTCTAGTACACTCTTCATTTCTGTTATTGGATTATTTCCAAGTGGTTCTTTTTTATGGTTTCTGTATTCTTTTTTATGCTTACTATCTCTTTGTTGAAGTTCTCAATAAGCATCCTTATAACCACTGTTTTGAACTATGTACCTGGTAGATTGCTTGCCTCCGTTTCATTTAGTTCTTTTTCTGGAGTTTTTTCCCGTTCTTTCATTTGGAATGTATTAATTTCCTCATTTTGGCTGCCTCACTGTATTTCTATGTATTAGGTAGGGCTGCTATGTCTCCCAGCCTTGGCTGGGTAGCCTTATATAGTAGGTGCCCTGTGGGGCCCTGGCACAGTCCTCCTGGTCACCTGCTCCAGGAGTGTCCCTTGTGTAGATTGTGTGCGCCCTCCTGTTATAATTGAGCCTTGATTGCTATTGGTAAGGTGGTAGGTGGGATTGACCCTCAGGCTAACTGGATGTGTGGTTTGGCCACGTCTACAGCTTAAGGGCTGCTGGGTGGGGGTGGGGTGGGGGCTTACTCTTTGAGTGGGATTTGTCCCAGTGGGCTCTGGTTCCTGTTGAGACTGCCCTTTGTATGTGCCACTTATGGGGCTTGTTGGGTAGTTCTCTGTTATGGTATGAAGCCAACCTCCAAGTATGTTCATTCTGGGGCCTCTTGGGAGGGGCTCCAGTGCAGGCTCAGGTCACTCCATCCCTATGACTGGCAGGGGACTCCCTGGTAGGAGTTACAAAGTGATCTGGGATTGGTCACTGCCTGTGCTAAACCTGGAGGTGCGTGAAAGAGGCCATGCTGAGAACCGAGAAAGGCTGCCACCGGTACCAGGCCTAGGATAGCTCCACAAAAAGCCAGGACAGGCTAAAGCCTGTTGCCACCTGCCTCCTCCTATAAAATTCAGTCATTGATGAAGTCTCATGTGGTACAGAATTGGGTGAGGTGGGGTCTCTGGGAGTCACCAGAGTGGGAAAAGTTGTGGTCATCAGGCTAGTGTAGATTCTGGTTTGGTACTAGTGTTGAGCCTGGAGATACTCAGCAAAAGTCTCAGAGCACACTGAGGCCAGTGGCTTCCCTCCCGGAGTCTGCAGATCACTGGCAGTTGTCCAAGAAAGATAGCAATGCACGCAAGGCTGGCTGCTCACTAAGTGTCTCAGGCATGGTGTGAATTGGGTGGGGAAGGATCCCAGGGAGTCTCCAGGGAGCAGGCGAGCAGGGCTCACCAAACCAATTCTGATTCAGATTTGTCTGTGTAGGAGGAGGGCTCAACACAGGAAAGATGGTGCCCACCTGCTGGCTACATGAGAGGAGGACCCCACACATGGAAAATGGTGACTGTTCCCCCAGACCCCACCTCAAAGCCACACAACTCAAGTCTCTCCCTGTATGTCTCTGATACCCTCTGTGTTGCCGTCCCTCTGCCAGAACCCAAGGTGAGTGCCTGCAAGCGAGTGAGTCTGTGTGCGGGCCCTTTAAGAAGACATCTGGGTTTCCTGCAGCCTTCCATCCCACCCGGACAGTCAGAATCCCACTGTTTTTCAAAGCCAGATGTGGTGGGGGTTTCTTTTCCCAGCAGGAGTATTCTGGGCTGGGGAGCCTGGTGTGGGGCTAGGGTCTCTCACTCCTCCAGTACAGGGGACTTTAGTGGCTGAGATATCCCTCCCTATTCTCAACTGCCACCTGTTAAGTGTGGGGCCACCTGTTCTGCTTCTCTGTCCCTCCTACCAGTCTCAATGTGGCTGCTTCTTTATATCCTTAGTTATAAAACTTCTGTTAAGCTAGACTTCAGATGGTTCTCCAGGTTGATTGTTCTATACTTTTTGTGATTTTAATGTGTTCATGGAAGGACACAAGCACAGGTTTACCTTCTCCAGTTTGGATCTCTCAGGTCCCAATTGCCCTTTTATACAACTACATTTAGTGACCCAAATATCCATGAGTCAATCTTATGTCTAATATTCATACTAGTTTGCTTGACAATATTCTTCCTACTAGTTCATAAAACCTTCTAGAGAAGAGTGGGGTGTAGCAGAGAGAGTATGGGCTTTGGTGTCAGACAGATTTTGATGTGATATGAATCTGGGCTTTACCATTTACATACCTTCTGACTTCAAGTATCAATTTCCTCATTTTAAACATGGGGATAATGGTACATATCTTGCAGGTTGGCCATGGTAAGAGATAAATTATGAGACATTGGCATTCAATTATGTCACATACACTGGTATTCAATAAATGTAGCTACCAGGCTTATCATCTTAAGTTGTGTTTTAGCCAGTTTTTGCCTGCCCTTGTCAAAAATGAGGAACTTGGCACAGTCCTGGGTGAGCCCACTCCAAATACTTGGTGACTGTTTCATCACCACAGTTCTCTCATCTACAGATTAAATAGTGTTATTTCTTATTTCCCACCCTTTGTCTATCTTGCGGTTTTCCTTAAACCCGTTTCAAGTTCTTGAAGTCCCTCTTAAGTTGTCCTCCAAGAAAAAGGCCATGGTAAGGGCCTTCTATACTTAGGAAGAACAAATAAGTAACCATTACTTTACCTCTTTAGGAAAGAATAAACCCATATCCCCACTGAGGTTTAGCAAATAAAGATATAGGATGCCCAGTTAAATTTGAATTTCAGATAAACAACATATACGTTTTTTTAGTACAAGTATGTCCCATGAATATATTTTATGTGACAATCTTAGTTGTAAGCAAATAAAGAAAAATAAAGGAACAATAACCCTTTATACTAACAGAACTCTGATTAAAAAGATTTTGGCTGAACCTAATTATCTGTTGGGGTAGAACAGTATTTTTAAGGTTTTTGTAGCGCATACATGCTGCGAAACTGCATGCAATTTTGTTGTTGTTGTTTTGTTGCTGTGTCTCTCAAACATGCTGTTTCCCAAGTGCTTATCAGGTTAACCTGTTCCTCACAGGTGGTTTTAAATATCATGGGAATGTGTAACTCTGTGAAAGGGAGTAAAGATTCTTTTCCTTTTTTTACTAAAAATCAAGGAAAAGATTGTGTGCTTGTGTAGAAAAATTGTTCTGTATATGGCAACTTGTCACTGACATGAAATTTCTGAAACAAAAAATATTCCTAGATTAATTTGCATAGTTTATTTATAATAAACAAGCTTATTAAAAATTCAAACATAGTTGGCTATAGGAGAAAACAAGTTAAACATGGTAGAGGAATAATTTTCATGTGTTATAATTAATGTTTCTAGGGGCTCCTCTAAATACTGATTCTTGATTATTACACAGATGTTGTTACTTTGAATAAGACCGAAATAGTGCTTTTATTCAGATGCTTATCTAATATTGCATTCTTTCTTCTTCCAATAAACATTTTTAAAAGTTGAAAATGGGGGGCAGCCAGATGGCTCAATTGATTAGAGCGTGAGCTCTCAACAGTAAGATCGCTGGTTCAATTCCCGCATGGGATGGTGGGATGCGCCCCCTGCAACTAAAGATTGAAAACGGTGACTGAACTTGAAGCTGAGCTGCGCCCTCCACAACTAGATTGAAGGACAATGACTTGGAGCTGATGGGCCCTGGAAAAACAAACTGTTCTCCAATATTCCCCAATAAAAAATTTAAAAAAAAAGTTATCTATCCAAAATGTCCTTAAAAAAAAAAAAAGTTGAAAATGACTGAATCATAGCACAAGAAAAAGCCAACTATGCATTTTCCAGTTGTAACATATGATTGAGGTCATTGTCCAACTCGGCTGTAGTAAAAGATAAAAAGAATAGAATTCCATTGTATTCTCGAGATTATCCCTCATACATTCATAATCTGTTAGTAAACATCTTTGTCCTTTTAAGAATGGCTGAAAGTATTCAGCTTCTGGGAAAGAAGAATAAATGGACATTTGTTTTATCATTGTGCACACTGTAAAAAGTCCTATTCAGACAGCATATTGAAGTCAGAGTTCTGACTGATGGACAGGCTTTTGTCCCATTAACATGTTGCAGGTCAGGCAAGAAGGTTTCATTGCCCTTGAAAATGTGAAGATTGAACTTTCAATGTCAAGACAGTGCCAACAAGCTTGAAATCCTTTAAAAATATTTTTCAGCTCAATGGATAGATGTAATTTTATAGTTCAGAATGTGCAGAAGTGCTACCAGATTTTGTTCAATTAGTCCAGGAACACGAATAACATGAATCTGTAAATCGTATTTGAACAACATCTAACTATGTAAGTTAAAATAAGTCTAGCAACTTTCCCCAGTGGCATTCAAATACAGGGTTTGAATAGGTTGAGCCTGACTGAAACCATCAGAATGTGAACCACTGAAAGGAGACAAGTCGGGGAGGAAGCTGGGACATTACTCATTAATGAATCAGACATTTCGCAACCTCCACGTTTGAAAATGTCCTCAGCATAAGTCATGGTAAATTCCAAAAGGGAGAAACTGTGTTCAGGATTGGGTTTATATAACTGATCAATCTCCTTTGGTGTTGCCTAAAGCAGAAATCAAACGGCTGCAGAGGAATGCTGCTGGTGAGTGGACCCCGTTCTTGTCATGGCCGCTGTCATGTAAAGAGGAAGCAACATCCAGAGAGACAAAGAGAGGCCTGAGGGTACCACAGGCCAGGCCTTGACCCTGAAACACAGAGCGGTCCAATGAAGTGGGTGTTCTCCTGTAACACTACTTCCACTTAGTTCTTAGGGTCTGTCTGAATTTTATTTGGCTCACACCTGGGAACTTTTCTCAGAAATCAAAGTTAGCAAGTAGACTCCCTGGCAGTGGAATGAGCTAGGAATCTCTTTCAAGGTGTATTTTGTCTGTATATTACCTTTTCTTTTTCAGGCAAAGGAGGAAAAATAGTTTTAGAAATCATGAAAATACTGTGAATGGAAGGAAAGCCAAACATAGCCATGTTTTTGTGTAGATGTGAACTCCTTGGGTGAACATAATGCAATTCTAACAGTATTGGGAGAAAATTTTAAAGCATATATCACTATGCTGAGATCAATAGTAATTAGAGAATAAAGAACCAAACCAAAACTTTCTACAAATATCTTAAATACTTTCAAATGAACAGAGAAGGGCAAACAAAGTTATCCTAACACAAATAGAACAGTACAGAAAAATAAGTACATAACTACGGAATCCAATTTCTAAAACTCAGTAAACACTCTGGATCCTTGAAAAATCAATAAACCAAAAGGTTAGGACACCTTAAAAACAACTGTGCGCAGGTCTGCATTTATATAACTGATCAATTCAAGGAAAAATAATTCAGACAGGTGTGTGCGTGTGTGTGTGTAGAACTTCTGTGTGTTTGAGGGGGAGGAGAGAGAAACAGAAAGAGGGAGGATATTTATAAAAATAAGTTTTCAACCATACAGGTGTTGCCCACTGGCTGGCGGTCCCAGCCGCCTGCCCCACCGCATTCCAGGTGGTGCTGTAAAGATGGGTGCACATGCCTAGAGGAGCAGAGGGAAGAACTAACTGGCAGACAGAGGCGGAGTATTTCACAGTGGAGATATTAATCTTGAGCTTTCAGGACAAGCTGGAGGTGCTCAGGCACAGCAAGAGACAGACCATTTGGACAGAGGACCCACACACAGGCACCTCGGGAGAACACGCAGCGCTGCTCGGGAAGCTGTAACGAGGACAGAAGCTGTGTGAGCTGGGCTTGGTTTGGAAGAAGCTGGAAGGTTAGGCTGGGGCCACATCACAGCAAACTGGGTATGTTCCATTGAGGGTCTGCAGCTCACCTATAGAGGTGAGTCACTGGGAGGTTTGAAGCAGGAGATGAAAATCAGCATACTTATATCTATAATTAGAAAATATTGTGATGGTCTGGAGAGTGGCTTGGACTGCAAAGGAGCTAGACACCAGAAGACATGATGGAAAGTCACTGCATCTGTCCAGGCAACAGAGGATGAAGATTAAGAACAGACTGAAGACTCATACCTGTATCTTCATCTCGGAACCGCCAAAGTCCAGAAATCCATCCCTCAAGCATCAGCTTTGTATGCCCAACAGCTACTTGAGACTAAATTTGACATGGATTTACTGAGGCCCTACTATGGGTGAGGTGCTTGGGGTATATCAGTAAACAAAATAAACATTCTTGCTTTTGTAGAACTTACTTTCCAGCAGGTGGATTCAAACAGCAAATTATATAACAAGTAGATCATGTATGTATTAGAAGCTGATTAGTGTTACGGGCAAAAAAAAAAGAGAGAAGAGCAGGGTTGGGGCATCAGGCACATCTAGAGGGAAGGTGGTGGGAGAGGTTTGTAGCTTTGAGAAGCTGGGAAGGCGACTTCTAAGGAGAGGGCAGAGGAGGAGAGGACTTAGCATCTAAGATGTGAAAAGGGATTTCTGAGCAGAGGCAAGAAGGTCCTACTGAGAGCATGCCCAGGATGTCTGAGGTACAGCAAAGGGGCCAGGAAGCCTGAGCCTCGGTGACCGGAAGATCAGATCAGAGGACAAAGCATCACAGCTCGTAGGGCCTGTGGGCCGCTGAGAGGCCTGGGCTTTTAGTGGAGTGACACGGAGCCAGTTCAGGGTGTTGATTGATCAGAGCAAGGCAGTAATTGATTAGGACAGAAGGGAACCGCCTTGACATTGTGTTGGGGAAGGTTGCTGGTGGCAGGGCGTGCTGCAGGGCAAAAGGGGGGAAGTGAGACCGGTTGGGGGCTGCTGTAGAAGCCCAGGGCTGTGATGGTGGTAGCCTGGGCCAGAAGGAAGTGGCGAATGACACGAGGTGGCTGAATTCAGGTTACAGGTTGAAGACAGAACAGGATTTCCTGATGGATTTGAATATGAGGTGTGTGAGAAAACAAGAAGTCACGAATACTCCAAGGAGTTTGGCTTTTTAACCGGAGAATGGCTTTGCCAGTTCCTGACATGGAGAAGCCGGTGGGTGCAGCAAGTCAGGCAGGGACATGAGACTATCAGGGGTTTCGTTCGTGTTTGAGATACTTTTCAGGAATCCAAGTGGAGCGTATACAGTTGAATGTTTGAGTGCAGGGAATGAAGAGAGGAGGCTACACATGAGCACACCAAGGCTAACAGGCGGGCAGAAGAGGGTGAATGCGACAGAGACTAAGAAGGAGCAGTCAGGTATCCTTCTGGCACATTCATCTACTCAGTGACTAACATTTCCCATATTTACAGGACATCCTCCTTGACTCCCACCGACAGGTGTTTTAAACATGTCCATCTGCTTCCACCCCGACTGCCATCTATAGTTCAGGGCAGTGTCACTTCTTGCCTGGATTCCTACAACAGCTTCCTACCTGATGTTCCCTCATTCCTGCCCCTGATCATCCGTTATTCAATGTACCAGAGATATCTTTCTAAAGTGACAATCTGATTACGTCATTTTTCTGTTTAGAAACAATCCAACTCCTTAGCACATCTTAAGAGCCATGTATGATCTGGCTTCTGCCTTAACTCTCCAGCCTTGCCTCTTGCCATCACCCCACTAGAAATCTGGGCTCTAGCCATCCTGCCCTTCTTCACATTGTTGACGAAAGCCATGTGCTCCCCCATTCTGAGTCTCAGCACATGTGGCTTCTCTTTATGGACACTCTTACTCTAATCTTCATCTGGTTAACTCGTATTCTCGTTTCAAGTCTCACCTGAGGGAACACTTCTTTTAGGAAGCCTTCTCCGATGCCTCTCTTACCCTCTGGTAGGAAATTAGGAACTCTCCCATGTGCTCATACATCAAAACTGCCTTCCCCTTACCTAGACATTATCATGTCGTGTTATAATTTACTTATCTGTATCTCCCACTAGACTCAGTTTTCAGCCCCTAGCATAGTGCCATAATATGACAGTTGGTAAAAATTTGTTGAAGAATGGATAACAGAATGAATTAATACATGAAAGAATGATCCTGAACAAAGACTCTGGATGTATGGACATGGCAGAAAGGAAGGACGAGATTAGAAAGATATTAGAGAGATAAAATTTATGTGACAATGATTCAACATGGATTTTGTTTATAAGGGAGACTGAGAAGTCAAGGATGACTAAAAATGTCTAACGGTGTCATAAACGGTAAGGAAGATAGGCAAAAAAAGTATTGGAGTAAAAATGGCTGGTCAGTTAATATCTCTGAGGTGTGTGATGGTCATCTGAGTAGAAAAGTCTATCAGGTAGCTAATAACATTGGCATTGTGCTTAGAGTAAAGAGGGAGTCAGAGATATCAGGTTGTGAAGCACTGGTCCCTCAGGGTATCTGAAGCCGTAGAGGTAAGTGAGCTCACCTATGGGCAAGTTCAGTAAGTAGAAAGGAGGGGTTCAGATGGAACCCTAAGGAAGACCAGAATCTACCCTTTATATTCTAAAGGTAAACAGTTTGAGTGGTATTTCAGAAACTTAAGGAGAAATTTCAATAAAGGAAGAGCAATGTATAGTATCAAATGTCAGAGGGGTCAAGTGCGATAGAAAGAATCAGTCATACTTGAGAATGAGGAGGATACTGGTGATTACAATGAGGACACTTTCTTGGGAGTGTAGAACACACTGCTTGAGTTGAATGAGGTAAGGAACACATAGGAGTAGAGAAAAAGAGTTAGAAATTTATTTTCAAGAATTCTTTATTTAAAGGATGCGGCAGAAATAGGAGTGCATACTTAAGGTAGTTGTGTATTAAGGTTCCTATCAGGATATTGGACATATGTGTTTTCTTTCTCTCTAAAAGAAGAAGTTGAGTAAGGGCTGAATGAAAAAAGGTGAGAGAGATTTTAAAAGATGGGAAGGGTTGGTAGGAAGGTGGGATAGATGGAGCAAAGTGCCCGAAGACACGGGAAAAAAATGGAATCAAGACCAGAGGTTGAAAAGACCATATTATCATTTGAGACAGAAACAGGGATCTAAAAATGGGTGACATGGAGACCACTTTGGTTTCTGTTTACTCTCTAAACTATAAAGACGTTATGCTGAAAATAAGAGGAGCCATAGAGATGCAAGAGCTTGAGAGAATGGTGAACGTTTGCAATCATTGGAATGGGAAGAGGGAAAATGGAAAATGACCAAAACAAGAATACAAGTTCGACTGAGGTAAAACTCATCCTAACGTCCATTCTCATTGAGTGTCTAAGCAGTTTGCAAGGCAGATTTGGGAATTAAATGGTTCCAGAATCATGACCTCTGTAGTGAAATCCTTGTAATGTTTACATAATTCAACAGATCTATAAGTCTTTATTAAGAGGAAATGTCAGGATTTGATTGTTTTTATTTCAAAATGAGGTTTATTGAAATCTGCAAGGAATAACTTCAGGGGAAAAAATCATATTGAAACAGATACTCTGCTCTTTTCAATAAAACCAACAGTCTAAAGATGCTAAACAAATGAATCAGATATAATGATCATCTAACTCTGAAAATTAAAACCCATTTAGGAATTGTGAGGGAGTCTTGATCCCAAATACCAGTCTTGTTATTCATTCAGAATCTTTAATAACGTTTGGAAACTAATTAATCAACTCATGACACAGATTCAAGGGCTGTCACCTTTCATTGTTAATGAAACTGTCTGGAGTTTCATCTGCACTTTTCTGGTGATTTAAAGAACATCACTTTTTTTTCTTTTTGGTAAGCTCTTTGAAGATCAGAAGATTGCTTAAAATCATTGGACCTTGATGTGCAGATTTTACTGAACAATCTAAGTATGTGTTAGTGAGACGGAAATAAAATTTAGAAGTATCTTAATTCTCACATGACAGAAAGTGAATGTTTGAAAAGTCCAAAATGCATATTCATTTCTGTTAGGAGGAAGCTTTTTCTGTCAACAAACTTTGCTTTGGCTGCTTTTTTTATATACTTACTTCAGCAGAACTTAAAATATTTATCATACTATTTTACCTTCAATTAAAAATAAACAACTAGGGTAATATTTGAAGCTCAAAGGTTTACATGGGCCCTAAATGATTCCATTTACCTGCTCACTTTGTCTTAACTAGATACGTAGTAGTCGGACCACAAGCTCACTTCGGACGGATAGCCATCACTAGGAGCTGGAGGGACTCTGCCTGAACGTGAGTTTTGAGTCAGGTGACAGCTGCTCACCTACGACTCTGAGCGGAGCAAAAAGACAGGAAGTGAAGGCAGGTCCTGACATGAGCTTTCCTCAAATCTTGAGACCATTGTCTGAGTTTGTGTTTAGAACATGACAAATATATGACAATTCCTTTGCACACGCCAGTGTGCACGAACACTGTATAATCAAGGTCCAAAGAAATGGCCTCAAGATAATATTCACAAGACAAGCTAATATGAAAAGCTAACATCCACAGCAGATGATATCCCAAAGGAAAGTAAATGTGGATACAGTTTTTAGGGACATAACTTTCGGTCCCAACAGTAATAGATGCATTATAAGCACTGATACGCTAGAAAATTTTAGTCATGATATGGTGTAAAACATTTATAAGTTTTTTTTTTTTTTTAAATATTATGATCTCCTCTGAGAACATGGCATTTCAGGGTGTTTGTGACTAGCTAAGAGAGGACTTAGGACATACCTCATACACTCAGAATAAAAGTTCTTTCTGCTTCCGCTACATGTCCCTGCTATTCTTACTTGTGGCTGAGGGAAGGGTAGACCAAGAGGCCTGATGTCAGACTGGATAGATGACAGTCTAGCTTCTCCCAGAGTCAGACTCCTGTGATAGAGTTGGGGGAAATGTCAATTTTGCTTATCATGTGCCCCACCATTTTCCTGTGTGCCTCCCTTGATTCCCCACTCAGTTTTGACCAGGTTTCTCCTATTTGGAAGCAGCAGCCTGATGCCTAATGGGACACTCTTCATGACTTGCAATGCACCCCACCCATGACTCTTTCAGTACATCCACCCACCTCACCCCTCGTTCAACCTCACAGATCC